>NC_059164.1:118467541-118767541 GCF_019923935.1 Bubalus bubalis | reverse complement strand
TTCGGTCTCCACGCCTCGCAGAGCATGGGGGGACCCGCAGGGGTGTGAGGGCGCCCCTGCCTCTTTACTCCTGGTGGGAGTGGGGTTGCCTCAGCTTCTGCACAGATCTTCACGTGCACAGATCTTCATATGCACAGGTCTTCATGTGCACAGATCCTCACGTGCACAGATCCTCGCGTGCACAGATCTTCGCGGCTGCATTTTTCTGTTACAAAATGGTCCTGGAAACAACTTCCTTTTTGGAAGGAAGTTGAATGTGTGCTGTATTCATACCACAGAATCTGCAGCTGTTGGAAAGAATGGGGTGGACTAGTCTTTGGCGGTGCAGTGAACGATTCTCGGAGGAAAGTTGCCCCTGGAGAGCTTGCCGTGGGCCTGCGCCGCCCTGCCCTCTGTCCTCACCGTTTGCTGTCCTTGCCACTGCCCTGTGCTGGGGGGCTCCTCTGACGGGTGTTCCGTAGACACACTCCGGCTTCAGCTCTCAACTGAGCCAGTGAATGTCAGGTGTGAAGAAGCACCCCACTCCAGGTTCTAAATATATATACATGCTGCCTGTAAGTAGAAAAGACTGCTCATTAAAAGATGGGAGTCTTTTCAAAGGTCACTGGGGAATGGGATGAAGGGAGGTGAGGCGGGCCTGTGGAGCCCCCTTCCCCTTTTCCTGCCAGGCTGGACCTGTTTCAGGCTGTGGGGCTCGCTGAAGGCTGCAGGCCCACGCTGACAAGGATGCCCAGATGCCAGAGGCAGGAGCGCACGTCCAGCGTTCCTATTCAAGCGGCCGGGCGCGGCTGAATGTGGCGTGATTAGCTCGTCTGGGAGAGGCGCTCATTGCCATTGAGTCGTGTTTCTGAGGTTTTGCAGCGCAGTTGTTTCTCCAGCCTGCACCAGCTGGGTGTCGGCATGCCTCCCCCAGATTTCAAATTAGGGAACATCAGGCCAATTTGCACACTGCTGCATGAATGTGGATTGCATTCATTATGCTTCTGGTTCTTCCTGAGCACTCTGTGTCCATTACATTTGAATCCTTCCGGTGTCACACTTCAAGAAAAGGGCATTGGTGAGTAGTTAATGCTGGATGATTCATCAGTGATTCAGCCTTTTCCAAGAAGCCACTTCAGGAAACACCGCCCCCCACCCCAAGACTTCAGCTGTGAGTCTGTGGTCCTGCCCCTGCCCCGCCAGGACTTCAGCTGTGAGTTTGTGGTCCTCCCCCCAACCAGATTTCAGCTGTGGGTCTGTGGTCCTGCCCCACCCAGACTTCAGCTGTGAGTCTGTGGTCCTGCTCCCCCACCCCCCAAGACTTTGGCTGTGAGTCTGTGGTCCTGCCCACCTCCGCAGACTTCGGCTGTGAGTCTGTGGTCCTACCCCCTGCCCCCCAAGACTTCAGCTGTGGGTCTGTGGTCCTGTCCCCCGAGACTTCAGCTGTGAGTCTGTGGTCCTACCCCCGCCCCCCGCCCCCCAAGACTTCAGCTGTGAGTCTGTGGTCCTGTCCCCGCTAGACTTTAGCTGTGGGTCTGTGGTCCTGTCCTGTCCCTCCCTCCCCCATACTTCAGCTGTGAGTCTGTGGTCCTACCCCCACCCCCCGCCTGCCCAGACTTCAGCTGTGAGCCTGTGGTCCTGCCCCCCGCCCTGAGACTTCAGCTGTGAGTCTGTGGCCCTGTCCCCACTAGACTTCAGCTGTAGGTCTGTGGTCCTGCCTCGTTGGAAGAGGTTATGGCTCTCATGTCGCTCCATCCCAGGTACTGTCCTTGTCTGCATGAGTCAGTGGATGATGGTCTGTGCATGAGGGTTTGGCCATGGCGGGCAGTTTCTCTGCAGCCAGGAGGACCACTGTCTGCCTCAGAGAACAATTGCTGTAGGACACACAGAACTGCCAGCATTTCCAAACCTGGATCCACTCACCAGATGCACAGCAAAGCAGTCTAGTGACACAAGGTTGTGGTGAGGGGAAGTTCAGTGTTTATTGCAGGGCCAAGCATGGAGAGCGGGCAGCTCGGGCTCAAAAGACCCGAAGTCCCTGATGGCTCTCAGGGGAGGGGCTTTAAAGACAAGGTGAGGGAGAGGGTCCCAGGGTGTGTGATCAGCCTGGGCACACTCTCTGACTGTTGGTGGTGAGGGAGAGGGTCCCAGGGTCATGACCAGCCTGTGCACACTTCCCTGACTGTTGGTGGTGATGGAGAGGGTCCCAGGGTCAGGACCAGCCTGTGCACACTTCTCTGACTGTTGGTGGTGAGGGAGAGGGTCCCAGGGTCATGACCAGCCTGTGCACACTTCCCTGACTTTTGGTGGTGAGGGAGAGGGTCCCAGGGTCATGATCAGCCTGTGCACACTTCTCTGACTGTTGGTGGTGAGGGAGAGGGTCCCAGGGTCATGACCAGCCTGTGCACACTTCCCTGACTTTTGGTGGTGAGGGAGAGGGTCCCAGGGTCATGATCAGCCTGTGCACACTTCCCTGACTTTTGGTGGTGAGGGAGAGGGTCCCAGGGTCATGACCAGCCTGTGCACACTTCCCCGACTGTTGGTGGTGAGGGAGAGGGTCCCAGGGTCAGGACCAGCCTGTGCACACTTCTCTGACTGTTGGTGGTGAGGGAGAGGGTCCCAGGGTCAGGACCAGCCTGTGCACACTTCTCTGACTGTTGGTGGTGAGGGAGAGGGTCCCAGGGTCATGATCAGCCTGGGCACACTCTCTGACTGTTGGTGGTGAGGGAGAGGGTCCCAGGGTCATGACCAGCCTGTGCACACTTCCCTGACTTTTGGTGGTGAGGGAGAGGGTCCCAGGGTCATGACCAGCCTGTGCACACTTCCCTGACTGTTGGTGGTGAGGGAGAGGGTCCCAGGGTCAGGACCAGCCTGTGCACGCTGCTCTGTCGGTGGTGAGGTGTCAGGGTGCTATTTAGGGGGCCTCAGTCACCAGCGTCTGGGCCCAGCCGGCCCCAGCTCTGTGTGCTGGTATCAGCATTAGCTCCTTCCCCTGCTGGGCTTGCCATCTCTGAAGAACAGCTCCTGTGGTTCAGGATATTATCTACGGCCTTTGAGGTCCTTGACTTTGTTATATGTCTCAACTTTTTACTGTTTTGTCTGTCTTGATTGTTTTTGTTTTTGCATTTTCTCATTTTTCTGATTAAATTTGCTCTTTGCAACTTGGGGAAGACCTAGAAGGCTAACCCTTCTTTTAAAACAAAAGGTTGGGGCGTAAGGGGGCTCTGTCCCCGGGAGGCCCTCCCAGCGCCCTGCTCGGCGTCACAGCCTCAGAGCGGGGGTGCCGCGTGCCTTTGAAGGAGACGGTGCTCAGAGTGAGGAAGGCGTGTACGTCTCTGGTTGGCACTATCCTGCTCCGTCCACAGAGCTGGCTCCTGTCACATCCTGGCATGGCCCTGCGCCCCCTCGCGTGCTCCAGCCTGGATCCCTGCTGCAGGCCTTCCAGCCCTGAGGAAGAGGGGGTGGCGGCACAGCAGAGGACGGACTCTGTGAACTACTGAGCCGCTGGGGACTGAGGCGCCTCCTGCTCGCCGTGTTGCTCAGCCGTCGTGGTCCCCCCAGCCTCCCGGGCCAGCGCCAGCATGTGCTGTCAGCCCTGAACGCCCGAGGGTGATGGGAAATATCCCTCCAGCGCTGGCTCTGTCTGTGGAAGGCAGTGGAGGCCCTCACACAGACAGGCTCTGGGTGCGGCCATGTGGACTTGGTTCACTGGTCCCTTTTGGGTGAAGGTAGATGGAGACAGGGCTCAAGCCCCTCTCCATCTCAGAAGACGGGGGCGGGGGTCAGGTGGTCTCAGGAGGACTCATGTCTGTTGGCCTCCGTGCTGGCTCCCATGGCTCTAGACCTGTACTCACAGGTCTCACTGTTGAGATGTCCAGAGACCTCCATCTGTGCACAGCCTTCAGGTTGCTTTCTCAGTGCCCACACTCACCCAGACCGTGGAGTCCCCGCTGAGGAATCCCGTGTGATCTCAGGAGTGGCACGTTCGCCACGGGGACGCCCTCCTGGCAAGCAGCCTCTGTCTCCACAGAGATTCTCCACCTGAGAGGTGATCGAGTCATTGGGGGACGCCTTAGAATGCGGCTGCAGGTTTGGAGCCATGATTCCGCATTTCTAGGGCCACACCTGGAGAGGAGGAGTTTGTGCTTGTCAGCTCTGTCCTCGGCGGGAGGAGCCGCATCCTGCTTCTGGTGGCGTGTTGGGGGTTTCCTTGTCTGACGGTGAGGCGGACGGCTGGACTGCACCCACGGTCTCTCGGGACTCTGTGCGGCGCCTGGTCCCGGGTGTGCAGAGGGCAGGCCCTGCTGTTCCCACTCACTGAGCTCCGAGAGCTTGGCCCCTATTTGTTGCTCAGTAAATACCAGTTCCACTTTCCCCTGCCGACAAACTAAAGGCAACGCTGTATGTTTCCCCTTACTGGGTCAGACTTACTGGGTCAGAACATTTACTTATCATTCTGTCACCTCATTAGAAATCATGTAATGTAAACATGAACATATGCCCCCTTCTTATATTCACAATAACTGAAAGCAGGGCTTCAGAGAGATCCTTGATGTTCACACCAGCGTTATTCACCAGAGCCAGACTGGGAAGTGAGCCAAGTACCCTTCGAGGGATGAGTGGTCCTTCCACACGGTGGAATATTAGTCAGCCTTGATCTGAACTTGGAGGACATTATGCTCAGGGAAATGAGCCAGTCCCCCAGGAACAAGCGCTATGACTCACTTGTATGAGGCCCCTGGAGCCGTCAGCCTTGTAGACAGAAAGCAGAATGGTGGGGCCAGGGACTGGGGTGGAGAGTTTGTGTTCCGTGGGGACAGAGTTTCAGATTTGTAAGATGGGAAAGCTGGAGAGGTCTGTTGCACAAAATGTGCAAATACTTAACACTTAAAAATGATCATGGTGGTAAATTTTGTGAAATGTGCTTTTTATCACATTGAAAAGGTTAAAATGGATAAATGGGAAGAGAAGAGCAGGGAGGATTCAGTTTTGAAGTGGCGTCCCCACGTGGTGTCCTGTGGAGCCCTGCACCCCCAGGCCTGGGCCGCAGCCCTGTGCAGTGGCTGCCTGCGCCCCCCCCGCCGTCCCGGGCTGGGGAGGCGGGGGCCTGCTCTGACCGGGTCGCCGTGAGAAGCTGTCCTTACCCCTTCACCGGGGCCACAGCCACTGCGTCACCTGAGCAGTGTGCTGAGGCTGTTTTCCTCCTCCACGTGACAGAACAGCCATCTTCACGAACCTTCGCGGGCGGTGACTATGGGGGCCGAAGCCTGGGTGCCAGGCCATCCGTGCAGCAGGCGCCCTCCTTGCCGCCGGGGCTCCCAAGAGTACTCCAGTCCTCTGCGTCTTCCTCCCAAGTTCTGTTCTCACCTACAAGACCGAGGCTTCTAGGCTTCCTCCTGGTGTCGACACACACCGGGATGTTCCTGCCGGCTCTGCGGTGGCTGTCAGGGTGCAGGCTGCTTTGGGGGGTTGGCATACCGTGGGCAGCCTGGGCGGGCGCGTCGGGTGATAGCCCACCCCAGCCAGCGCCAGGCAGAGCAGCTCCGCTTCTGCCCTGCGTGTCCTTGAAAGGACTCAACCTCCACTTTACAGACAGCAGGCGAGGGCTGGGGCCCAGGGACAAGCCCCCTTCCCAAAGCCCATGCCCAGGTGGGGGTCTCTGAACAGTGTGTCTTCCTAATCAGACACTCCTGGGCGCGAGGCACCGGCAGCAGGGATCTCAGCGTGGTTGCACAGCTCCGCCCCGAGGGCAGGTCCGCTGCAGGCCGGCACAGGTGCCTGCTGCGGTTGAGCACTTTCTAGGCAACAGCCGCGTCCTGGGAGCAACCCCGGGGACGTCCTGGCTCCTGCAAGAGGCCACACAGGCCTGAGAGGCAGGGCCAGCACGCCTTCTGGGGTGGGGTGGGGTCAGGTCCACTGCTGCCAGAGGGGCCTCTAGGGGGTTCCTGGGTGCAGAGGGGAGCAGGGGGAGGGGCCGTGTCTACGACGTTAGGACGATGCTTCCTTCACCACTGTGGCCTGTGCTCTCATGGGAACCCCGCAGCCGAGCTCCCTGTGGCTTTGGGGGAACAGTGGCAGGCCCCCTCGGGCCTGTACGGGGGAGTCCAGCAGGGCTGCTCTGTGGGGCTGGCGGGATGGAGCTGCCCGGCCCACCCTGGACTTGCATTTGGCTCAGTGCTGCATTGTAACTGACACCAGGCCGCATCTTGTGCCCTCTGGGTTCCTGCCCTGGACTCCAGCTCTGCCAGCCTCTGTGGATCCACTGCCCTTGAATTATTCAAGGAGGAACTGGATCCACACAGGAAACCCCAGGGGAGGAGCACAGCGGTGGTTATCTCTGCCTTCTGATGGCACACACAGGGTAAAATGAGGCTTGTAGTCAGGGACCACAGCTTTCCTGGGGGCTCGGTGAGTCTTTAGGTTTGTTCTGTAAACTGGTGCATGGAGCCCAGTGCAGCCCTGGCAAGTGTCCTCAAAGCACCGTGGGCGGGGTGGGGCTGCAGGTGGTCTTAGGTTGGCAGCTGCAAAGGCACTCAGGGAATGCTGGCTGCTGCCGTGAACTCAGCGCTTCCAGGACTCTGCAGTAAGGGTCCTCCACTTCCAAGGGAAATAAGCTGTCTGACCCACCTGAAGACCATTCTGAGGGGGTTTGGGTCTTCCAGAAGAGGAAGCAAGAATAAAGAAACTTAAAAAAAGTCAGCTCTCCCTGCGGAGAAGTCAGTGCCATGGGGTCGCTGGTGTGCACTAAGCGGGACAGTGGACAGAGGTCTGCAGATAGGAGTGCAGGCCAGAGGGCAGCTCTGTGAATCTCCGGCTGCTCGACAGCCTGCCCGTTGCACCTGCTCCGTGGCCTCGCTCTGGGGGGAGGGGGCACTGGACATGCGCGGCTGCCCTCCTGCCCAGCAGGTAGCCACTCAGCGTGCAAGCGCCCTGGGGAGACGTGTGACCTGTGACCACTGTGCACGCCCTGGGGAGGGAAGGTGTGAGCTGTGACCACTGTGCACGCCCTGGGGAGGGAAGGTGTGACCTGTGGCCACCTGTCATGCACGTGCCCTGGGGAGGGAAGGTGTGACCTCTGACTTGATGGTTGCAGACACAGGCGCCCTCTCAGCCCGCGCCCTCCTGGCTGCTGGCACAGGCAGGGCCCTGTGGGCTGACAGCAGGGCCCCCATGGAAGGTCGTGCTGGCCAGTCCCCTTCCTCTGCATTGGCCCTCTGATCACCTCAGACATATTTCACTTATTTCTCAGGGGACAGAGGCTGCTTCTGTCCAGCGAGCACGTGCTTTCAGAGAGTGACCTTGGAGAGCAGCCAGTGGACGCCTCCAGGCTGTGTGCACGTTGCCAGCAGCAACTTGTGAACGGTCCAAAGCTGTGCTCAGAGACTGTGGTACAGGAACCCCCATCTCCAGGGCGAGTGGGACTCTCAAGATGCTGGCACATTCTCGTCCATGGAGCTGAAGCTGAGTCCTCTGTGCCCCTGAGCCAGGAGAGTGTGTCCATGGCCGTGATTCCTGCTGCTTTCTTGCTTGCTCCCAGGACACAGCCCGACCCCAGACTCCTCACTTACTGTCACCATGCCCTGTTGGCATCCCAGAGTCCTCTAGAACGTGACGCAGGCCGGACTGAGCCTCTGGCTGTGTTGCTGTCCAGTTTGTTGAGGGCTCTCCCGGGGTGATGGTGAGGGGTCAGGCCTGGCTCTCCTGAGATCTACTGGACATTAGGGTAAGCCTAGGAATTCCTCCGAGAGTGAGAAGGTGACATGCCCCTTCTACGTCTGCATTTCTGCATCTCGGCTTCCTTGAATGTAAAGTGGGCCCTGCAATCCCTGCCCCAAGGGCTGGGAGGAGCAACTGAAACGCAGTGGAGCGCATCCAAGTCAGGAGGCGCTCAGTGGGCTGGACCATCACTGGCCTCTCCCTTGGCAGTGGACAAGCTGGGGATCAGTTGCCAGCTGCTTGGGGTCAGACATTTTGGTTAAGGTCCAGCATGCAGATGTTGCAGTGAAAATGTAAAATGTAAATGCTTTGCTAACAGATGTGACACAGTTATGTCTTAATAGTGAAGTGAGCTCTGAGCTTCCCGGCAGCCAAAGCAAAAACAAAAACTCATCAGACCCCACAGCTTATATTCACAGATCAAAGGAAGCATTGCGAAGGAGCTGTGCACCTTTGTTTCAGCAAAGGCCCCACTTGGGCACGGAATCACCTTTAGCTTCTCATGGAAGAGTTCAGAACTGGGCCCTGAGTGGGAGGCGTGTTTCTGGTTGGACATGGGAGGACAGCGAGGGTGCCAGAGGCCAGGTCCAGCCTCGCATCCTGCTCCTGCTTTTGGCGGAGCTTGCTGGCTCAGCGGGTGCGGAGTCTCCCTGGAATGGTCTCCAGCTGTAATTTCTCCTCAGTTACATCTTGTAACATTTGGGAGTCTTGAAGGAAGAGGGGGCATGAAGCGATCCTGGGGGACAGCAGTTTAGAGCAGAGAGTGCCCGGTCACCTGCTGCTTGCCTGGGGGCCCTTGCTTCCCCTCCACGAGGTCTCTCCAGGGCCCGTGTTGCATCTGTGCGGCTCCGGTAGCTGGTGCAGGGCTCAGGAAGCAGCTCCGTGGTGCTGTTTTGAGAGGGTGCTAATTCGAGGCCCTGCAGATGCCTGTCTGGGCTGAAAGTGACTGTCTTTGTGCTGGGAAGGGGGCAGGAAGCGAAGGGACTGGCACGTGCGTGTCAGTGGAGGGAGGCTGGAGGCTACATAGGAACTAGAGGGCTTCCGGGCTTTGTGTGCCCTGACAGTTGTTCTTGAGGATAGGGAAGGCTCGATGGAGCACTGACGTGGCCAAGCTGTGCCCTACTCGCCCCCTTTTGGACCTTCATTGGCTCCCTGGCATTGCCGTGGTGTTGCCAAGAGGCCGGAAGGGCTGGCATTGGAGCGGTGTGCAGGCTCCACATGCTGCAGCACCTTTGGAAGAATCCTCTTGTGGATCGCTGCGGTGAGACAAAGGCCAGGCAGGATGTGGGATGGTGGTGAGACTTGATGGAAGGGATCATGGGGTTGAGCATCGAGCTGAAAGACAGGGGCTGGCGCTGCCCTTCCTCGTGGGCACCAGAAAGCAGGCATGGGCACCTTCCTGCTCTGTGCATCCTTGCCAGAGGGCAGGGGACCACGCTCAACTGAGTGTGTGGTTCTTTGATGTTCCAGACCAGGCTGAGAAGTCAGAAAGTAAAAAAGTAAGGGAGCTGTTGAAAAATCTAGAAAACAGATCCAGTTCTATTTTTAATAAAGAATGGAACTAAGGCCAGACAGACACATTTTTGCCTCTGCTCTTCCTTAGGGCTCTTATTTGAGGTGTGTGTGTGTATGTGCATGTTAGTGGTTAGCACGTCAACGGGTCGCTGAAGATGGATGCTTGTAATACAGCAGTGTCTGTGGTCACAGGTAGGTTACACCAGTTTGCTGCATAAATCAATGTAACAAACCACAGTGCAGTGACCATCCTAAGTCCCGTGCAGGTCTGTGGGGGGTGGAGCCTGGCCCCCTTTGCCTGCTGTGGTCTCAGTCTCTCCATGTCGGCCCTCCTTCCAGCAGAGCCTCCTTTCGTAGCACTGCAGCCCTTTTCATCCTCAACCGTGGCAAGCGTTAGCAAGGATTGCGAGTTTCTTCAACTCGCTTGCTGAGCCTTAAAACACTGCCTACTGTCCTACCTACTCTCCTTGGCAGAGTCACAGCCAGAGTCTGCAGAGCTCAGGGAACGGCAGCCCGGCGGCCGCGGAGTCAGGCTCATCTGGGCGGCAGCACGTTTCCTGGCTTGACGACGTGCTGTGCGCGAGCTCAACTGGCTCAGCCCATCGCCCGTCTCTGTGGTGGTGATGCTCGGTTGCTCAGCACGATGGGAGGAGGGGGCACCTGACCCAGGGTGCAGCAGGGCTGGGCGAATAACTGCTGCTTGTCTGGTGTTTTGACTTGAGTTTTAAAAACAAGTTCCATTTGCCATGGGCTTCCCCTGTGGCTTAGCTGGTAAAGAATCTCTGCAACGCGGGAGACCTGGGTTTGATTCCTGGGTTGGGAAGATACCCTGCAGAAGGATTCTGGCCTGCAGAATCCCATGGACTGTATAGTTGATGGGGTCACAGAGTCGGACACGACTGAGTGACTTTTACTCCATGCGCCGTGCTTCCCGGCAGATCACACCCGTAGTTCCCTGCCATTGCAGCCCTGACTCTCAGCACTTCAGGTGGCGCATGGCAATGGAAAGTCCTCCAGAAGTCCCAGAGTGTCGCCCCGACATTTGCAACCAAATTTGCAACGACATTTGCAACCTCCATCTTCCAGAGGAGAGGCCAGTGGATGCAGGCTGGGAGGGCTGTGCACTCTGAGAGCAGGTTTGCTCAGGGGTTTGTGGCCATACAGTCTCAAGCAGGCCTGGATTCCAGCCCCAGCCCTGCTGCTGGATGAGCAGCCTCAGATCATTCAACGTCTCAGAACTTCTGTGTCCTCATCTGCAAAATGGGAACTTCTGTCTCGCAGGTTGTCGTGAGGATTAAATGAGGTCATTACAGAGAGCACTCGGTGGATGGGACTCAAGAAGTACTTGATAAATGTGACATATTCTCATTAGACATCAGATGACCAGAACTGAAGGTATAACCCTGTAGACGGATGTGGGCACAGAATACTGTTTGGTTGATCCAAGTGGAAGGAAAAGCTGGTGAGATTTTGAGGGTGGACAAGGCTCCAGCGGTGGGGAGCTGTGTGAGCACCCCCGGGGGTGCAGAAAGGCCATCCCCCGCAACCTGCCCCAGGTCTGCGGTGCTGGAGGAGGGTGGGAGCTGTGCTCAACGTCCCCAGGCATGGGGGAGGCCACCTCAGAGACCCCAGCCCTCACCGTTTCCGGGAGATGGGGGTCACACAGCCTGGCCCCCTCGCCCACGGGGACCCCGGCCACCAATGGCCTGTGCTGTAGACTCAGGTGGGGAGCCAGTGGCCTGTGCAGCCCCAGGAAAGTGACTCAATGCTGGAGTCTTCTGTTTGGGGCCGAGGGCAGAGACTTAGGCGTCAGAGGCCCTCTGTAGGGAGATGGCAGTGACCCTGGAGTGGACCCCGCAGCATAAGGAGGCAGGAAACATCAACCCGGGCAGTGGGAGCGACATGCGGCAACAGCCGGGGCCGAGCGCCTTCCTGACGGTGGGCACAGCGCTGCGGGTGCAGCTCCATGCGGTGAGGTCCGGCGCGCCGGCTCCAGCGGGCGCTTCACAGCCCAGGGCCCAGGTCTGGAGCAGACGGTGCGGAGACGGCCCCGCAGAGGGCGGCCCCGCAGAGGGCGGCGGAGCAGGCCCGCCCTGGCCAGCACTGCAGGCATGTTCTCTGCAGGCCTCTGGGGCCCTCCTCCGCCCAGCGGCGGCCCTTCGGACACCTTCTCCTCCCCGCCCAAAGGTGGGGGCCTAGCGCCCTCGGCCGTCAGGGTTTGCTCTGTGGACTCCCGTGGGGGCTGGGTCGGCCTGGTTCTGCGTTCCCACCTGTGGTGCTGAGCGGCTCAGGGTGACTTCTCACTGGAAATGAAACACCTCTTTTAAAGGAGCAGCCCCTAGGCTGTTTACAAGGCAAGCACCTTGCCAATTTTGGGGTAAATTTGTAAGTTAAATGCAGACAACCAATATTACTATTAGTTGTGGCTTAAAGCACAGAAAACGTGAATAAGATAAATAGTAAATCCACATCTCAGTACATTTGAATATAAATTTCAAAAGATTCTCAGGCTCATTTGAATTCATAGTCATATTTTTAGATGCAATTTGGAGAAATATTTCGTGGAAAAATGTGCCAGTTTTCTAGTTTGTTATCAGTGTAAATCTTTTCAGCATCTAACTGTGGAGAATTATAGCTAACACCCAGGAGCGTGGTTTTCCTTGGATTTGCTTTCGTTCCCTCCAGAGCTTTTGGAAGCTAATGGGCGATCACCCCCCTGTGTTTGAAACGAGTGAGGGCATGGGCTTGGGGGTTGAGACCTCAGGGTGCAGGGCAGCCAGCCTGCCGCCCTCTGTCTCACCTCTAAGATGAGAGTGGGTGCCGAGTCTGCGTGACTGAATTTCCAGGTGAGAGGGTGGAGCGCTGGGCCTGGTGCCCACACGCGGCCTGTGTCCACGGACAACAGCAGCCGTCCCTCCCAGGCCCAGCCAGCCTCTCCCCACACCCTTCTGCTTGGACCACGCAACACATGCTCCTTTCTGGAGCACAGCATGCCGGCAGGTTCAGAGCCGCAGAGGGCCCAGCTCCACCTCTGCTGCCAGGATAGGGCCCTGCTCCCGTCCACGAAGGGACCGCGAGACCCACCCCTGGGGCTCAGGCACTGCGGAGCTCAGAGGTCATCCCATCTGTTCCTGAAGCAGGTGTGTGAGCCGCGTTGGACGCCTGGGACACGCACGTCCTCTGGGAACTCGAGGTGTGCCCTGGCTGGTGTGGGCACGCGGGCACTCAGATGTGAGGCGTCCACTAGTGGGATTCCACAGATGCCTTCAGCACCAGAGCAGATGAGTGGCTCGGAGGGAAATCACAGAAAATAAAGGCCTATAAATGTGCTCATTAATGACGCAGCAAACAGAAGGAGAGCGTTGAAGACTGTTCCAGAGTGAGAGTCAGGGCCCAGCCATGGCCGCTTGCTCTGTGACGCGTGAAAATAAAGCAGCCCACAGGGCTCCCTAAAAGCCTGACACTGATCCAGAGCCGCCTGTGCGTGCTGTTTAGTCACTGTCCAGAGCAGAGTTCCTACAACATCCAGGGGGAGCATGAAATTCCCTGGTGTTTTACTCACTGCAGCACTTGGAAAGCCAGCATTTTGCTTCCAGAACTAGAAGAAATAAATTATGAGCAAACATAGTGTTTCTGTCCTCAGCTCTAAAGTGACAGCTTTCTGGCATTAAAAAGCAATTCTGCTGCTAGAATTTGAAACAACAAATTAAATTTATGAGGTCAAGGTGAAACTAGCAAATATAACAAGGAAACGAACATTCATAAATAAAAATGAAGAAGAGACAGTCAGTTATTAAAGAGCCTAATAAGAAAGAAGCTGAGAGTGCTATTAAGCTAAACTGTTCATATAAGGGTAATTTAGCCCAACATTCAGATTTTTATGCAAGAAATAAGAGTTTGGCAGAGGAGCCCAGGGCAGGCTGTTTGCTCTGCTAGCAGGATGTGGCGGGGTGTGCTTTTTCTCTCTGGGGTGCTCCCCTCTCCTGTCCCCTCGAGTCCCTCTGGGGTGCTCCCCTCTCCTGTCCACTTGAGTCCCTCTGGGGTGCTCCCCTCCTGTCCACTCAAGCCCCTCTGGGGTACTCCCCTCTCCTGTCCCCTTGAGCCCCTCTGGGGTGCTCCCCTCTCCTGTCCACTTGAGCCCGGGCTGGGGTGTGGTCCTGGTGACTCTGTTGCTGGCAGCCCCGGGTCCCCGGGCAGCAGGACCCTGGCAGGCGCTGAGAAGAGCAGGGATGTCTGGGGTCTCCGTCTCAGAGCCCTCCTAGTTGGCCCTGTCCTGGGCCTCAGGTCACTGCCCGCACAGTGTCTTCCTTCCCGGGTGCCAGCCTGGAGCTCCCACAGAGCCCTCCCCACACCCCTGTAAGCGGTCCCTCTGTTAAGCGCTCTCCCTGTGACCGTAACCTGGCTGGGCCCTCTCTCTTGGTCCCTCTGGACTCCTGCGGTAAGATTCCCCGGACTCGGCAGCTCACGTGGCAGGCGTTTGCTCCTCGCGGCTCTGCAGGCTGGAGGCCCACGGCCAGGGTGCAGTGCTGCGGAGCCTTGTGTGCTGAGTGCTCTCCCCCAGCCCGCACATGGCTGCCTTCCTGCTGTGTCATTGTGAGGTGGACAGAGAGGCAGGAAGCGCACCGCTCCCCCCATGAGGCCCTGCCCCGGGGACCCCCCCGCAGCGTCACCCTGGGGCCCAGGGTCTCAGCATGAACTTGGGGAGGCAGCCACACCGCGCACAGCCCGGCCTCCTCACCGCCTCCCTGACTCAGAGGACGGCCTCTCCAGCCTCCCCCGAGTGCTGGCTCAGCCGCGGTGGAGCTGCACGCCCAGCAGCCCAGCCCAGCCCAGCGGGTCTCTTACGAACCGGGTACATAATTCAGACGTCGCTCAGGCAGGCTCACTTACTTAGTTACTGCTTATTGTTTGTTTTTCTCAAAGTGTCATCAACCCGTAAAGTCATAAGCGTAAAATCTTCAGTTTCATTTGGCAAGGTGTCCCATCCCTATCTGGACCCTGGACAGGCGTGAAGATCCAGCCAACCTGAAAGAGCCTTTCAGGCCTCCTGTTCTAATTTTCACGCTGCCAAGCGTGTTATCCTAACTGACTGACGAGTGGCGTCTGCACAGTGCCACCAGCGACCACAGAGCCTGACGGGCGGCACGGGGCACAGTGCTTCAGGAGGCCTTCACCAAAACCTCCTGTTCCCTGGGCAGCTTACCTAGGACTTGGCCTTTTAGATGGTTCATTTGTGAAGTATTGTTCTGAACTAAAAATAATACAAGCTCATGGCAGAAAATTTAGACATTGTGTAAAGAATGAAGAGAAAACCAATACCACCAAGTACAGCCCCTGTATTAAGATTTGCTATACTTCTTTCCATCTTTTTTTAAATGAGTGGTTGAAAAAAAATTCATGGTTGTGGACATACTTGATGTACAATTAGTACCCTGTTTTTTCACTTTGCGTTGTGTGAGCGAGTTACCGAGTAACTGAAAACCTCTTTATTACCTCCTTTTCAATGGTTGCCTCATGAGCGTTTTCCTGTGTTTTGAATGAGGAACCACCTGGATGCTGTGAGAGGGAGTCACCTATGCCATGATCTGGCCCCCAGGGAAGACCTGACCACCCCTCTGGCTTCTTCTCTGTCTTTTTTCAGATGTGTGTTTGACAGCAGTTCAGGCGCTGCAGGCAGGACTGCAGACGCAGCCATGTACAGGGAGAGCGAAGCTGGCACTGCCCGCAGGGTCCCACCCACTGTGCCCACGGGGTGGGGACCATCCGGCTCTCATTGCACAGAAAGGAAGACGGAGGCACGAGCAGCAGAAACACTGCCCAGGCCTCTCAGCTGGAAGGGATGAGGTGGGGACTTGAATCAGGTGCATCTGGCCGAAGCCCCTGGCTCCCCACTGCCCTGTGTTGCCAAGAGTATGAGAGACCAAAGCCGCTGTTTTCTTTGATGAGATTGTGGAAGGAACATAAATTCCCTTTTCTAGAGGGTAACTTGGAGTGTATACCCTTCCTCAGATTAGGTAAGAACCCTAGCCCCCTAGAGACTTGGCCTTCCCGGCCTGGGACTCGTCGGGGTGGTCGTGCAGGACCCGTCCGAGGCTCAGGCCCTGGGCCGGTGTGTGGGGTGGGGTTTAGGGCGGCTCCAGGTCCAGGCTGATGAGCCCGCTTGCCGGCACTGCCGCCTTCCGTGGCTCCCACGCAGGCGTGCCCGAGTCGCACCCGTCCGCCTCAGTGGTGCAGAGAGGGGGAGCCGGGCGTTGCCCCGCGCTCCAGCAGCGCATCTTGGTTGATAAGCTTCCTGGGAGGGCCGCGCTGTCTCCAGAGCCGAGGTCAGACACTGCGCTGCGGCGGCGACAGTGAGTGACATCACTCAGCGTCAGCCAGCACGGTGAGGGCCAGCTCGGCAGAGGCGGCTGTGCAGGGAGGCGCTGGGTGGCCAGCCTGAGCTGCGACCCCCTGGGCCTCCGGGGTGCCAGGAGCACTGGGGAGGCAGGACGGGCCAAGCCCCCTTTCAGAAGTCCAGTGGCGGGTCTGGGGTGCCCCGCGGAGCACAGTGCTGTCCCTGACCACACCCGGGGCTGGACAGCTATGACCTCACACCAGGCACTGGGCAGTTTGGCCGGGCCGGGCTGGGCCACAGCCTGCAGGCGTCTCTGGGTGAGGCGTCCCTCCAGCAAGGCCGCCTTCCGGACGGGTGAGGGCAGGCCGGTCCGCAGCCAGGGGGTGAGCGTCACCGTGGGTGCTCACGCTCTGCTGTGTTTTCTCTGCGCGAGAGTCTTGAGAGGGGTCCCTGGGACGCTGTGGAGAGCCCACCAGGGCCCCTTGGAGGGCTTGGTCAGGCTTTGTGTGGGGAAAATGGCCCCTGCTCTAGCTGGGAGCGTTTGTGACCCATGGGCATTGGCTGGTTCCTCGTGCCTCAAAGCCTTGTGAACCTCGGTGCCCCTGTGTGTCTGCAGGGTGGGGAGCAGCTGGGCTGGGGTGAGCGCATCCCTTCTTCTCTCTGCTTCTGTTGTTTGCAGTTTTAATGCAGAAAACCCCGTTCTAAGAGCAACATAAGCATGATTTGTTATCGGTGGAAGAGCACGCAGACTGGCTCTTGGCGCCTGTGTTCCTGTGGACAGCTGGCCCAGGCACCTGGGCCCTCACCCCCGGCTGAGAGGACACGCAGCGGGCTTGCATGGAGCTCAGGCTTCCAGGTGGCTCTGCAGGGGTGGGGCTGGCATTGCTTGGCGGCCCGAGTGTGAGTGGGCGTGTGCTGTAGAAGGGTGGTGGGAGGTGTATGGCCAGACGGTCTCTCTCTCCCCTCTACCCAGGGGCTAGGCGCCAGAGCAGGGGGCCTGGGGCGGGTGTCTGAGCATCGTTTTCGTCCTTAAGTTATGTCTCCATGGGTGGTGTTTTAACAGCTCTTTGGTTTTATTCTTTGCTGAACTCTCTGAAGGCCGTGCCCCTCTTGGCCAGGACAGGTCACTTTCACCTGCTCTTTCTAGGAGACTGTCTGTGAAGCGCGTGTGTCTGCTCACCCACTGCAGTGCCCCGGGCCTTGGTGAGAGCCATGGGCAGGCCCGTCACTGTTCCCGTGCCGAGCTTTGGCCTCGGTTCACGACCTGCGTCTGGACGGCCTCACGCCTGCTCCTGGCCCCCACGAGCATTCAGAGTGGTCACAGCCCATGGGTGCGACGCAGCCACTGGCTGTGAGATGAGACTCAACGGGGTGACATGGGGAGGCCGGCATCCCCGGGCCGGGCGGTGGGCAGCCTGGGGCAGGCGGGACCCGGGGCTGCCGCCTTGCTTGCTCCCACCAGGGGCCCTGAGGGTCTGCGGGGCCCGCGCCACCCTGTCCCCGGCCATGCCGCTGCCCGGCGTCTCTGGCTCGGGACAGCCTCAGTTTTGGTTTTGTTTTAGTTCGTTGTTGGCTTTTTGGTGCTGACTAGCATTCGCGTGAGTTCCCTCAGTGGACTTTGATCAGGCGGTAATGCTGACTTTTCTTTGGGGAAAAATAAGCTCTGTCTGTAACTCTAAAGTTGCTTGTAGGTTTTTCCTTGATTTTTTTCCTTTTTAAATAAAAAAATATCCTGAAACATAGAAAGTTCTTCCACTCCTGGGTTCTACTTGTGTCACTCATGGAAGCAGCGGTGGTTAAGCCGGAGACGCGGGTGTGCCTGCGTGTGCAGCTTCCCCTCCCCCCGCACCGTGGGAGATTCCAGCCCCAGCCCACGCACACACCCTCCGCACAGCGCTCACACACATTCACACTCACAGCCGTGTACACACTCACTGCACATGTGCCTGTGGCTGTGTCCCTGTCTTTCACTCCTGGTGGCCCAGGGCGGCTCTGCGCCCTGTGCTCACACCTGTGTCTCACACCCCCTCACCGCACGGCACTCCTTATGGCCAGGAACTGTGCGAGCGGTCCTGAGGGGAAGCAGTCAGACAGGAGGGGTGAGGGCAGGGGATGAGCCGGGGCTGTGCCTGGAAGGCTCCCGGGACCCCCGAGTCCCCTCCCGGTCCACGGCCTGCGCTCGCCCGGCTGGCCCCCTCAGGCCGTTGCATCGGCACTCAGGATAAAAATTTACTGGGACTTACTTCAGTTCGATTGTTTTTGGTTAAATATTGTTGCATAGAGCGTGTTTCCCATTACTTTTTATTGCAGATATGTAGTATTTAAAGTGTATTTTGTATTAAAAAGGCTTTGTGGACTGGCCCGGCCACCAAACCACTAATTCCGAGTTCCGAATATCTGACTTGACTTGACTGGGGAGTCTGTTCTGAGAGTGAATCTCAGTATGTCTCTGTGTTCTGCTTCTGTCTTGGTTGCAACAGAAACCCAGGGCTGGAGTGTGAGCCAGGGGTGTGCGCGCATGTGTGCACGAGTGTGCACATGTCTATGAAGGGGGTGGGGGAATGACAGAACTCGTTCCATGTTTCTGCTCAACTCCTTACCTGCCCCCTTGGCCCCCACGGCCCCGTCTCCTCACACTGTTCCCTGAGCACCCCGAGTGGGCAGAGGGGGTGAGTCGGGGGCCCCCCATGTCCCATCTCCTCACACTGTTCCCTGAGCACCCCGAGTGGGCAGAGGGGGTGAGTCGGGGGCCCCCACGTTCCCGTCTCCTCACACTGTTCCCTGAGCACCCCAAGTGGGCAGAGGGGGTAAGTCGGGGGCCCCCCACGGCCCCGTCTCCTCACACTGTTCCCTGAGCACCCCAAGTGGGCAGAGGGGGTGAGTCGGGGGCCCCCACGTTCCCGTCTCCTCACACTGTTCCCTGAGCACCCCGAGTGGGCAGAGGGGGTGAGTCGGGGGCCCCCACGGCCCCATCTCCTCACACTGTTCCCTGAGCACCCCGAGTGGGCAGAGGGGGTGAGTCGGGGGCCCCCCACGGCCCCGATCCTCACACTGCCTGCTGTGTGGCTTCCCACTCTCCTTCCGCCTGTCTGTTCTCTTTCATCCAAAATACACACAATCCTGACCCAGAGGACTCAGGTCGTTCCAGAGGACAGTTGTCCCTTAGGAGACGGGAATTTGCAGCTGGATCGAGTGCGGTCCTGGGAACATCCACGCCCACCCCAGCATCTACTGTCTGACCCGTCTGTGGAGTACCCGCGCTGGGGCCATGTCTGGGCCAGGCTTGCTCTGCTCACCTGCTGTAGGTGGGCCAGGTGTGCGCAGGGCGGGCTCCCCTGAGGCCTGTGTCCTCACAAAGTCCCCCTGTGTGTCTGTGTCCGGGTCTCGTGAGGACGCCGGTCACACGGGATCAGGACCTGCTCGTGACCCGTGGCTCTAACTTGACCACCTCTTCACAGCTCCCCATCTCCAAATGCAGTCACACCCCAAGGTCCTGGGTCAGGACGTCCGTATGTGAATTTGGGGTGACCCAGCCCAGCCCGCCGCACCTACACACAGGTAACGAGGTCCACAGTGCAGGATGATGGAGTCAGCTTTCTGAGCCCTGGCTGGCCCTCTGGAGGTGGAGAGCTGGGAGGCAGGGAGAGGTGAGGCCAGAGCCGGGGTTCACAGCCATTCCGCAGCAGGACAGGGATTCTTGTCCGGGGCCTGCAGGTGGGTTCAGGAGCACAGGTCTCACGGTTCACACATGGATGTCTCACAGGAAAGCCCTCTGGGTCCCGTGAGTGCTGCCCTGGTCGCCCGACCCCACACACACAGCAGATCCTGGGCCCCTGGGCTGGCAGGGCAAGTCACGTCTCTGCACCATGTGTCTGGAGCCCCTTTCAGAAGTTTCTGGAAGTTGTAACCCCCTCAGGGGCTCAAGGGCACGCTCGTTTCTGCAGAATCCCATGGCAGCTGGATGCCAGGGGCGGCCCTGTGCGTTTGCAGGGCGGTGGGTCCTGAGCGTGCTGGGTGGGGGCCTGCGGTTCACACGGGGAGCCTCGGGGGGCTCCTGCTGCTCCAGGCACTGTGGCCATGGCTTTCGCGCTGGAGGGCTGTGCCCTGGCATGAGCCCGGGTGTTGGCCTGGGCTCTTAGGGCACTGCGGCTCTGCCAGGCTCCCAGGAGGCCTTTGATGAGCCGTGGCCTCTCCCTCTCCAGACAGGGAGGCAGCAGCTAGCGCTCAGGCCTGACGGGAGTGGTCAGCTGGGGTCCGCCTGAGACAACGCGGGGAGGAGGGCCAGCAGGCGGAGGAGGGCCAGCCTGCCTCCGGGGCACCTCAGATGAATCCGTGCTCATGAGCAAGGGGAGCGCTGAAATTCATGTCATATATTTTAATTACACCAAATAATAATTAAGCGATTCACCTGTTACCCTCATGTCCCTGGGGACCTGTAGCTGAGGCTCTTCTCAGGAGGGACAGGGGAGCAGGAAGCGTCACTTCCAGAGAACGTCTGCGTGGGCCCAGGAAGCAGCCGGGAGGTGGATCCCGGCTGCTTCTGCAGAGACACCCCCACCCCCGGCCCAGTGGCTACAGAGCAGCACAGCTTGGCCTAGAGGAGGTTCAGCCTGCGTGTCTGAGATTCCTCTTCCTCTTTCTTTTCCAAACCCACGAGGGGCTCAGGGGCCAAGCACACTGGGAGAGGGTGAGTGAGCTGAGGTCTAGAGTGGGAGCTTTCCTTGGGGTCCAGTGGGAAGAGGACCATCCCAGACCCCGGAATATCGTGTGCAAAAGCAGGGAGGTGGTAGATGCCCAGAGCTCAGGGAGGGGCCAGGACCCACAAAGGGCCCCGTGGCTTTTACAGAAGAGACTGGCCCATCGTTGGGGGGCGCCTGTCATTGGATGCAGTTCATCTGGTGTCGTAGGAAGTCCTAGTTCAGAGAATGGCTGGAAGGGAGGTGGCCTGAAGCCTAGGACTACTGAGAGGGCTGCTGAGGTGGGAGAAGGAGGGAGGAAAGGCACGTGGGGGCAGGTGGAGGCTTTGGGAGGCGCGGCCACATGGGCGCATGGAGCCACTTAGGAAGAGGGCACGCACTAGGTGCTACTCTGGACAGTAGGGTGACTGTCCAGAGGCTGGATTCCACACTGGGGCTCTCGGGAGAGCCTGGAAATGTGTTCAGGACGCATTACTGAAGAAGGCCATCCACGTGGAGAGAGACCTAGGAAAGCGTGTAGAATGTAAGACGGGAGAGGGAGCATTGAAAGTGGTCGCCGTGGACATGTGATGTGAGGAGGGGAACTGGCAGGGAGGCGAGGGGCGGCTGGAGAAACGGGGAGCCAGGAGGGTGGCTTGCGGCCGTCTGCTCAGCACGTCCGGCGCCTGGCGGAGGTTCCGGAAGGCGCAGGGGCCTGCCTGCGAGGGGCCGTGGGCCCCTGGGGCAGCTGAACTGAGAGGGAGGGGGTCCTCTTCACAAGACTCCGGGAGGGGCGAGATCGACACGCGAGTGCCGCCCCCAACCACCGCTCACCCCTGCGGTCGGCTCTTCTGCTGCTTACACGTCCCCGACCGTCCTCAGTGTTCTATGCTTTGACGTTCATTCAAAGTCACTTGGGCAAGAAATAGTATAAAGTGATGTAGGTGGCTGGTTTCCTTTGCGTCGGGTGCTCTTCCCTTCACTGGCTCCTCTGGGGTGTTTGTGTCGAGAGCACACGGGTCCAGCTGGCCGCAGCAGGCGTCACTCAGACGCTTGGTTTCCTGAGAGGGGTCAGTCATGTGGTTACATCTGTGAGTTCTACTTTCAGTCCCTATTTTCTTGTCTCTCTTTTTAAAGAGTACTGGATCAACTTTGAGAGGGCAGTTTTCAGAGGGAAATATCTTTTGATCTTGAAATTCTACAGAAACTATCTCTTTTCTTTTTAATGGAACAGACTGGGGCAGATTCATCCTCCAATGTTTTCTTTTCATAAATATTTTCCAAATCTTTCATTAGCTCTAAGTGAGGAAGAAGCAAACTCAATAAGCTAGCTGCTTATGCGTTGGTGGCTGCTGTGTATGTGTATTGGTGGTGTGTGTGCGTTGGTGTGTGTGCATGTTGGTGATGTGTGTCTTGGTCTGTGCATGCTGATGATGTGTGTATGTTGGTGTGTTTGTGTGTTCATATGTGTGCATGTTGGTGATGTGTTTGCGTGTTGGTATGTTTGTGTTTTGGTGGTGTGTGTGCATGTTGGTGGTATCTGTGTGTGGTGGTGTGTGTGTTGGTGTTGTGTTTGCATGTTGGTGTGTTTGTTGGTGGTATGTGTGTGTGTCTTGGTGTATGTGTGTCTTGGTGTGTGTTGGTGTGTGTGGTGTGTATGCATGTTGGTGATGTGTGTGTGTGTTGGTGGTATGTTTGTGTGTTGGTGGGGTGTGGGTGTGTGCGTGTTGGTGTGTGTGTGTTGGTGGTGTGTTTGTGTGTTGGTAGTGTGTGTTGGTGGTGTGTGTGCATGTTAGTGATGTGTTTTCATGTTGGTGTGTTTGTGTGTTGGTGGCGTGTGTGTGTGTTGGTGTGTGTGTGTTGGTGTGTGTGTGTTGGTGGTGTGTTTGTGTGTCTGTGTGTGTGTATGTGCGTCTTGGGGTATGTGTGTTGCTGATGTGTTTGTATGTCAGTGTGTTTGTGTGTTGGTGCTGTGTTGTGTGTTGGTAGTGTGTGTGTGTGTTGGTGTTGGGTTTGCATGTTGGTGTGTTTGTGTGTTGATGGTGTGTGTTGGTGGTGTCTTTGTGTATTGGTGGTGTGTGTTGGTGGTATGTTGTGTGTTGGTGTGTGTGCATGTTAGTGATGTGTTTGTGTGTTGGTGGTGTATGTGTGTTGGTGTGTGTGTGTTGGTGGTGTGTATCTGTGTGTTGGTGTGTGTGTGCGCATGTATTGGTGTGTATGTGTGTTGGTGGTGTGTGTTGGTGTTTGTGTGTGTGTTGGGGTGTGTGTGTGCGTGTTGGGGTGTGTGTGTTGGTAGTGTGTGTGTGCACATGTTGGGGTGTGTGTTGGTGGTGTGTGGTGTGTGTGTGTGCATGTTGGTGTGTATGTGTATTGGTGGTGTTTTTTGTGTTGGTGTGTATGCATGTTAGTGATGTGTTTGTGTGTTGGTGTGTGTGTTGGTGGTGTGTGTTGGTGTGTGTGTGTTAGTGGTGTGTGTTGGGGGGGGTGTGTGTGCATGTTGGGGTGTGTGTTGGTGTGGGTGTGTGTTGGTGTTGTGTTTGCATATTGGTGTGTTTGTGTGTTGGTGGTGTGTGTGCATGTTAGTGATGTGTTTGCATGGTGGTGTGTGTTGGTGTGTGTGTGTATTGGTGGTGTGTGTTGGTGGGGGTGTGTGTGCGCATGTTGGGGTGTGTGTTGGTGGTGTGTGTGTGTTGGTGGTGTGTGTGCCTGTTGGTGTGTGTGTGTGTTGGTGGGGTGTTGTGTGTTGGTGGTGTGTGTGCATGTTATGATGTGTTTGCATGTTGGTGTGCTTGTGTGTTGGCGGTGTGTGTTGGTGGTGGGTGTGTGTTGGTGATGTGTGTTCGTGGTGTGTATGTGTTGGTGGTGTGTATGTGTGTGTTGGGGTGTGTGTGTATGTGTGTGTTGGTGGGGTGTGTGTGTGTGCATGTTGGGGTGTGTGTTGGTGGTGTGTGTGTGTGTTGGTGTGTATGTGTTGGTGTGTGTGTGCGTGTTGGTGTGTTGTGTGTTGGTGGGGTGTGTGGCTGGTGTATGTGTGTGGGTGTGCATGTTGGGGTGTGTGTTGGTGGTGTGTATGTGTGTGTATGTGTGTGTTGGTGGTGTGTGTTGGTGGTGTGTGTTGGTGTGTGTGTGTTGGTGTGTGTGTGTGCGTGTTGGTGTATATGTGTGTTGCTGGTGTGTGTGTGTGTGTGCATGTTGGGGTGTGTGTTGGTGGTGTGTGTGTGTGTGCGCGCGCGCACGTGTTGGTGGTGTGTGTGTTGGTGTGTATTGTGTTGGTGTGTGTGTGTTGGTGGGGTGTGTCTATGTGTGCATGTTGGGGTGTGTGTTGGTGGGGTGTATGTGTTGGTGGGGTATATGTGGTTGTATGTGTGTGTTGGTGGTGTGTGTGTGCGCGTGTTGGTGTGTATGTGTGGTGGTGTGTTTGCATGTTGGTGGGTGATGTTTGGAAAGCGTGTCTGGGTCTTACCTGTTCCCTTGACCGTGCCCTGGGCACAGAGGAGGCGTGGCTCTTACGCATGTGTGAGCTCTTGCCGCTGAAACGATGACTCCTCTGCCAGTGGGAGCCATCTTCTTGTCCTGGACTGTGGGGTGTGTTATGTTCCTCAGGGCACCCAAAGCTCCAGCACACCCAAAGCTGAGACTGTCTCATCTTGGCCACATGGGCTAAATTATTTCGCTGGCTGTGAGCATCGCCTCTGATTGGCTCCTGCCTGTTTTCACGGGCTCGTCCCCACCAACTATGTGTGCCTTCCCAGGTTGTTCGCGTGTGGGCAAGAGATCTCAGCCCAGAACCCCTGATATTCCTGGGTGTGATGAGGAAACCCTCGAAGACAAAGGCAAGGTTGAGACCTGCTGAGTTGCCCTTCTTGGAATCAGTCTTGGATGGAGCATCAGGAAGGTCATGTGGTTACAGCTTCTCAGCTTGGGTTCTGCTTTGTTCAGTTCAGGATTTGTTGACACAAGGTGCTGGGCATTTTAAACATGAAGCAGACCTCTTGGTTTTCTTGGGGTGATGGGCTGACCAAGTGAACAGTCAAAACCACTTTCAAGCTGTGAAGAAATCAAGACCCTGTCCTCAGCTTCTTTGATCCAATGAGTTATCGATCCAGTAACTGATAACCTGTAGGCTTTTTCCTGTTACAAAGACAATAGCATGTTTAAAAACACACATTCACGAAAGACGAAGAAAATGAAATGGCAACATATTCCTACTGCTCGATATAGAATGCCACTACAGATTTCAGTGCTGCTTTTTATACTCTTAGGATTTTTAGCAAGTTTTTCAGAACTTAATGTAGCATAAGCTTAAACTGAAGAAAGCAGGGAAAACCACTAGCCCATTCAGGTATGACCTAAATCAAATCCCTTATGATTATACAGTGGAAGTGAGAAATAGATTTAAAGGCCTAGATCTGATAGATAGAGTGCCTGATGAACTATGGACAGAGGTTCGTGACATTGTACAGGAGACAGGGATCAAGACCATCCCCATGGAAAAGAAATGCAAAAAAATAAAATGGCTGTCTGAGGGGGCCTTACAAATAGCTGTGAAAAGAAGAGGAGCGAAAAGTGAAGGAGAAAAGGAAAGATATAAGCATCTGAATGCAGAGTTCCAAAGAATAGCAAGAAGAGATAAGAAAGCCTTCCTCAGCAATCAGTGCAAGGAAATAGAGGAAAACAACAGAATGGGAAAGATTTCTTCAAGAAAATTAGAGATACCAAGGGAACATTTCATGCAAAGAAGGGCTCGATAAAGACAGAAATGGTATGGACCTAACAGAAGCAGAAGATATTAAGAAGAGGTGGCAAGAATACACAGAAGAACTGTACAAAAAAGAGCTTCACGACCCAGATAATCACGATGGTGTGATCACTGACCTAGAGCCAGACATCCTGGAATGTGAAGTCAAGTGGGCCTTAGAAAGCATCACTACAAACAAAGCTAGTGGAGGTGATGGAATTCCAGTTGAGCTATTTCAAATCCTGAAAGATGATGCTATGAAAGTGCTGCATTCAATATGCCAGCAAATTTGGAAAACTCAGCAGGGGCCACAGGACTGGAAAAGGTCAGTTTTCATTCCAATCCCAAAGAAAGACAATGCCAAAGAATGCTCAAACTACCGCACAATTGCACTCATCTCACACACTAGTAAAGTAATGCTCAAAATTGTCCAAGCCAGGCTTCAGCAATACGTGAACCGTGAACTTCCAGATGTTCAAGCTGGTTTTAGAAAAGGCAGAGGGACCAGAGATCAAATTACCAGCATCTGCTGGATCATCGAAAAAGCAAGAGAGTTCCAGAAAAACATCTATTTCCACTTTATTGACTATGCCAAAGCCTTTGACTGTGTGGATCACAATAAACTGTGGAAAATTCTGAAAGAGATGGGAATACCAGACCACCTGACCTGCCTCTTGAGAAACATGTATGCATGTCAGGAAGCAACAGTTAGAACTGGACATGGAACAACAGACTGGTTCCAAATAAGAAAAGGAGTACGTCAAGGCTGTATATTGTCACCCTGCTTATTTAACTTCTATGCAGAGTACATCATGAGAAACGCTGGGCTGGAGGAAGCACAAGCTGGAATCAAGATTGCTGGGAGAAATATCAATAACCTCAGATATGCAGATGACACCACCCTTATGGCAGAAAGTGAAGAGGAACTAAAGAGCCTCTTGATGAAGGTGAAAGAGGAGAGTGAAAAAGTTGGCTTAAAGCTCAACATTCAGAAAATGAAGATCATGGCATCCAGTCCCATCACTTCATGGGAAATAGATGGGGAAACAGTGGAAACAGTGTCAGACTTTATTTTTGGGGCTCCAAAATCACTGCAGATGGTGACTGCAGCCATGAAATTAAAAGACGCTTACTCCTTGGAAGGAAACTTATGACCAACCTAAATAGCATATTGAAAAGCAGAGACATTACTTTGCCAACAAAGGTCCATCTAGTCAAGGCTATGATTTTTCCAGTGATCATGTATGGATGTGAGAGTTAGACTGTGAAGAAAGCTGAGTGCCGAAGAATTGATGCTTTTGAACTGTGGTGTTGGAGGAGATTCTTGACGGTCCCTTGCACTGCAAGGAGATCCAACCAGTCCATCCTAAAGGAGATCGGTCCTGGGTATTCATTGCAAGGACTGATGCTGAAGCTGAAACTCCAGTACTTTGGCCACCTCATGTGAAGAGTTGACTCATTGGGAAAGACTCTGATGCTGGGAGGGATTGGGGGCAGAAGGAGAAGGGGACGACAGAGGATGAGATTGCTGGATGGCATCTCTGACTCGATGGACGTGAGTTGAGTGAACTCCGGGAGTTGGTTATGGATAGGGAGGCCTGGCGTGCTCTGATTCATGGTGTCGCAAAGAGTCGGACACGACTGAGCAATTGAACTGAACTGAACTGATGAATCTTGGCTATTATTTAATGTATTTATTAATTTCTGGCTGTGTGGGTCTCTGTTACTGTGTCGAGCTTTTTCTAGTTGCGGCGGGCGGGCTGTGCGCTCGTGGTTTGCAGGCTCACGCTGCGGCTGCTCCTGCTGCAGATCAGGGGCTCTGCACTCACGGCTTCAGTCGCTGCTGTGTGTGGACTCACCAGTTGTGGTGCATGGGCTTCGTTTCCCCGAGCCACGTGGAATCATCTCAGACCGGGGAGCAAAGCTGTGTCCCCTGCATTGGCAGGTGAATTCTTATCCGGTGGACCTCAGTGGACTTTAACAGGCCATGTAGAGTCAGCTGTGCACGATTTCACAATATACAGAGAAGTCTGAGTGCTCTAAAATTACTCCATGCTTCACCTAGTCAGCCCTTTCTCCCTGGGCCCCTGGCAACCACTGATTTTTTTCCTGTCTCTGTAGTTTCGATTTTTCCAGAGGCCCCAGACGGGCTTCTTTCCCTTACAGATGATGTCTCTGTAAATGCTGCGCTAATGACCGTGGTCTCCGCGGGGACGCGGTGCGGGGCTCCTGCCCACATGTTCGTGCTGACCCTCTGGGGCCACAGGGATGCGATGCTTGAGCGGAAACGCTCAGGGGAATCCGTGTGTTCCCCGCAGGGCAGGGCTGCAGAAGTTTTCCCTTCTCTTCAGCAAGGTCTGTGGGCTGTCTGCTGGGGTACATCCAGGGGACAAGGGTCCCTGCCCATCTGGGGGTCTTTCATGCGGCTCCAAGGTGCGCACAGTCTAGAAGAACTGGAGGGAGAAACGGTTCTGTGGTCCGTGGGTCTCTCCTACTTCTGGTTGCTGCGTCAAAAATTGATGTAATCGCCACGTACGTGCCTCAGTGGTCGCCTGCGTCCAGTCGCCTAAGTGGAATCACAAAAGCAGTGCTGCTCTCTAGGGACAGGGCGAGGCTGGGGACGCCAGCCCTGGGGATGGGCCCCGCACGGTCTTGCCAGTCCAGACACGTCCGTTCTCCCCACTGCCTCTCTGTTGAGGGAGCGGGAAAAGGAGGAGAAGACATGGAGGGGGGCAGGAGGGAGGGGGTTCCACAGCGATTTGCCCCTTGGAAGAGTGGAGAGTTGTAGCCGTCAGGAGGAAAGTTAACCTGGCATTTTTCCTGGCCCCGAGTCCCAGCCAACTCTTCTCAGCCTTTTGATTCCAGAAAAAAAAAAAAACCTGAAAATCGTGCATCAGTTGCAGACGTTGCACTGCTGAGATGCTCTGCGAGCCCCAGATGGTCGCGCATCTGAGAGGCGAGGCTGCCGTGGAGGGGCCGTCAGACGGCAGAGCCTGGTCCTCAAGGCGCGGCCCTCGCGTCTCTGGGGTCGCGCTCCCCCTCCGAGCCGTCTTCATGACCTTTCTGACGGCCTTTCTCACTCACCTCTCTGACCTCCTCGTGGCTGCCTCTCCTTCTCCTCTCTCCTGCTCAGTTTCATAAGAACGTGGTTGCTTCTCCCACAGAGAATTCTAGTTTTTCGTCAAGTGGGAGAATTTCTGATGTCTGTGAACTGCTTTGCTGTTACAATAGGAAAGAGAGAGCCTGGGTTAGAAGAGGGTGACAGTGAATGTGAAGAGGGGCAGAGCTTCCTTTTTGTGATGAAATCTTTGAAAAGATAAAATAGGCTCTGCACTTGGAGGATGAGAGAGGGGGTTGAGGGAGTGAGGTTTTCACTGGGTGAGAATTTGAGAAATGGCTCCCTCGCATTCACACGTGCGGTTAGTTACTCACTGCTGAACCTCTGCTGTGGGTTAAGTGGGCACCTGGGATGTCGAAGTTATTCTCTGTCTTGGGGCCATGAGGGACGCAAGCAATAGAGGCCAAGATGCAGGGTCATAAAGCTGGGAGCGTCAAGTGTTCCCTCTGAGAACCAGGCCCAGAGGGATGTCCCCAAGTGTTCACAAGACACAGTGCATTTTCCAGCCTGTCCTCGACACTTTGGGGACGGAGGCCCTGAAACATTCCTGGGGGGTTACCATCCCCGAAGCAAGGTTCACAGCACACTTCTCGCAGCAGCTTCTGTGGACAAGCGTCTGTATTTCACTCGTGTTTGTCTGTATTTTTTAATTTAAGGCCTGTAAAGGACCTTGAATGAACGCTTGCTGAGTGGAACTGCAATTTGAGAGGGCTGAGCTGCTCACAGCCTTCCATGAGGCGTGGAGCACAGCGGTCGTCCCGTTGCCCCGGCTTCTCCCGTGCAGACCTACGGGCAGAGTTGTTCTCCCGCCTGTGCCCAGCAGGGCCTCCGGACAGAGGTGGGGCTCAGCACGCTGTCCCCGCCGTGCAGTCCGTGAGCTCGTGCCTGGGGGACGCCGGCTGGCGGCTTGCCCTCTCCTAGAGCATGTTGTCAGCAGAGCCTGTAACAGAGATGTCAGCAAGGCCGTGGAGACTGAAACAGGGTGGGAAGTCTCGAGAGT
This sequence comes from Bubalus bubalis, assembly GCF_019923935.1. Taxonomy (NCBI): domain Eukaryota; kingdom Metazoa; phylum Chordata; class Mammalia; order Artiodactyla; family Bovidae; genus Bubalus; species Bubalus bubalis. The sequence continues at coordinate 118,738,465 of NC_059164.1, read as the reverse complement.
CGATTCCTCCTGATTCTGTGCAGGAACGCGTGCAGTTCTGGTCCTGCTCTCTGCGGTGACGCTCAACTTTGGTTCTGCGTCACCTCGACTTTTTTTGGCTGTGCCATGCAGCATGTGGGTTCTTCCCTGATGAGGGATCAAACCTGTGTCCCCTGTGATGGGAGCGTGCAGGCTTAACCACTGCACTGCCGGGGAAGCCCCATCTTGACCTGTTAACTCCGGTCGGTAGAGGGGGAAATGGCGAGGATGCCAGGTCCCTGACCTGAATCTCAGCACTGACTCGCAGTTCCTGCGCCTCCCGTGGGGCAGGGCTTGGGGGCCTGTGGCTCGCTGACTGTGGTCTCCCCTCCTCTCGAGGAAGAGTCCGCGGTCCTGCTCGCGGGGTCAAAGAGCTGCAGCACGCGCAGAAGGCTCGTGTAGGCATTTGGGGCAGTTTTTTCACCACAGACGCTGGTGGTTAGACCGCTCTGGACATGGCCCTGCGTCCAGGGCAGGACCTGGCTCGACCCTGCCGGTCTAAGATGTAGATACGGCTGGGAAGACCTGACCTGCTTATTAAATCTGTATAGGATTCCCAGCTGGGAGGGCTGCAGAGAGGCTGGAATTGCACAGGTAGACTCCAGATTTAGGCTGCGGCTTCAGCAAGACTGAATTTCCCTGAGAATGGGGACAGAGTCAGTTCTTGGGGTCCAGAGGCCAGTGCTGGGAATGGTACAGAATGGGCCAGCTGGGTGGCTCAGCTGCGAATGTGAAAAGAAAAGGGATTGTGTTCTAAGTGAGCTTGGAGTCCATGGTGTCAGGGCCCCCAGAAGAGCCCACGGGTTCCTGGGCGACGGCGTCCAGGCTTGGGGGCATGGGGCTGCCCTGTGTGAGCTGTGCTGGGGACACAAGGCCGCTCGGCTGAGGCGAGGCCAGCTGGCACCCCCTCGCACCCTGAGCAGCTCTCTGGGTTAGCTGCATCCTTGGGTGGGTCCTGGTCTGGTCTTGGTTCCTGCCCATCTTTAAGCCCAATTTCTAACCTCCTTCTGGTCCTAGAGCAGCCTGCTTCCCTTCTAAGGGACTGGGCCACCCAAGTTTTCTGTAAATAGTGGCATAGCTCAGTTGGTAAAGAATCCGCCTGCAATGCAGGAGACCTGAGTTCAGTCCCTGGGTTGGGAAGATTCTCTGGAGAGGGATAGGCTACCCACTCCAGTATTCTTGGGCTTCCCTTATGGCTCAGCTGGTAAAGAATCTGCCCACAATGCGGGAGACCTGGGTTGGATCCCTGGGTTGGGAAGATCCCCTGGAGAAGGGAAAGGCTACCCACTCCAGTATTCCGGCCTGGAGAATTCCACAGACTGTATAGTGCATGGGGTCGCAAAGTTGGACACGACTGAGCAACTTTCACACATTCAGGCCACGGCGTCTGTCGCAGGTGTGCTCAGCTGCTGTGGGCTGGCACGGCCACAGGAGGTGGGAGCAGGCGGGTGGGCTGGTCCCAAGAGCATCTGGCCTGCAGCGGCCTGTGGCCATGGCCCGCATGCCCCGGGGAGCCTGCAGTGCCCCTCTCGGACCCAGGGCACTGGCCGGTGTGGGTGACACGACGGGTGGGCTGGAACCAGGGCCTGTGGCAGCCTGTTGCACAGTTGTCTTGTTTTAAGAGAGAGGCTTTGCTCTGCGTGATGCTCAGAATTGCAAGGTCAGTAAAGGAAGTACCCAGCAGATAAAATCACACTCCGCAGAATAGAATGCTGGAATACTCGGAGCTGTCCCGACACGGGGCTCCTCTTCATCACGGGTGACGTCTGCCGGGCTGGCTCTGGCCTGGGCTGGGGGCCTTGTCCAGTGACGAGGCTTGTTTGGGAGGCTGTGGCTGCCCCGGCATGAGACCCGCTCTGTGGGCATCGCTGGGGCCGTCTCTTTCCGGCGCTCAGCTTTGCTGCCTCCTGAGGCGCACAGCGGCTGTGTGCTCAAGCCGCTGCTTCACGTTGTTGGGGCGAGAAAGCCAGCAGTACCGGCAGACCTGTCTCCAGGACTCCTGCCTCCCAGACTTGGCAGGAGGGTGTGGAAGAGCCAGCGCCAGCCTCGCGGACGCCACTCGTGATAAGGAGGCGCCCGTGTGGTGGGGCCGGGTTCCCGGCTGAGGGCGCTGTGCTCACGCCCGCAGTGGGCCCGGCCATCTCGCGCGGGGCTGGGGGCACCACGTGTGGGCCTGAGCTGAGGGAGCGTCTGCTGGCCCCGCGGCGGGCACAGTGCTCAGATAGGCAGGCATTTGGCTGATTGCAGCATGGCCAGGAAAGGATTGGAGAGGAAGTTAACTAAACTGAAGAGAGGAGACAGGAAACACTTTCTCTCAGCTCGCGGCCCTGTCTGAACGAGGCCCTGCCACACCGTGGCCTGCGCCCTGCCCGCATCTTAGCGAGCTGGACGCTGCACGCTCGTCTCACTGAGACACCGTCTTCAGTTGTTCTTCTTTGTTCCGCCGTGTCAGCTGGACCTGCGCTGGACAGCAGGCTGCAGGAGACGAAGGGCGAAAATGCAACGGTAGGAGCACGGAAGCCGCCCCGCAGACACCCTTCCTCGACCGCCAGCCCGCCCTCCTGGTGTGTCTGTGGCCCAGCGTGGCGGCGTCCATGCCGGAAGGACCTGCAGTGACAGCCGTCTCACCTGGTTTCTGTGTTTGGCTTGAAGACCACACTCAGCGCCCTGCGTCCCTCCTGGACAAGCACGCATATGTAGCAAACTTTTTTTTTTTAGCGTTTAATTCTTTGACTGTCGGGTCTCCGTTGCAGCACGTAGGACCCTCACTGCGGCGTGCAGGACCTTTTGTCGAGGCCCGAGGGCTCAGTTCCCCTGGGGCATGTGGGCTCTTACCTCCCCAACCTGGGATCAGACCTGTGTCCCCTGCATTGGAAGACAGATTCTTAACCACTCACCCATCAGGGAAATGCCAAACATTCTTTCTTATCTCATCATTTAAAAACTGAATAAAAAAATTATCTGAAATAGACATCTGATGTTTTTGAGTTCATAGTGTGAGAATTCTAAACATCAGGCCATAGGATCAGTTCTTGCCTTTTTAATCCTGATTAAATTAAAATATATGTTTAAATATACATCTGTCTTAAAATTGAACTTAGTTCAGTTCAGTTCAGTCGCTCAGTCATGTCTGACTCTTTGCTACCCCACAAATCGCAGCACACCAGGCCTCCCTGTCCATTACCAACTCCCGGAGTTCACTCAGACTCATGTCCATCGAGTCAGTGATGCCATCCAGCCATCTCATCCTCTGTCATCCCCTCTCCTCCTGCCCCCAATCCCTCCCAGCATCAGGGTCTTTTCCAATGAGTCAACTCTTCCCATGAGGTGGCCAAAGTACTGGAGTTTCACCTTCAGCATCATTCCTTCCAAAGAACACCTAGGGCAGATCTCCTTCACAGTGGACTGGTTGGATCTCCTTGCAGTCCAAGGGACTCTCAAGAGTCTTCTCCAACACCACAGTTCAAAAGCATCAATTCTTCGGCACTCAGGCTTCTTCACCATCCAACTCTCACATCCATACATGACCACAGGAAAAACCATAGCCTTGACTAGACGGACCTTTGTTGGCAAAGTAATGTCCCTGCTTTTCAATATGCTATCTAGATTGGTCATAAGTTTCCTTCCAAGGAGGAAGCGTCTTTTAATTTCATGGCTGCAGTCACCATCTGCAGTGATTTTGGAGCCCAAAAAAATAAAGTCTGACACTGTTTCCCCACTTATTTGCTATGAAGTGATGGGACCAGATGCCATGATCTTCATTTTCTGAATGTTGAGTTTTAAGCCAACTTTTTCACTCTCCTCTTTCACCTTCATCAAGAGGCTCTTTAGTTCCACTTCACTTTCTGCCATAAGGGTGGTGTCATCTGCATATCTGAGGTTATTGATATTTCTCCCAGCAATCTTGATTCCAGCTTGTGCTTCTTCCAGCCCAGCATTTCTCATGATGTACTCTGCATAGAAGTTAAATAAGCAGGGTGACAATATACAGCCTTGACGTACTCCTTTTCCTATTTGGAACCAGTCTGTTGTTCCATGCCCAGTTCTAACTGTTGCTTCCTGACCTGCATACAGGTTTCTCAAGAGGCAGGTCAGGTGGTCTGGTATTCCCATATCTTTCAGAATTTTCCACAGTTTACTGTGATCCACACAGTCAAAGGCTTTGACATAGTCAATAAAGCAGAAATAGATGTTTTTCTGGAACTCTCTTGCTTTTTCCATGATCCAGAGGATGTTGGCAATTTGATCTCCGGTTCCTCTGCCTTTTCTAAAACTATCTTGAACATCTGGAAGTTCACGGTTCATGTATTGCTGAAGCCTGGCTTGGACAATTTTGAGCATTACTTTACTAGCATGTGAGATGAGTGCAATTGTGCGGTAGTTTGAGCATTCTTTGGCATTGTCTTTCTTTGGGGTTGGAATGAAAACTGACCTTTTCCAGTCCTGTGGCCACTGCTGAGTTTTCCAAATATGCTGGCATATTGAGTGCAGCACTTTCATAGCATCATCTTTCAGGATTTGAAAGAGCTCAACTGGAATTCCATCACCTCCACTAGCTTTGTTTGTAGTGATGCTTTCTAAGGCCCACTTGACTTCATATTCCAGGATATCTGGCTCTAGGTGAGTGATCACACCATCGTGATTATCTGGGTCATGAAGATCTTTTTTGTACAGTTCTTCTGTGTATTCTTGCCACTTCTTAATATCTTCTGCTTCTGTTAGGTCCATACCATTTCTGTCCTGTATCGAGCCCATCTTTGCATGAAATTTTCACTTGGTATCTCTAATTTTCTTGAAGAGATCTCTAGTCTTTCCCATTCTGCATAGGAACCTGGACTGTCAGGTCCATGAATCAAGGCAAATTGGAAGTGTCCTAACAAGAGATGGCAAGAGTGAACGTCGACATTCTAGGAATCAGTGAACTAAAATGGACTGGAATGGGTGAATTTAACTCAGATGACCACTATATCTACTATTGCGGGCAGGAATCCCTCAGAAAAAATGGAGTAGCCATCACAGTCAACAAAAGAGTCCGAAATGCAGTACTTGGATGCAATGTCAAAAACGACAGAATGATCTCTGTTCGTTTCCAAGGCAAACCATTCAGTATCACAGTAATCCAAGTCTATGCCCCAACCAGTAACGCTGAAGAAGCTGAAGTTGAACGGTTCTATGAAGACGTACAAGACCTTTTAGAACCAACACCCAAAAAAGATGTCCTTTTCATTATAGGGGACTGGAACGCAAAAGTAGGAAGTCAAGAAACACCTGGAGTAACAGGCAAATTTGGCCTTGGAGTACAGAATGAAGCAGGGCAAAGACTAATAGAGTTTTGCCAAGAAAATGCACTGGTCATAGCAAAACCCACTTCCAACAACACAAGAGAAGACTACACATGGACATCACCAGATAGTCAACAGCGAAATCAGATTGATTATATTCTTTGCAACCAAAAATGGAGAAGCTCTATACAGTCAACAAAAACAAGACCAAGAGCTGACTGTGGCTCAGATCATGAACTCCTTATTGCCAAATTCAGACTTAAATTGAAGAAAGTAGGGAAAACAACTAGACCATTCAGGTATGACCTAAATCAAATCCCTTATGATTATACAGCGGAAGTGAGAAATAGATTTAAGGGACTAGATCTGATAGAGTGCCTGATGAACTATGGACAGAGGTTTGTGACATTGTACAGGAGACAGGGATCAAGACCATCCCCATGGAAAAGAAATGCAGAAAAGCAAAATGGCTGTCTGGGGAGGCCTTACAAATAGCTGTGAAAAGAAGAGAAGTGAAAAGTGAAAGAGAAAAGGAAAGATATAAGCATCTGAATGCAGAGTTCCAAAGAATAGCAAGGAGAGATAAGAAAGCCTTCCTCAGCGATCAATGCAAAGAAATAGAGGAAAACAACAGAATGGGAAAATCGAACTTAAGATACTCATAAACAATAATTGATGCATGACTTTTCTTTCATAGCTCATGGTAATTTGAATAAGGCATATCCCTTGGCGTATGGGAAAATACAGAATTTGGATCCAAAGAATACACCATAGTTTGTTACATTTACGCTATAATACAATCCTTAGTAACAGGGTATTCATTGAAAACATCCATCACCAGTGTATGTAGTATAGCTAGCTGATGGGAAGTTGCTGTGTGGTCCAGGGGGCTCAGTGGGTACTCTGTGAGGAGCCTGGGGCTCTGGAAGGTGGGGCAGGGCGCGGGGGAGCGAGGGGGGGTGGGGGGGCTTCAGGGGCGGGGAGGGGGGGCGCGGGGCGCGGAGGGCGCGGGGCGTTGGGGAGAGGAGAGCGCGGGGGGAGGGGGCTTCGGGGTGGGTGGGGGGGCTTCAGGGGCGGGGGGGTGGGGGCTTCGGGGGGGGTGGGGGGCTTCAGGGGCGGGGTGGGGGGGTGGGGGGGGGGGGGGGGGGGGGGGGGTTCGGGGGAGTGGGGTGGGGGCTTCGGGGGGGGTGGGGGGCTTCAGGGGCGGGGAGGGGGGGCGCGGGGGGGTGGTGGGGAGGGCGCGGGGCGTTGGGGAGAGGAGAGCGCGGGGGCAGGGGGGGCTTCAGGGGCGGGGGGTGGGGTGGGGGGGGCTTCAGGGGCGGGGGAGGGGGCGGGGGGGAGAGAGGAGAGCGCGGGGGCAGGGGGGGCTTCAGGGGCGGGGGGTGGGGTGGGGGGCTTCAGGGGCGGGGGAGGGGGCGGGTGGGGAGAGGAGAGCGCGGGGGGAGGGGGGCTTCAGGGGCGGGGACATGTAACGCCTGTGGCTGCTTCGTAAGGCAGAGACCAGCACAACACTGTAAAGCCATTATCCACGGATTCAAAATAGATAAATTAAAAATACAGTAGGCTGATTCAAAATTTTAAATTAAAATCATTTCTACATGCGATGCCATTGCTTCTTGTTGGAAATGAAGAAACCTGGAATCCGCCCCTGGCCTCTGGAGTCAGCCTGGCGTTTTACCAGGACCCTGGATGATTCACAGGCTCTGAGGCTTGAGAACCGTGTGTTCTACCATGTGACGATGGCAAAGTGAGAGATTTCCTGAGGGTCCCGGGGTTTCATACGACTGCGCGGGCCCGGGCCCGGTACGTGAGGAATCGCTGCATCACTGGCCTGGTCTTCCCCCTCTCACCGGAGCCGGAGCGCAGCAGCAGCACCCCGCGGCCCTGCGGGCCGGCCCTGCGCCCGCGTGACGCCCCGCCCGCTGCGTCTGTCTCTGGCAGCTGCTCTCCCCGCCACGCCGCTCCTTCACGTGGAGCTGCTGCACTTGGCCTGGCTCATGACTGCGAGCCCGGGGTCTCTGGGTTCCAGTTCTCCCTCCTAACGCAGCGGCTATTTGTACCCCCGGTATCTGACATTCAAGGCTCCTTCTTAAATATTTTTTTTTCAAAGCTTTGCTTTACTTTTGTGTCTATGGAAACAAGCTTAGAAATGCTTTCTAAATCAAGAGTAATTCAGCAAATATTCATTTTTTGGAAGATTCTATTGCATTTCAGAAAACCTGTCTGGGGACAGAAAGCTAGGAGAGACTCAGTATCACTCAGAAACCACCTCCTCCCGGTGAAGCGGGCGTGTGGGGCTGAGTTACTGCCCTAGGTGTGCGGCTCAGCCGGCCACCCAGGTCTGCCGCAGGAAGAGGCCCGCAAGGGAGGGCCTGGCCTGACCGCCTGGGAAGGGAAGGAGCTGGTGGACGGGTAGTGGGAGGGGGTGTGCAGGCCGTGGGAGCAGGTCTGCCTCGGCGGCTCCTCCCAGCCATCGTGGGCGGCTGTCTCCCCTTCCCCTCCGCTCTCCCCCTGGCCTCTGAAGCCTCCGCGCTGGCTTTGATCTGAGGTCTGGGTGCCCTCGCAGCCCAACTGAGCACCATTTTCGGCTGTGCGCTCTGGGCTGCAGCTCTTTAATCTCTTGCTTGTTTTCCAGAGTCTTGTTCCAAGAGAAGGGGGTTCTTACGTGGAAGTGGTTTTCTGCTCCTGCCTGGATACCCTGCCCTGAAACACGTTTTTGCTTTTGATCTGATGGAAACATCGAGAAGCAGCGCAGTGGGTGCAGGGGCGCCTGTGTGGGGTCTGCGCCTGGGGTTGAGACGGGAGCAGGCGGGGCGGAGCTGGCCTTGCGCTTCCCCTTGGAATATTACGGATGAAGATGGCTTTCGAGAGGGCATCTCTTCATCCTCACACCTTCTCTGCCGATGGAGTTCCTAGAAAAGGATGCAGGGCGATTCACAGAACTTCGGGGCTTCAAGCCCTTAGTGTTTCCACGAGAGACATGGCAAGAAAGTGGCGTTTAGGCTCTGGCATTGAAACCACGTTGATAAGGGGAGGCTGCTACCCAGGGTGTGTGGATTCCTGAGGGTTCGGGGGAGCGGGCAGACACAGCATCGCTGCCAGGGTGTGGCCGTGTGCCAGGGGGCGTGGCTGTGCCCTGAGGACGGGGCTGTGGACAGGGGGCGTAGCTGTGCCGGGGGCATGACCGTGTGCCCAGGGCGTGGCCGTCCCCTGAGGGCGGGGTATGGGCAGGGGGCTGGGACTGTGTTGGAACAGGGTCACTGTGCCGGGGGCGTGGCCGTGCCCTGAGGGCGGGGCTGTGGGCAGGGGGCTGGGACTGTGTTGGAGCAAGGTCACTGTGCCAGGAGCGTCTGCAAGACAGGCAAGTTTCTGTCCTGCCGTTTTAGAGTGTGTAGGCTGTCATGTCTGCCGCATTCCCCCACCAGCGCCGCTACAGCTGTGGTGAAAACACCTCCTTAGACACTGTGACTGAGAGGGGTTGAGTGTCTGTCCTGAGAGGCCAGCGTTCGCGCTCACAGGACTGTGCGCCCCGTGTGAGCACCGGGGCTGCACCGGGTACCGCCCTCCACCTAGGGGCCGGGGGTAACTGCTCAGCGGAGAGGGCGGGCGCCTGAGTGCAGGCAGCTGCCACGGGCCTCAGGACGACAGGCCTGGGCCCGTGTCCAGGTGACAGCTCTCATCCCGCCCGGCTGACGGCCGCTTCGTGTTGCGAGCTCTGTTCTGCCGGGCTTGACAGGCATTCTACGAGGTGGGTTAGCGCTGGTCCACACGCTCCTGTGGTCCCTGCGGCCTGGGGCGGGACTGAGGCTGGACCTCCCCTGCGGCCGTGGAGGATGCGCCCACCACGCAGGCCCATTGCATCTGCCTCTCCACTCTCCAGGGTGGTTCCCCCACCGCGAGCCCGGCAGCCACGGAGAGAGAGGGGACCGTTGGCGCCTGGCCCACCAGGCCCTGCCCTGGACCTCTGCCCTCAGCAAGGGCCCCTCGCGCTGCCCAGTGGCTGGTCAGACGCGTGGGTGTCCGGCCTCCAGAGGAGGGTGGACAGTCATGGGGTGAGGGGGAACGTGCTACACTGAATGCCTCCTGCCGCTGTGTCGGTGCCCCGGCTCTGAATAATGGGAGCGAATGGGCCGGCTGAGCCTCGGGCCGAGTGTAGATGCCTCAGGTTCAGGAGGGAGGCCTTGGAGAGTTCTTGTCCAGCTCCTTCATGAGCTGGGGAGCACTCCTCACAGCCAGCTTAGCTGGTTTACCCAGCGCCTACCCTGCCCCCAGGAAGGCCTGGACTGCCTGCCACCTGTGCGGGCATCACGAGGGCCCAGGGACCTGTGCCCAGCTCTGCTCCGACAGGCCCCGGGACCCATCCTGAGAGTCCCCCAGCCTGTGAGCACTGTGCTGGGGGCGCCTGCCTGCTCCCCGCTGGGGTTCAGTTGCTCACAGTTTGGTTCAGGCATGAAGCATCGTATACAGAGGCCACACATGTGTACAGCTTCTAGGCTGCTGCTGTTTCGATGTTTACAGCCAAGGAGCAGCTCCTGGAAAAGAGAAATGGCCCAGATGAGTGGAGAACAAGTGAAAGATTTGCCAGTCAACATCAACACCCAAACCTGAAAAACACCAACAAAACCCACAGCCCAAACAGCTGTTTCCACGTGCCCTGGGCGGGCCTGCTCCTGGTTGGCTGCCTCTTGATCCCTGTGGTTTCCCCAGTGTCCACTCTCCGACGTGCCTCAGCCTGGCCTCCTGGTACCTGGTGCATTGGTGGGCTTTGCCGCGCCTTCCCTGGTCTGCAGGACGCTGATGGCCCCGAGTCCAGGCACACCAGCGGCTCTCTCCGAGTGACCTCCCCTCCTCCCTGCCGGATCAGGAGCTGCTCCCCGGACACTGGGCTGGGGGCAGAGCTACTGCGGGGGTGTCGCCATGGGGGTGCGACAGAGGGCCCCCGAGGGTGTCAGTGCCCGCCCTCTGCCTCCCTCCCTCCGGCCCTCTGCCCCCCCCAGGTGGCTGGTCACTGGTGGAATAACGCACAGACTGCTCTCCTCCCCCAGGTCTGCCCCCTGCGCAAGGGAAAGAAGGGCCGCAGGGCGGGGGCGGCTTGAGGTGGGGCGGCTTGAGGAGTCTGGCTGAGGTCTGGACCTGCCTCCACCAATGAAAGTCCCGTGGCCTTGCTTGCTCCAGGAGCTGTGGTGAGCACACACCCTCTTCCCTGGAAAGGCGTGGGGTTGTGGGGAAGAGCATGTTTGGGGCAGAGACAGACTGGGCTTCTGGACACGGGTGATTATTCTTTTTGAGTCCTGGTTTCCTCACCTGTAAAATGGGAACAGCGCAGCACAGTGTTGTCCTAGGATCGCCAGGCCGCGGCACTCGCCCGACGCGGGACTGGGTGCTCATCTGATGCGGGGCCGGGTCGCAGCACTCATCGGACGGCAGCTGGGAGCAAGCTATATGGGGTATTGAGAGGGCCACACAATATCGTTCACCCAGGGGAAGGGACAGGCGATGGACAAACGGAAGACGCATGTGTGAGGAGACGTTCTGGGGAGAACTGCCGCCGGGAAACCGCGACGTGCTTGTTACCCGCACGCCCCACGCTGCCTGGTGCCAGGCGATGTCGCTGTAGTTTTCTTTGGCTGTGATAGAAACCGTTCTTGGCTGAAGAGCATGATCAGTTCTCAGCTTAACAAAACTGGGTGTGAATATCTTGCTTTCTGAGATTCTTCCTGTTGCCTTGTAGATGATCCATTACCACTGCTCCCATTCTTGTTCCGTGTGAGAGGGAAACGGTTTTCCTTCTGGTGAGATGATTTGCTTTGCATTCATTTTTTTCTTACATTTTTCAGTCATAAAGCCTCTGTGTTATGTCAGTGTGTGTTTATGCCCATCTCGGCACTTTTAGAAGCCCTGGGGGAGGGGAGCAAGCTGTTTTGATTCAGGCTGGGTGAGAAGGCCAGGCCCGGAGGTGACAGGCTGGAGCAGAGGGGCTGGGGATGGGGGGCCAGGCTTGGGGGCTCCCTTAGCGGGGCCCGCTGGGGTGGGGGCACTGCAGTGGAGAGGACAGGCCGGGGCAGGCGGGAGTGAGAGTCTCCAGCCAGCAGTGCGATGGGGTCCAGCTCACACGGACTGCTTCCACCACACACAGGACAAAATCCTTCCCAAATGCCTGTGGGAGTGAGGAGTGTGAGAGGCAGGGCAGCCCGCCTGGGAGAACAGGTGGATTGCAGATCTGACGAGAGCGGGAGAAGGCACCGCAGGATGGTCACGAGACCCCGCTCAGAGCTCAGAGGGGGCGGAGGAAGATGTCACACTGAAGCTCGTGTGTGCGCGTGTGTGTGTCTGTTGTTTGTGAGTGTGTCTTCTGCATGCTCACGTGCGTGTGCTCTGAAGCCAAGGGAAATCTGTGGATGTCAGGAGTCAGGGGACTGTGCTCACACCGCCTTCATAGACAAGGGGGGTCAGAGGACTGTGCTCACACCGCCCAACCTTCCGGGACAGGGTGGCCCACATCCTTACAGTGAGTCAGCCTGGGCTTTCTTCCCAGATTTAACTCTGCCTTCAGAGTGACCCCTGGCCCCGAGGCCATCCTTGCACTTGACCTGAGGCTGCGGCTTCAGCAATGGTGAGTGGGGGTCAGGGGGTATGCGGACCTAGGCCAGGAGTGTGTCTGAAACAAGCTCTGGCAGACAAACCTCTCTTTTTCTCCTGGTGATTTATGGCTTATATTTAAAATGAAGTACGGTCTTGCTTAATTTTAGCACAAGTAGCAACACAAGTAAATTAGCGGTCAAATCAGCGAGTGTCCTGGCTGGGAGAGATGTGCTCTGGCTGTGAGAACCAAGAAACTTGGAGGTCTCTGCCACGTGTTTTCTCCAGCCCCCGGGATGGACCAAGCCGGGTGAACGCTGAGCAGGTCTTTGTTGCGGGGCTGGTGATCAGGAGTGAATTGTGCGGCACGTGCTCTTCAGACCCCACCTGGCTGTCAGCAGGCGGCGAGCAGGCTGGGGAGTGAATAACGCGTCTCCTGCTTCCTGTCCTGGCAGGGTCACCGCCACTCGCACGTGACACGCTCAGTTCTCACCGTGAGCGAGCCTCTGGCCCCAGCGGGCGCCTGCCCTCGCCCCTGCACCCTGCCTTCCTTGAGGTCTTCTGTGGGCACAGGAAACGCACTGCCATCGTTCCAGGCAGTAAAGGAGAGGGGCCGCCCCGAGGGCCCAGCAGCGGGCACGACGGCCTGAGCCCCGGGAACCTCCAAGGCCCTCGGCAGCAGCTCCTGGTGGTCAGCCGAGGCATTCTCCCTCTGGGTCATTGAGCAGCCTGCGCTGTCGTTCAGTCGCTCAGTTGTGTCCAACTCTGCGACCCCACGGACTGCAGCACGCCAGGCTTCGCTGTCCATCACCAACTCCCAGATTTTGCTCAAATTCATGTCCATTGAGTTGGTGATGCCATCCAACCATCTCATCCCCTGTTGCTCCCTTCTCCTCCTGCCCTCAGTCTTGCCCAGCATGAGGGTCTTTTTCTAATGAGTCAGCTCTTCACATTAGGTGGCCAGAGAATTGGAGTTTCAGCCTCAACATCAGTCCTTCCAAAGAACATCCAGGACTGATCTCCTTTAGGATGGACTGGTTTGATCTCTTTGCAGTCCAAGGGACTCTCAAGAGTCTTCTCCAGCATCACAGTTCAAAAGCATCAACTCTTCAGCACTCAGTCTTATAGTCCAGCTCTCACATTCATACATGACTACTGGAAAAACAATAGCTTTGACTCTATGGACCTTTGTTGGCAAAGTAATGTCTCTGCTTTTTAATATGCTCTCTTCCCTGGTGGCTCAGAGGTTAAAGGGTCTGCCTGCAATGCAGGAGATCTGGGTTCGATCCCTGGGTTGGGAAGATCCCCTGGAGAAGGAAATGGCAACCCACTCCAGTACTCTTGCCTGGAGAATCCCATGGACGGAGGAGCCTGGTGGGCTACAGTGCACAGGGTCGCAAAGAGTCGGACACGACTGAGCGACTTCACTCACTAGGTTGGTCATAGCCTTCCTTCCAAGTAGCAAGCATCTTTTAATTTCATGGCTGCAGTCACCATCCGCCGTGATTTTGGAGCCGAAGAAAAGAAAATCTGTCACTATTTTGACTTTTCCCCCATCTATTTACCATGAAATGATGGGACTGGATGCCATGATCTTAGTTTTTTGAATGTTGAGTTTTAAGTCAGCTTTCTCACTCTCCTTTTTCACGCTCTTCAAGGGCTCTTTAGTTCCTCTTCACTTTCTGCCTTTAGTGTGGTATCATCTGCATATCTGAGATTGTTGATATTGCTCCTGGCAATCTTGATTACAGCTTGTGATTCATCCAGCCCAGGGTTTTGCATGATGTTCTCTGCATATAAGTTAAATAAAGCAGGGTGACAATATACAGCCTTGTCTTGCTGTGCTAAGTCACTTCAGTCCAACTCTTTGCGACACTTTGAGTGTAGCCCGCCAGGCTCCTCTGTCCGTGGGACTCTCAAGGCAAGACTGCTGGACTGGGTTGCTGTGCCCTCCTCCAGAGGATCTTCCTGACCCAGTGATCAAACCCATGTCTCCTGTGGCTTCCACATTGTAGGCAGATTCTTTACTGCTGAGCCACCGGAGAAGCCCACAGCCTCATCATATTCCTTTGCCAGTTATGAGCCAGTCCGTTGTTCCATGTCTGGTTCTAGCTGTTGCTTCTTGACCTGTATACAGGTTTATCAGGAGGCAGGTGAGGTGGTCTGGTATTTGCATCTTTTTAAAAATTTTCCACTGTTTGTGGTGATCCGCATAGTCAAAGGATTTAGCATATCAGTGAAGCAGAAGTAGATGTTTTGTTGGAATTCCCTTGATTTTTATATGATCCAATGGATGTTGGCAATTTGGTCTCTGGTTGCTCTGCCTTTTCTAAATCCAACTTGAACATCTGAAAGTTCTTGGTTCATGTACTGTTGAAGCCTTGCCTGAGAATTTTCAGCATTACTTTGCTAGCATGTGAGATGAGTGCAATTGTGCAGTAGTTTGAACATTCTTTGACATTGTCTTTCTTTGGGATTGGAATAAAAACTGACCTTTTCCAGTCCTGTGGCCACTGCCAAGTTTTTCAAATTTGTTGGCATATTGAGTGCAGCACTTTCACAGCATCATCATTTAGGATTTGAAATAGCTCAACTGGAATTCCATCACCTTCACTAGCTTTGTTTGTAGTGATGATTCCTAAGGCCTACTTGACTTCACACTCCAGGATGTCTGGCTCTAGGTGAGTGATCACAGCATCATGATTATCTGGATCATTGGGACCTTTTTTATATTGTTCTCCTGTGTATTTTTGCCACATCTTCTTACTATCTTCTACTTTTGTTAATTCCTTGCCATTTCTGTCCTTTATTGAGCCCATCTTTGCATGAAATATTCCCTTGGTATCTCTAATTTTCTTGAAAAGATCTCTAATCTTTCCCATTCTACTATTTTCTATTTCTTTGCATTGTTCACTTGAGAAGACTTTCTTATCTCTCCTTGATATTCTCTGGAACTCTGCATTCAGTTGAGTGTATCTTTCCTTTTCTCCTTTGCCTTTTGCTTCTCTTCTTTCTCAGCTGTTTGTAAGCCCTCCTCGGACAACCACTTTGCCTTCTTGTGTCTTTTTCCCTTTGTAATGGTTTTGGTCGCTGCTTCCTGTGCTGTGTTATGAACCTCTGCGCATACTCCCTCAGGCACCTGGTCTACCAGATCTAACCCTCAAGTCTCTTTGTCACCTCCACTTGTAATCAGGGATTTGATTCAGGTCATGCCAGAATGGCCTAGTGCTTTTCCCTCCTTCTTCGATTTGAGTCTGAATTTTGCACTAAGGAGCTGATTATCTGAACCACAGTCAGCTCCCAGTCTTGTTATTACTGACCGAATAGAGCTTCTCCATCTTTGGCTGCAAAGAATATAATCAATCTGATTTCAGTATTGACCATCTGGTGATGTCCATGTGTAGAGTCGTCTCTTGTGTTGTTGGAAGAGGGTGTTTGCTATGACCAGTGCATTCTCCTTGCAAAGTCTTTGCCCTGCTTCATTTTGTATTCCAAGGCCAAATGTGTCTGTTATTTCAGATATCTCTTAACTTCCTACTTTTGCCTTCCAGTCCCCTATGATGAAAAGGACATCTTTTTTGTTAGTTTTAGAAAGTGTTGTAAGTCTTCATAAAACCAGTCCACTTCAGCTTCTTTGACATCAGTGATTGCGGCATAGACATGGATTGCCATGATGCTGAATGCTTTGCCTTGGAAACAAACAGAGATCATTCTGTTGTTTTTGAGATTACACCCAAATACTGTGTTTTGGACTCTTCTGTTGACTGTGAGGACTACTCCATTTCTTCTAAGGGATTATTGCCCACAGTAGTAGATACAATTGTTATCTGAATTAGAATCGCCCAGTCCCATTGATTTTAGGTCACTGATTCCTAAGATGTCCATGTTCACTCTTGTCATCTGCTGGACCATGTCCAATTTAAATGATTCATGACCCTAACATTCCAAGTTCCTGTGCAATATTGTTCTTTATAGCATTGGACTTTAACCACCAGCCAACTGAGCATCGTTTCTGCTTTGTGCCAGCCTCTTCATTCTTTCTAGAGCTATTTCTCTGCTCTCCCCACCAGCATTTTGCACACCTACTGACCTGAGGGGCTCACTTCTGGTGTCCTATCTTTTTGCCTTTTCATACTGTTCATGGGGTTCTTGAGGCAAGAACACTGGAGTGGTTTGCCATTCCCTCCTCCAGAGGACCATGTTTTATCAGAAACTCTCCACCATGACCCGTGTGTCCTGGGTGTCCTTGCACAGCATGGCTCACAACTTCATTGAGTTGCACAAGGCTGTGATCCATGTGATCATTTTGGTTAGCTCTCTGATTGTGGTTTTCATTCTGGAGCCTGTGGGATTATAGTTCTTGCTTCTTCTGTTTGCCCTCTGATGGATGAGGATTAATAGCTTATGCACGTTTCCTGATGGGACGGTCTGGCTGTGGGGAAAACTCTATCTTGTTCTGGTTGGCAGGGCCGTGCTCAGTAAATCTTTATTCCACGTGTCTGCTGATTGGTGGGGCTATCCCTGTTAGTTGTTTGGCTCGAGGCAACCCAGTCCTGGAGTCCACAGCTCTGTGGTAGGGCTCAATGGCACCCTCCTAAAGGACTTAGGTCAACACGCACCTCCCAGGACTGATGCCACCAGTGCCCCTGACCTGTGGCAGGCCACCGTCGACCCGTGCCTGCGCAGGGACCTGCACACTCACAGGCGGGCCTGGCTCAGTCCCTTGTGGGGTCAGTGCTCCTCTCCCCTGGGTCCTGGTGTGCATTTGGTTTTGCTTGTACCCTCCAGGAGTCTCTGTTTCTCCCAGTCCTGTGGAAGTTCTGTAATCAAATGCCACTATTCCTCCAAGTCAGATTCCCTGGGGATCCCCAGTCCCTTGGCTGGATCCCCAGCTTGAGAAGTCTGCTGTGGGGTGTAGAGCATTTGCAACAGTCTGAGAACTTCTTTGATATTACTCTTCTTCAGTTTGTGGGTCGCCCACATGGCGGGTATGGGATTTGACTTTTAACGTGATTGTGCCCCTCCTACTGTCTCTTCGGGGCTCCTCTGGTGTCCTTTTATGTGGGGTGGAGGTCAGCTACCCTGGCCTGATTTCACTGCTCACAGTGCCAAGACCAGAGGAGCTGGGGGACCTCCTCAAGGTCGCTACTTTGGGGGAAAGCAGAGCAGAGTCAGTCTCCCTAGGCTTCGCCATGCCTGGCTGTCTCTGGGCGGGTGGGGGCGTTCGCTGGCTTCCCCCCAGGTGTCATCCTCTCCTCCGCTTGGCCGGGCTCTACAGGGAGAGCAGAGCGAGCAGGGAGCGGAGCTCTGAGAAGAAGGAGCAGGGCACGGGGGTCTGTGCACGGATGAGGGAGGCGGTGAAGGCATGCGCTGAGACTGGACTGAGAAGGAATGCTGTTCTCACGAGGTTTGTTACTTCAGGAGGATGGAGCTCTGCTTGGAGCTGGGGCCCTGGGCAGCGTCTGGCTCACGGCGCGTCTGAGCCCGGGGCCTCCCTCTGCGGGCTTCTCCTCTGGGGCAAAGGGGCTGTAAGAACGGGTGTGTAAAGCTGTCACAGGGCGGGTGAGACTCCTTTATTCTTGTGAGTGTGGGCAGTTCCGCCCTCTGTGAGACTCGTGCCCTTGGTCCTGGCACCGTGCTTGCCTCCTCTGCAGAGCTGGGCCTTCCTCAGTCCACACCTGCCCGGGGGAATGAGCTCTCCAGCTGTGGGATTTCAGAGAGATTCCCTGTGAGGCGTGCCCCCGGGTGAGTCTCCCTGTAACTAGCAGCTCCCTTCTGCTTGTCCTCCTCTGTCGCTCTTCTGCTGACTCTTGAGCATCTGCCGTTGGCCGGACACAGGCAGCCATTCAGGCGACGGTGGAGGACAAGAAGCTACATTTCTGTGGTCCCTCACCTCAAGAGTCTCCGGTTCAGGGAAGTTTGCCCTCGGGTTGACATCACACAACAATGTGGAGAGTCCTGCCATGGACGCCTGCACTGAAGCAGTGGACTGGCCTAGTCAAGGGTGTTTCCCTGGGCGACTGTGGACTTGGGTCTCAGTGGCGGAATAGGAGTGTCAACTGGAGACACAGGAGTACAGGCTCTATGCTTTTAAACGAACGTGTATATTCAGGAACCATCTGGCTTTAGTTGGCTCCTGCTGCAGCAGGTGTGGCTACGCCTGGGGCACCCTAAGGATCGCTCTGAGTGTTGTTCCCGTTGTTCACACCCTCCTGACTGGCCACGGCAGGCACCGAGGGTGCATTTCAGATGACCCTGGAAGCGGGGTAGCACGTCCCCCTCTGTGCACTTCCCCTGCCCCGCTTGTGGATGAGCGCTGTCCTCACCTCCTGTCTGGTCTCCTTACGGAGCACATGGGCCTCTGTCCATCCGCCTCTGCTGTCCGTGTGCCCTGGTGACGCCTTGGTGCGCGCCACGAGCGTGAGGAACAGGGGCTTTGACAGAGGGCCCAGAGGTGCTACCTGAGTGGTGTTGCGCTCAGAGCACGGTGGGCCTGGCCCCATGGGGAACTTGCCATGGAGGTGCCCCCAACGGGCTCACCACTGCCTCCCAGCAGGAGGGGGACGGCCCTCCTGGTGACGGAGGGACAGGATGACTGGTCGTCCTCCCGGGGGAGCCAGCCCTGCTTCATTCCCTCCCCCCGACCCGAGCCAGGGGCGTGTGGCCTGGCTTCCAATGCCCAGCGTCCTCTCACCGAAGCAGGCCCCCAGCGCCGTGCGGCCCCCTGGACTTCAGGGCCAGCAGGGCCGTGGCCCATGGCGCACTGAGGCTCTGACTCTCTCTCCTCTGTTTTTCCTCCCAGGCTGCCTGTTTGAAGATGGCCTCTGCAGACCCGCTGAGACCTGTGTGAATGGTAAGTGCCAGCCCACGGTGACCCCAAGGCTGGCTTCACTACACGCAGGGGTGTCCCGGGTGGACTCATGTTTGATTCTTCCGAGCGCATGCAGACGTTGGCCTCGGCACCTCAGGCACTGACGGGGGTTAGGCCAGAGCGCCCACCACGCCCTCTGCACGCAGGGTCCCAGGCGTGCCATGAGGCCCGGTGTGAGACGGGGTTGCCTCTCCCCAACAGTGAGTGTTTTCAGGGTGGGCTCTGTCCCTGCCTGCCTCCAGCTGTGTCCTCCCCACCTGGCGTGGGTGCCCCAGATGCACCCAGCTCTCTGTGCCAACCAGGGGCCTGCGGGCAGAGCCCATGAGTGGGACGTGCCTCTGGGACCCTTTGGTCCAGTGCAGCCTCTGCCCTGCCATCTCCGAGCTGGCTTGTCTGCCAGGCCCCCAGGCACACTGTCAAGGGCCTGAAGGCCAAGACCCAGGGGCAGCTAGGCCAGCGTCCTGGCGAGAAGGTCCCACTCGGAGCCCGTGGACAGGGGGCTGAGACAGCTGTGTGTGCGTCCTCGTGGCGAACGTGCCCTGGGGACCACGCCGATGGGCTGGACGCCTCTGTTTTGCGTTCGTTCTTTTTGGGGAGAACTCTGCAGATTGTGGCGAGTACTGACCTGGGCTGGAGGCTGCAGCAGCTGCGTGATGGGAGCCCACCCGGGTCGGGCCGTTGAGCGCTGGCCGGCCTGAGCACCTCCTCGCCACAGCTGCGCGGGTGGGCCTCTCGCTGGCCCCCAGCACGGCTCCTCCTGCTTACACCTCATGAAGCTTTTATCTAGAGGCAGCTTTTGAAAAAATAATTTATTAAAAAAAAAGCGTCATCTGCCCTGACTTGGTGAAGTTGGATTCTAAAAGAAACAGGTGTGTGTTTAATGTGAGTGCAGGCTCTGGCGGACCGGCAGCATGAACGCTGCAGCTCGGAGCCTCCCCCGTCCCCGACGGGGAGCAGGCCCGCAGCTGCCACGGCTCTCGCGGGCCCTCCTTCCCCCAAACCTCCACTTGCCTCCCTGGTGTGGAGGGTGCTGACGTTATGTAACAGAGTAGCTCTGAGTTATGTGGAAACGGAAGGCAATTTAAGTGTAAACAGAAACACGTGGGCCTTGACTTATGGAGACAGCCGGTGTTTGATATTCCTCCGGTCCAGTTGAGGGTCCGCTGTGGCCTGACCAAGCGAGGGGACAGCAGCTAGCAGGGATGGAAGGTGCTGGCCCGGCTCGTGACCCCGGGCGAGGCTGCGGGGCTCAGCCTGGCCGGGGGTGTGGGGGGCATCGACGGACATTGAAGTCCCTTTGCATCTCTTCGTTTATTAAAGTGGTCCTGTGTTACTTTTACAATAAGACTCATCTAATAAAGATGTTGCAGCATCTGCTGAGCTGATTCTGAGAGGCAGGTCTGGCTCGGGCCTGCCGCCGTGGGCACTGACTGAGTGGGCACAGCCCCCAGCTGCCGCCCAGGGCAGCCCTGGGGAGCCACGGACCCTGTTCTGGCCGCAGCGGGGAGCTTCTCGGCAGAAACGTGCTGGGTGTCTAAGTTGGGTGGGCAGAAGGACAGACTGCCTTCAGTTAGGGCTGGCACTGCGGGTGGTAACGGGGTGAGAACCTGGGCAGGGAACAGCTCCCCAAGTCCGGTGATCAGCTGCAGGAGGCCCGGAGAGGAGGAGCAGAGGCTGGGGCTGGGAAGGGCCTCCAGGACAGCGCCCGGCTCACGGAACAGCGTCTGTCCCACAGCAGCCACTCACGGGGCTGGTGGGCAGGGCCTCCGAGCCAGGAGGAGCCTAGGTCAGCTCTCAGAGCAGCCCACCTTCCTCTCGAGCTGGCCTTTCTGGGGTCTCGAACACGCGGCCTCTGGTCCTCAGGGCACGGACCCCCAGGCTTGTGAACGACCGCTCTCCCTCCCTCCCTCCCCCTTCTTCTTTCCTTCTGAAGCTTTCTCGAAAGAAGCAGACCAAATCAGTAACTTTGTTGGAAGCTCTAGGAACACTTTTCTCCATGTTAATGTTCGGTGGCCACAGGCGGAGTTTGCCAGCTGCTGCTGTGAGCTGCTGTGCACCCAGCATGTCTCGGCAAGTTTGACAAACGGGGCTATTCTGTTCTATTGCACTGGAAAGACACAATAGTAAGGAGCTTTAATTTAACGACCTGGAGGCTATGAAAAAGTATAGCCAGTCTGAAAAACAGATGAGGTTGGAGTAATAGAATCGATGTGGTCTGAATCATGGGCCACCCGAGAGCCTGGCGAGGCCTTGTGGTCCGGACACCCCAGGCCGCGGGCGGAGGCTCCAGGACTCAGCGCTGGTGGCTGCTGGCTCTGGGCGGAGCAGCATGTGGAGGGGCTGCTCAGTGTTCCCCACCACCGGCTCTGAAGGCTGACTTTGAAGCTTGATGGGGTTCCCATGGAATGGCTTCACAAAGTCCGCTTTGTGAGAACCGTTCCCACCTTGTTTCAGGAAGGTCACACTCCCGTTTTGGCTTCTGCTGTTGAGGTAATAAAAGTAGTGCTGAGAAATGGTCGGCTTCACTGGATGATAATATCCTGACTGGGCTTCTAGATGCCAAGGAGGTAGAGTTTGGTGATAAGTTGTCTGGATGCATCTCAGGCTCATGGCGCTTGGTTAGGGATGCTGAGGATGTGGCCTTCCCGGCACTGTTTTGTCAGCAGGATGCAGAGGCCAGCCGGTGGGTCTGGCCCTCACCAGTGGGCCCTCCTCACGCTCTGCTCCGGCGAGTCCGCCCTGCAGCAGCTCTTCAGGGTTAGGCTGCAGCCTTTGTGAGACGCTGGGGCATATCTGAGGAGACCCCTGTGCTGGGAGACGATGGCTGGGGGCCAGCCCCCTCCTCCGCCCACCTCCCCACAAAGCGCTCGCTGACCTTACTGTGGTGGAGACAGCAGATGAGACCAGTCACGTGCCCCCAAGGACCAGAAGGAGGTGCAGGGTTTGAATATTCTGAAGTCTGTCAGTTTGGGGCAGCCCGGCTGCTGTCTCTGATCCATGCTGCTCACGTCCTCTGAGAGGGGTTTTCCTTGAAAAGCTCCTGAATCATGGGAGAGAAGTTGTGTCCATCTGTCTGCAGTTTGCCCAGATGGAGGGGTGGCATCTGTAACCTGGGGACGTTTTCAGCTGTCCCGCGAGTCCACTTGTTTGCACCAGAGAAGCGACTCCTCTAAGGAAGCACATTCTCGAGCCGTGTCCTCGGCCTTTCAGGCTCATCTCGTCCCTTCCCTGTGTCCTGGGTCCTTGATGGTGCCCTGCTCTTTCTGCAGAGGAGGGACTTGGGGAAGAGGCTGTGTCCCGGCCAAGGAAAGCGTCAGGTGGACAAGTGCCTGGGCACATGAGCCCCGAGTAGTGATGCGCGTGCTTTTGCCTCAGCCGCCCGGCCCAGAGGGAGGGCTCGGTCCCGCCACTGGTCTGCAGACAGCCGAGCTGGCCTGGGGCACTGAGTTGTGGGAATGTTTTCACCGTAGCCAGGCGTTTCCTCACGAGAAAGATCTAGCAGGGAGCACACAGAAGGGCCTCACCTGTCTCGTACCGGAAGGGCGTGGGTCCACGGCTCTGCAGGCAGGACCTGGCTCTATCCACAGCTGCCCAGAGGTGTGTGGCTGGGAGGCTTGCTCCCCTCCCAGATCCCAGTTAATCACAACTCAGGGCAATGAATGGGGATTAATTACTGAGTTAAACGGTGCGAAGCAGAGTTTAATTTGGCATGTTAACAGGAAAAAAATGCAATTTCGAGCCTCACATGAATGACTGGAGATGAGTTACAATTGATGCGACTCCATTTGAGCGGCTGCCACGCACAGGAACACACACGTGCCCGCACACGCGCATGCAGCTGGCGTGCCCGCAGGCGCCCTGGGCTCTGAGGGTTCCTTTGCTGCTGTCCCTCAGGCTCGGCTCCTGCAGGACCGGTCTTCTCACTCCTCCTTACCTGGCTACCCTTGCATCGCAGCTCAGGAGCCAGGAAGCTGCCCCGGGAAGAGCCCTGCTTTCCTCCGCCTCCGCCTCTGGGGTGGCTGTTGGGTCACCTTGCAGGAGGCAGGTTCGCGTTGCCCCCCCTCAGCGGCCCCGGGCCCTGAATTCCCAGGGAGCCCCTGGGCCGCCTCTTCCTGCTCCTGGGCGGGCGTTTCTGGGGGACTAGAGATGCCCTGTGTCAGAGGTTGAGGACTCGCCGCTTCGCGTCTCGTGGGCGGCTCCCAGCGCGGCTGGTGTGGCCCTCGTGTTCGGATCTGGTGTGTTTCTCTCACCACAGTAACCAGTCCTGGAGGGGACCGCGGTGTTTTATTGTTCTGAGTCAACAACGAGAGGACACACCCCCCGCGTAAAAGTGTAGCTCCAGACCTTGCTCTCTGTGGCCTTCCCTGGGGTCAGGGGCTAAGGAGGCAAGCTCCTGAGGGTCCACCCTGCATGGGGCGGGGGTGAGTGCCCTGATCCCAGACTCTCCAGCAGACTGCCGACCAGCCTCACCTAGCCTGTGCCGCCGCCTCTGCTGGACTCGGTCGGCCCCACAGAGTGCATCCGTGTGCTTCGGGTTTTGGGGTGCTGTCCGAGGTCCCTGCTGCGTCCCCTGCTCCCAGGGCACACAGGTGGCTGCAGCAGCCGCTCCCGGCTCTCCATCAGTGCTCGTCCCAGGGGGCAGTTAGAGGGTCCCTCTGGGGCCTTTACCTCTGCAGGCTTCTCGAGGAATTCCTTCCGCGGGACACGCCCTCTATCAGGACACGCCTTCTGTCTGGACACGCCCTCTGTTGGGACACACCCTCCAGCCAAGCAGCCCATTCTTTCCCAGTGCCCACTGCCCCCCTACCTACCCATCCCCCACTCAGGGGTCCCCCTCCCCACTGAAGAACGAGGGGAGACGGGAGGTGGCGTTGCCATTTCCCAGTGGAATGCCACCTTTGAGGGGAGCACCCTGCTTGGGGTGCGTGTGTGTCTTAAGATGCTTTTGAAATGTTATTTCTTCCTTCTGTACCAGTTTCTAGACTGACTTACCAATTAGCTCAATTAACTCTTCAAAGTCTTTAATTATAAACACAGGAGAGGATAATGAATTGTCTAGCAGGTGAAACCTACTTGCACGTTTTCCATTGTATCCCAACCAGGGCTGTTTAGAGCGTTCTGCTGGGAAAGTTAACTTGAGGTGCCAGTTATGGACAGTGTCTCCTATGAGATCCAGGGTCCCTGGGTCCGCCCGTGATCTCAGCGTGTGATGGCTTCTTGGTGGATGTGCAGTCTGTGTGGACTCCCGAGGCGCTGTGGCTCCTTCCCTTGGGTCAGGGTTTGCCATGGTGATGTCCAGTGGGCCATACTGCCAGGCTCCGTACAGGCGGGTGAGGGCATGAGACCCCCCGCCCCATGCCCACCAGGGCTTCCTTTCTGGCCTGAGTCTCTGCTCATCGATCCTCTGGTTTCGGTTTTGGTCTTATAAGTACTAGGTCTTGGTGTCTACTTAAGAACATCACCGACGTAAAGTAGAGAGCTGTGGGGCAGGTGCGTCGGGGGCCTGGGTGGAGCAAGTTTAAGCCAAGTAGACTTTGTCAGGGCCAAGGTGCTTCCCTGTTTGAGCTGTTTATTGAAGTGGTACCTGCCTTGCAGTTTTTTTCTTTTCCTTTCAAATGCTTAAAAATGTGGTTTTTAAGATACTTACGGCAACCTGGTTTTTCCTGCTTTAATATTTAAAACAACATTTTCCCCCAGTTTGTCATTGTTAACTGTGAGATGGTTGGATGATCTGAGCTGTCTCTCAAAGCCAAGATTGGAGTTCTAATTAGCTCATTTCAAATGAATCTGGACTTTCTGAGGCTATGACCATGTCTTTCTCGGGAGCTCTGTGTCTGCATTTCTGTGCTTTAGGAAGCGTCCACTGCTCAGAGTGGGCATCCTTTCCTCTCCCAGCCCCTGCCCCATCCAGTTGCCATGGTGATTGTAGCATGTTGCGTTGGGTGCAGGACTGCGGTGTGGCCCCGTCTGCAGATGCGCCTTCTCCCCTGCCGAGCGCAGATGACGTGGTCACGTGCCCTCTCTGCTCTGTGTGACGTCAGCCTGCCCCTCTTGGAGCTGTCCCAGGCGTGGGCTTCTGCTTACCCACCCTGCCCACACTCACACCCTGAAGCAGCTCCTTATGGAGACAGTTGCTTGTCGCTCCTGAGGAAGGCTGTGGGTTTGCAGCAGGGAGGGTGTTAAAGTTTTAACATATTTTCATGGCTGCTCCTTCTCCGCTTGTAGGACTTTGAGTCTAGAATTGCTGCAATCTTGAGAGAAATGTGCTAAATCCTCGTTCAGTTTTGGTTCATTTTGCCGGAGGTGTTGGAGGAGACTGGGAGCTGGCACTGGAGCTCTTGATGTTTTTAGCCATGACCAGAGACTGGGTGAGCAGTGTGTACGATATGACCAGAGACTGGAATGTGCCCATAGTCATGCCACTGTGAAAAGCACAAAAGTCTGTATTTGTAAAGCAAAATTTTATACTAAACTTGAGTCCTAGAGATTATATGTTTGTATTTTTAAAAAGCTTTTTTTTTTTTTGGTCTATGGGTAACTGTGTGGGGCCTCGTTTCAGTGGTTCGGCCAGTGCTCTGTTGGTCAGTGGTCAGCAGCTAGCTCCGGGCTAGCTGTGTTGACTTGCAGTCAGTTTCTGTGGCCTAAGCTTGGCCACTGGGCTGATTTCCAGCCAGTGCGGCTCCACCCTGGGGCAGCTGGGGAGACACCGTCAGGAGCCGTGGCTGCCCCCGGGAGCCTCTGCCCGCCTGGGACACTGGACGCACAGGTTTCACAGGGCGGGTCTGCAGAGGGTCAGCTGGCGGCTGGGTAACGGCAGAGGTCTCTGCCGCCCCCGACTCAGGAGTGACCCCGCAGTCGGGCTCAGTGGGGCTGTTTTGGAACATGCCCTGAGCCTGGGAGGGAGTCTGAGTGGACCTGCACCCCATGTCTGTCCTGGAACTGAAACAGCGTTACTGGCACCGGTGTGCTTGCAGGAGGCTTTCTGCTTTTCTGAGTGTTTTACACACAAATCTTCCTGGATTACCTCAGCATCCCTGAGAGGTTCTTTCCTCCTGAGATAATTTTGTCCTCATTTAGTGGATGGCAGACCTGATCTCTTGAATTTGGGTAAAGGGGTCAGAGTCGAATCTAGAACCAGGGCCGACCCACCGTCCCCCAGCTGAGCTCAGTGTTTGCTTCTCACGACGGCACAGGGGGCGTTGGGGTCAGCATTGTGGGTTCGCCACTTAGGGATCTGCAGATGCTGCCACGGCGAGGAAATGGCCATCTGTGGTGAGGTGGGTGTTGCAGCGAGAATGACCGCGTTGCAAGCACCTTCACAAGGGCCCGGGGCCTGGCTGGAAGCACCAGCCGGGCGAGCTGCCAACTGGTGTCATCTTGTTCCCTGAAGGCAGATTCCGATGACGGAATGAGCTGGGAGCCCCACGCTCACCCAAACCCTGGAGAGATCCTGGGCCGGGGCACGGGTCACCCGGGTCTCAGTTGCTTCCGCTCTCGTAAATATTAATCAGAGGAAACCGCCTGTGGAAGGGCCTCCCGTTTATTCATTTGGCTTGAAATCGGTTTTGTTAATGGGTTTAAACTTGTTCTCAGAATTGGAAGAAATCGCAGAGACTGGAAGCCAGGTGATACTGTGGGTGGGAGAGACCCTGTGGACACAGCCTGTGGCCAGCCTGGGGCTTTGTCAGGAGGCCGGCTCCGTGCAGACCTCCCCCGTCCTCGAGGAGAAGGCTCAGCGGCTCCATCTTCCAGGGAGGAGCTGCTCCTCAGCTGCCCGCGGTGAGGTCTGACATCAGCTGCCCGCGGTGAGGTCTGATGGGGCCAGTTTACCTTCCTGTTGTTTCCTCCTTTTTGGAAAAAAGCATCAGCTCCGATTTTTGCTTAGAGTAGAACTGATCCCCTGGGGATACTTGGAGAGAAAGAGGGGGAAAGTGTGATGGCCTGAAGGCCTCTTGGTGGTGGGGCTGGTCCGCACAGACCCCAGGCTCCCCAGATCCACACCGCCCCCCACCCTGCTGCTCTGGGTCCGTGGAAGTTAGGCCAGCTCAAGGTCAAGTGTCCAGGTTTTTAAACATTGTGACGCGGTGAAGAGATTCGAAGTAGTACAAGATTAATGGATGCATTAAAATAGTGATTACCCAGGCTGTGGTCCAGACGTGGACTGGCTTTATCAAGACCAATGACCAGGGTTTTATGTCCTGGAGCAGCTAGTCCAACAGAACGTGGGCAGTCTGGACACCCCGCGGGTCCAGGCCCCTTCCCACAGTGCTGCCCGGTCTTCAGGGAGTCCCTGGCTGCCCGGGTGGGCTCACCTGGGATGGAGCAGGCCCTTCCCACCCCCGCGCCTTCTCTGCTCACCCAGCAGCAGGCACCCCACACCTTCCTACAATTCTATGTGATGTAAAAATCCATGGAGACTCACGCTTAGGGTTAGTGTCTATACGTGACCCTCTCCCAGTGACGGGGGTCCTGAGCTTCCTCCCCGCCTGGTCATCGGCACCGGCCGTCACCTGGCCCTCCCCGGCCCGCACCTCCTGCTCTGTTGCTGAGCCCTGGTCTGTCGGTGCGTGGGCCGTTTCCAGTGGTTTTCAGTGTTTGGCTGTGGTAGGAGGGCCCCTGGGAACACCCTGCGTGGGCCTTTGGGGGCTTGCTGACGTCCTTGTGGAGGAGGAGGCGGGGCTTGTCTTGGGGCACCTACCTGGGAAGTCCCTTGAGTCAGGTTAGTGGAGACTCTAGTAAGATGCAGAAATGTAAGAATAAAAGACAGATTATCCCACAGGCCACTAGGAAATCACACAGTTGGGAAAACCCACCATACGATTGCGTTTTGGACAGTCTTAGTTCTTCAGCAAAACAGAATAAATTGTATGTTTCCAGCTGTTGGAATAGAACACTGTGACCTTATTCAATTATAACCTGTGTCCAAATGGAATTCTTCCACATCTACTTTACGTTTTCCAGCGTCAGGCCTTGTTCCGATGGGAGGAAACCCCCCACGCCTTTGCTTACCACTGGCCAGGGCCTCTCCCTCACTTGCCCAGTGGACTGAACAAGTGCTCTGAAGGCAGTCTGATGGCTCGCAGGACGCAGCTGTTCTCATCTGCTTTGGGGAACAGAAACGCGCTCCAGCGTTGCCCAGAGCGCTGAGGGTCCTGGGGACGGGAAGGGTGTCAGTTCACACGCCCAAGCCCAGGTCGCCAGCCCCACCTCTGGTCTGACCGACTGGCCTCGGGGCCGTCAGCCTCCATGTCACGTGTCTCCCTCTGCCCAGTGGCTGGGGTCGGGGGCCCGGGCTGCTGACGGCAGTGTCCGCAGGCTGGCCGGCTCTTCCCTGCCACAGACAGAGGGGCGTCAGCAGCTTGCATTTGGTTTCTCTACTCTTTAGAAGGAATCGCAAACAAAACAACTAGACCCAAACTTTGAAAACACTTTTTACTTTGTATAGGGACACAGCACTGGGCACACGCGCAGGCGGCACGTGCCGACGAACCACGTGGTGACAGCGTCAGCTGCACAGCGAAGGGGCTCAGCCACAGGCACTCAGGCGCGCCGCTCCCAGGCCGCGCGCCGCTCCCAGGCCGCGCGCCGCTCCCAGGCCGCGCGCCGCTCCCAGGCCCCGGTCTTCACATTTTTCGTCTGTTCGGTGTGGATTGATGTTTTTATCTTCTTAATCTGAAGGCCGATGCGGTTGATTGTCTGGTGTGTGCGTGCGTAAGGACTTACGTGCACACACCGTTGTCCTGGTTTCTGAGGCACAGACAGAATGGACTGAGAGTCAAGACACTCAGGGCCAGTCTAGGCTCTGCCGCCAGCCTTTCCTTGGCTTGCTATTTAAGTGAATTCTTCATGGAAGGAGCTTTCTCCTCCTTGGAAAGAGCCCGTTTTCTTACCCGTATAATGAGGTGTTTGACTATGTCACGGTGTGTAGCTCCATCAGGAGTTGCCAACCATGGCTGTGCATTGAGGCTTTTACACAACTCATGGCCAGGCATTGCCGGGGTTGGAGAGAGGGGATTGGCATCCGCTCTTTCCTTTCCTGTTTTAAAACTCCCTGAAACGGTTCTAGTGCACAGCCATAGCTGAGAAGCACTGGGCCAGATGATTCCTAAGAAACCTTCCAACCCCGAAAATTCCTTGACATCTGCACTGACACGCCAGCTGTGCTCCGTGCAACACAGCCACGCACGTGGAGGGCAGGTCAGTCTCCTCAGTATTACTTGCATGGTTTGCTCGCAAGAGCATCATTAGCACAGAAGATAGTTCTCTGTACGTGCAAACCAGTGCACACGACGAGTCCTCCATATAAGAAATTGCAGATTCCAACGCAAGACCGTCTTAGGTAAATAACCCTAGTCCAAGGAGTTGACAGTATTCCACACTTCGTTATTTAGGATATTTGCTCAAAACACAGAAGACTGTAAATAGCTATAAGTATTATTAACACCTGCACAGTGTTTTATAATTTATGGGAGATTTCGTACACTTTATTTCACTTAGGCCTCAAAATACCAGTTGCACCGTAGACGGGCTGCTTGTCCAGATCTTTGCTCAGGTAGAGACAGGATAGGGTGCCTGGCAAAGCAGGGATGTAAACAGTTAGCACGACTCAGTGTAACCTGACCCCCAACAACGCCAGACCTGGTGCGGGGCTGCCAGGTCTTTGGCAGTAGAGTTACCTACGTTCTGGAGGCTGGTGACTCAAACATGTGCTGTGGGAAGCGAGGGAGGGAGTGCTGTGCTAAGTGTATATGTGTCCTTCCTGTCGCTGCACGAAGCACCATCCAACAGAGACCCTCAGGGAGGGCAGGGACCGGGTCAGGGTCTGAAACATTGTCCATCAGAGAGAGCCCGGGGGAGAGGGCAGGGCGCCTGGGTCAGGGTCTAAAACATCGTCCAACAAAGAGACCCCAGGGGAGAGGGCAGGGCGCCCGGGTCAGGGTCTGAAACATCGTGCAACAGAGAGACCCCAGGGGAGAGGGCAGGGCGCCCGGGTCAGGGTCTGAAACATCGTCCAACAGAGAGACCCCAGGGGAGGGGGCAGGGCGCCCGGGTCAGGGTCTGAAACATCGTCCAACAGAGAGACCCCAGGGGAGGGGGCAGGGCGCCCGGGTCAGGGTCTGAAACATGGTCCAACAGAGACTCCAGGGGAGGGGGCAGGGCGCCCGGGTCAGGGTCTGAAACATCGTCCAACAGAGAGACCCCAGGGGAGAGGGCAGGGCGCCCGGGTCAGGGTCTGAAACATGGTCCAACAGAGAGACTCCAGGGGAGGGGGCAGGGCACCCAGGTCAGGGTCTGAAAGTAGGGCCCCAAGCAAGCAGCCTCAGTGTGACCTGCGAGCTCTACGCGGCAGCCTCAGGAGGTCAGAGGCCCTCTGCCCAATCCCCCTGGTGCCCACGTGCAGCACCTGTGGGCCAGCCCTCAGCGGGCACCCGCTGGAGACCACGTACTCAGGGCCATGTCTGGTGCATGGGATCTGTCACCAGTCTGGGCTCGCTGTGTGTGTGGCTTCCGGTCTGTCTGCCCCTAGAGTGTGAGCCGCACAGCGGGGTCTTGACTGTCTGGCTACTTGATGTTTCTGGCACCTACAGCAGTGCCCGTGGCACAGCTGGTCACAGCAGATGCCGGTTTATTTTGTGTTCATGGGACGTGGCGCTTTAAACTCTCCCTCAGTTAACTTTATCAAAGTGATGCATATGCATGGTTTAAACAGTCAGTTGACATGAGGTTCTAATAAAGTCAGAACACTCTGCCGGCCTGCCCAGGCCGCCCACCCGCGCGCACCGCCTGGAGGTCCAGTCTGGTGACCACTGTATATTCACATTGTGCGCTTCCGCCCTGGGTCACCGGGGTCCCTCGTCCTCCTCTTGCTCCTGTTGTAACAGAGCAGGACCCTGTGGGGCCTTCCCAGAACAGACTCTGCACCCTCGCCCCAGTCCTCTGTTTGCATTTTGTCTGTAGAAAAACTTTGAAGAATAAATTTAATCAGAAAAGTCAGAAAATGCAGAAACACAGGGAAACAGTCAAAATGAAATAATAATGTTGTTCAGTCGCTCAGTCGTGTCTGACTTTTTGCAACCCCATAGACTATAGCACGCCAGGCTTCCCTGTCTTTCACTATCTCCCAGAGCTTGGTCAAACTCATGTCCATTGAGTCGGTGATGCCATCCAACCACTTCATCCTCTGTCATCCCCTTCTCCTTTTGCCCTCAATCTTTCCCAGCATTAGGGTTTTTTCCAATAACTCAGCTGTTCCCATCAGTTGGTAAGTATTGGAGTTTCAGCTTCAGCATCAGTCCTTCGAGTGAACACTCAGGAGTGATCTCCTTTAGGATGGACTGGTTGGATCTCCTTACAGTTCAAGGGATTCTCAAGAGTCTTCTCCAACACCACAGTTCAAAAGCATCAATTCTTTGGTGCTCAGCTTTCTTCACAGTCCAACTCTCACATCCATACATGACCACTGGAAAAACCATAGCCTTGACTAGATGGACCTTTGTTGGCAAAGTGATATCTGGTTTTTCATATGTTGTCTAGGTTTGTCATAGCTTTGTCATAGCTTTGATTTCCTTTAGGATTGACTATTTGCTCTCCTTGCAGTCCAAGGTACTCTCAAGAGTCTTTTCTAGCACCACAATTCGAAAGCATCCATTTTTCCATGCTCAGCCTTCCTTATGGTCCAACTCTCACATCCATACATAACTACTGGGGAAACCATACCTTTGACTATATGGACCTTTGTCAGCAAAGTGATGTCTGGTTTTTAATATGTTGTCTAGGTTGGTCATAGCTTTTCTTTCAAGGAGCAAGAGTCTTTTAATTTCCTGGTTGCAGTCACTGTTCGCAATGGTTTTAGAGCCCAAGAAAATAACGTCTGTCACTGTTTCCACTGTTCCCCATCTATTTGCTATGAAGTGATGGTACCAGGTGCCATGATCTTGGTTTTTTGAATGTTGAATTTTTTGAACGCTGAAATACTAATAGTTTAGCTGCTAAAGAGTCAAGGAGCTTTAGTCTCCTTAAGGACTACAGGTAGTATTCTGAGCCATGTCCTTTGGGCTGATTTGTACATGCCGAAACCCCCATCGGGCAGAAGAAGTTAACTACATGATGAGCAGACTGCAGCCGTGATGTAAGCTGGCAGTTTGGAGAACTGGCCTCAGGGAAACAGTAACAAACCAGCCCTGGAACTGGAGACCAACCGTACTTAAAATAAGATGACGCTGGTCACACGACCACCAATCTCAAGATGACTGTCAGAGCTGCCTATTTCCCAGCTGAGGTGTTGGGGTGGCGAGAGGGTTCTCAGGAGCATGGGGTGCAGACAGGCTGCAGGTAGTCTGCTTAGGTGGGGATGAGCCGCAGAACTGTCTCCCCTTGAGAAGGAGGGAGGCTCCTTTTTAGTTCTTTCCTGGTTCCTAGAGGGCTGTGGGTGGGGCTTCCCGACATTAGGCTAAGCACTGTCGCGCTCAGGCCGCAAGGGAAGGTTTCCAGTGGTGCTGTGCCTGCTGCAGACTCCTGCCTCAGGGCTCCCCGCATCCAGAGCACCAGGCCAGGCCGGACACACGTGGGCTCCTTGCTCTGCTCCTGGTTTGTACCCAGCACGTGGTGGGAAGTGCCTGGGGTCTGACAGTCTGCAAAGTGTTTCTTGGGGTCCGAGGCAGGCAAGGGGCCTCATGCCCGCTTTGCTCGCTTCCCGAGTTTCAGACAGCAGAGGGTCCCCCAGCCCCACAGCCTGTCCCAGGGCTGAGTCTGAGTTACTCTTCTGGGGGTGGGCGGGGGCCAAGTACCGACCTCCATGGAGAAAGCCAGCTGCTGTGGGGCAGCGCTCGTGGGCGCCCCGAGCATGACGGGGTGACGCTGCCTGCCCACTGCGCTGAGAGGCGTGAGGTGCCCCGCTCTGGACTGCGAGTGTCCCGGGGAGACACACGGAGCTGAGCGCCCTCACACCCACGCGCTACTGCACCTATCTGGGTGGGGGCCCTGCATGGGGCGCAGCGTCATCTGAGGTCTGAGCGCCTGTCGCTCCTCACTGTCTTCCAAACGTTGTCATCGACAGAGACGGCAGCGTGGAAGAAGCCTGGGTGCTTGAGTGGGGATGAGATCCAATCAAACTATTAAAAGTCTCCACACATACTCCTTTGGGCAGAAGTAGGTAAAAAAGCATACTGCAGATTAATGATTATTAAAAGTCATTCAAGAGTGATCTTTTTTCCTTTTCAATTCTGTTCCCAATTTTTTCTGATTCCCTTAAGATCAAAGTTTTTAAACACTGTACTTTGGTTTTCTTGTTTATTTCCTCTGTCCTGAGACAGGCTCCTCTCTGGTCGTGGATAGCGGTGGTCAGTCTGTCCTGTGGGGTAAGAGGCCTTGCTCCCTGGGCTCGAGCGGACTGGGTGGGAGGCATGCTGAGCCTCAGTGGCCTGTGTGTGCTCCGTCATTCAGCCCTGTCCGATTCTTGGCAACCCCATGGACTGTAGCCCGCCAGGCTCCTCTGTCCATGGGATTCTCCAGGCAAGGCTACGGGGTCGGTTGCTGTGCCCTCCTCCAGGGCTCTTCCTGACCCAGGGATCCACCTGCTTTTCTTTAGCCTCCTGCGTTGGCAAGGGGGCTCTTTACCACTAGCGCCACGTGGGAAGCCCGGCCGCCTGAAGGCAGGGCTTCTCGTAACAAAAGCTGCTGACTGGCGTGGCCCAAAGTGCAGGGTTTTATGGAGGTTTTATTCTCCATTCTAAAAGCAGTTCATCGTTAAAGAAAGGTTAGCACGTGCAGGAGAGCAGGGAAAAGGTGAGCCCGTGGGCCAGTCACCGGAGACAGCTTCGTTTTGATCTCTTTTTTTATGTGTCCTTCTTGCATCTGAACATGTTTTATGCGTTTATAAACATATCATTATTATAATTCTCTTTTGAATTTATATAATACATATTTTCCTATCTAATTCACTCTCTTCTTAAATATAACCTTTAAAAGAATAATAGTTCGGGATCATAAAATTGTCAAAATCACGATCCCTCTTTCTTGCCTAAAAAATCCATTTGTTCTTTGTTCATTCAGTAACTCATTTTGTGAAGAGACTTACGGTTGAGTGTCAGCGGCAGGGACTGGTTGGAGCTGGGGATTAGCACCCCCACCCAGGAAGGACGCAGGTGTGTGGGGAGGTAGACTGCTGAATCATGGTGATGGGTGATGCCCCACCCAGCGATGGCACCTCTAACCCCACCCCATGTTGGGAGGGGGTGGCCAAGGCCTGGAGATTTTCTACAGTCTGTAGAGAAGAACCACATGGACATGGTAGCCCTGTAAAAGGCACATGTTGAATTTAGAAATGCAGCCGATGGGTCTAGTAGCAGATGAGACATAGTGTAAGTGGGGGTGAGTGACATAGGTCAGTAGACTGTATCCAGGGACTTCCCTGGGGGTCCAGTGCTGAAGACTTCGCTTTCCAGAGCAGGGCTTGCAGGTCTGGTCCCTGGTCAGGGAGCTCAGATCCCTCATGCCTCAGGGGCAAACAACCAAACATGAAACAGAAGCGATAGTGTAACAAATTCAATAAAGGCTTTAAAAAATGGTTCACATAAAAACAAATCTTAAACAGAAGACACTATCCAGAGAGAAAAAAGGATGGAAAATATAAAAAGAGGGAGAGACCCATGAGCAGGGAGGGACTTACAGTCCTTCCTGAGTCCCTTACTGAGCCACAGTCCACAGGGGAGGAGATGGAGAAGGGGCAGAGCGTTTGAAGAGATGAAGACTAGCAGGTTTCCAAACAGGGGAGAGACATCACGCAAAAGCTCAAGAAGTACCATGAATCCCAAGAATAGGCGTGCGTGCATGCACACACACACACACACACCTGGGAGCAGTATAGTTAAATTGTTGAAAATACAAATTTTAAAAAGCTATCACAGCCAGAGAAAACACGTATAACCTCAAAGGTTCTAAGAAGACCACGGGCAAGATGGCAGTAAGCCCCAGGTCTTCCCTCTTCCTGCACACATGCCCTCTGCCAGGCAAGCCTGGATCGCAGGGGGAGCTTCCGCCCCACTGCCTGATTCTGGCCTCTGCTATGACTCGCTTGACCATCAGACGAGGTCAGAAGGATGAGGTCCTGATGCCGCTGCCCTGATGTTGTTACAGCCAGACCCCCAGGAAGAGAGTCACAGGAGCACAGCCCCGCAGCTGGCCCCCGCTCCCCCGCAGACTCATGCAGAATTGCATCGCTTGTTGTTTTCAGCCGTGGGTTTTGGGGGTGGTTTCTTATGCCATTGACAGCAGCTTCCACAGAGTTGGAGGTGGCTAGAAAATAACAGAATGATGTCTTTAAAGAACTGAAAGAAAACAGCCACCAAAGTGAATGTCTATCCCAGAGAAAGGATCTTTCTAAACGGAAAGGGAAATTATGACATTTTCAGGCCATCAAAAAAACAAAATTTATTGCTAGTGCCCTGACTAGGAACAACCAGCATAGGTCTTCAGGCAGAAAGCCTGTGACCCCAGACTGCAGCTGTGGGAGACGGGCCTGGAGAGAATGGGAAGGCGTGCATGCACGCAGACACACACAGACACACACACACAGATACATATGCACACATACGTGTGCACACACAGACACACACATGCACAGAGACACACACACAGACGCGCGTGCACGCACACACAGACACACACGTGCCCACACACAGACACACATGCACACACATGTGCGTACACACACATGCACAGACACACACACAGAGACACACATGCGCACACAGACACACAGACACACACAGACACGCGTGCACACACACACAGACACACACACGTGCCCACACACAGACACACATGTACACGCATGTGCACGCACACACAGACACAGAGACACACACAGACACACATGCATGCACACACAGACACAGACACACACACGTGCCCCCACACACACATGTACACACATGTGCACACACACACACAGAGACACACACACAGACACACATGCACACACACACACAGAGACACACACAGACATGTGTGCACACACACACATGCACACATGTGTGCACACACACACACACACACACAGAGACACACACAGACACGCGTGCACGCACACACAGAGACACACATGCACACACGCGTGTGCACACACACATGCACAGACACACAGAGACACACACAGACACGCATGCATGCACACACAGACACACATGCACACACACATGCACAGACACACAGAGACACACAATACACATGCACACGTGCACACACAGACACACACAGACATGTGTGCACACACACAGGCACATGCGCACGCACACACAGAGACACACACGCACACACATGTGTGCACACACAGACACACACACATGCACAGACACACAGAGACACACACAGACCTGCGTGCATGCACACACAGAGACACACATGCACACACACGTGTGCACACACAGACACACATGCACAGACACACAGAGACACAATACACATGCACACGTGCACACACAGACACACGCACACACGTGTGTGCACACACAGACACACGTGCACACACAGACACACAGAGACACACACAGACGTGTGCACACACACAGAGGCACACACATGTGTGCACACACAGAGACACACGTGCCCCCACACACAGACACGCGTGCACACACACACAGTCACACACACACACATGCCCACACACAGACACACATGTGCACACACACGCACACAGAGACACAGACACACATGCACACACAGAGACACACACAGACATGCATGCACACACACACAGAGACACACATGCACACACACGTGTGCACACACATGCACACACAGAGACACACAGACACGTGTGCATGCACACACAGAGACACACATGCACACACACATGCACAGAGACACAATACACGTGCACACACAGACACGCACACACACATGTGTGTGCACACACAGACACACACACAGACATGTGTGCACACACACAGGCACATGCGCATGCACACACAGAGACACACACACACGTGTGCACACACAGACACACACATGCACACACAGAGACACACACAGACACGTGTGCACGCATACACAGAGACGCACATGCACGTGTGCACACACAGACACACATGCACAGACACACAGAGACACAATACACATGCACACGTGCACACACAGACACACACACGTGTGTGCACATATAGACACATGTGCGCACACACACAGACACACAGAGACACACACAGACGTGTGCACACACACAGGCACACGTGCACACACACACAGGCACACACACATGTGTGCACACACAGAGACACACGTGCCCACACACAGAGACACACACAGACACGTGTGCACACACACACAGATGTGCACGCACACACACACACACATGGCAAGACGGGACCTGCTCTCAGACTGCGTTTCTGGGTAGGAAGCTCCCACACTGTGGTGTATCAGTGCTCTCTGAGTTAACCTCAGTGTTTCAGTGAGCACAACAAAACATTCACAGAATTTCTTTTGAAACCTAGCAGGCTTGTTTTAAAGTTTACACTGAGACATAATGGGAAGGTCGTGAAGCAGGGAGGCTGTGTGGGGGCCACTGACTGCCCCATGCCTGGTGCTCCGAGATGATGGGGTCCTTACACTCGAGCGGCTGTGACCACGAACAGACAGACGGATTGAAGGGAGGGGACAGAAAGCCCTGAAACAGCCCCCCGCGCTGTGAGCATTTAGCATATGCTAATGACGACATTTAAATCAGCGGGGAAAGATGCATTATTCAATAATGATTTGGGGACAACTGGCCAGACATTCGGAAAATATATAGCTGGATCCCTCCCAAACTTCTCACCCCAAAATAAAATCCAGATGGCTCAAAGACTTAAGAGTATAACGGGACTTCATAAACACTAAAAGAAAACTTAGGGGGAATTTTAATAATTTTGACAGAGAATTAAATTTTTAAAGCAAGACAGAAAACCCAATATCTAAAAGTATAAAATGCCTTTGCTTTTAACTCCCTAGGCCTATGCCTGTGAAATCCATGATGAATTGGCGTAAATATGTGTGTAAAGAATCAAATGTAAAATGAGCCTTTGAAACACTGGAATAGGAAACCACATGAATATCCTAATTACTCTTCAAATTATGATTTATCCTCAAGATGGAACTGTGTATGTGCAGATACAGAAAGATCTCAGGATATTTTGAATGAAAAAATGAAGCTGTAGAACAGCTGGGATCCATATTAGAAAAAATGAAACTGGACCGAATTTCTTCATATAGAGCAACTCCTATATGAGAGCGTACATTTTCATGACCTCAGAGTAGACAGAGATTTTTGAAATAGGACTTACAAAGCACTAACCACAAATTTGTTCTTGTTCAGTCGCTTAGTTGTGTCCACGAAGTAAAAGATTGGTAATTTCAGCTATCAAGAACATCATTTAAAATCAAGAACGTCTCTTAATAAAGACAGTGCTAAGACAAGGGACAGGCGTGGGAGAAGGTGAACGATGTGCACCCAGGAAAGGCCTCATGACCAGTGACATAGAGACGCCCCATAAATCTTTAAGGAAAAGACAGACATCCAAGAAAAAATCAGTTAAACACCTGCACAGGAATTTCTGAGGTGGAAGCACGAGTGACTGAGACGAGTAGGATGATGTTCAGCCTCGTTACTGAAGCAGAGACGTGAGACGGAAGCCACGTGACACATGGCGGGCCACCCACTAGACGGGTAGAAGCTACAGGTCCGCCAGGTCCGGGTGCTGCTGAGAATGCAGAGCGGGAGTGTGTGGGCCCGTGGTGGAGTACAGTCTGCCCGAGCCCAGCCGGCCGTGGACGGCAGCTGCAGTGCCCTGCACCCAGGACACCCCCAAACGACGCTCACAAGTAGCCTTGTTCCTAAGCTTGCCAGTCAGGACATCCCCAAACGCACTTAAGGGGCAGAAGACACAAAATGAATATTTCATATGATGGAATTTATGTATTTTGTGTGTTGTATGAATATTCTTCACATTTATGAGTATAAACTGAATATATCGTGCATCCCTTACGTTCACACAGTAGAGATATTCCATGCAGTGAAACGGAACAAACCACGATGACTCGGATCACGTATCAAGTCGAGTGAGAGCAGGAAGGCACACGGGAGTCCAGGCCACATGAGTCCAGATCTACAAGGGGAGGCTGGAGAACCAGAGGACACAGCGGCGACCTGACGGCTGTGCTTGGCCGGGCTTCCGGCTGGATCATATTTCTCAACCGGGGGAGTGAGTCTACGAACAGTTGTGTGTTATGCTTGATAACTGTGTGTTATACTGTGAAGTTTTGTGCACACTTCTTTGTGTGAATTACCTTTCACAAGAAGACTCAAAGAATGCAAGAATGAAGACCTATTGAGTTTAGCCAATGCGGTTCTATACAGTCGGCAAAAACAAGACCCAGAGCTGACTGTGGCTCAGATCATGAGCTCCTTATTACCAAATTCAGACTTAAATTGAAAAAAGTAGGGAAAACCACTAGACCTTTCAGGTATGACCTAAATCAAATCCCTTATGATTATACAGTGGAAGTGAGAAATAGATTTAAGGGGCTGGATCTGATAGACAGAGTGCCTGATGCACTATGGAATGAGGTTCGTGACATTGTACAGGAGACAGGGATCAAGATCATTCCCATAGAAAAGATATGCAAAAAAGCAAAATGGCTGTCTGGAGAGGCCTTACAAATAGCTGTGAAAAGAAGAGAAGCAAAAACCAAGGGAGAAAAGGAAAGATATAAGCATCTGAATGCAGAGTTCCAAAGAATAGCAAGGAGAGATAAGAAAGCCTTCCTCAGCGATCAATACAAAGAAATAGAGGAAAACAACAGAATGGGAAAGACTAGAGATCTCATCAAGAAAATTAGAGATACCAAGGGAACATTTCATGCAAAGATGGGCTCGATAAAGGACAGAAATGGTATGGACCTAACAGAAGCAGAAGATATTAAGAAGAGGTGGCAAGAATACACAGAAGAACTGTACAAAAAAGATCTTCACAACCAAGATAATCACGATGGTATGATCACTCACCTAGAGCCAGACATCCTGGAATGTGAAGTCAAGTGGGCCTTAGAAAACATCACTATGAACAAAGCTAGTGGAGGTGATGGAATTCCAGTTGAGCTATTTCAAATCCTGAAAGATGATGCTGTGAAAGTGCTGCACTCAATATGCCAGCAAATTTGGAAAACTCAGCAGGGGCCACAGGACTGGAAAAGGTCAGTTTTCATTCCAATCCCAAAGAAAGGCAATGCCAAAGAATGCTCAAACTACCGCACAATTGCACTCATCTCCCATGCTAGTAAAGTAATGCTCAAAATTGTCCAAGCCAGGCTTCAGCAATATTTGAACCGTGAACTTCCAGATGTTCAAGCTGGTTTTAGAAAAGGCAGAGAAACCAGAGATCAAAATGCCAACATCCGCTGGATCATGGAAAAATCAAGAGAGTTCCAGAAAAACATCTATTTCTGCTTTATTGACTATACCAAAGCCTTTGACTGTGTGGATCACAATAAACTGTGGAAAATTCTGAAAGAGATGGGAATACCAGACCACCTGACCTGCCTCTTGAGAAACATGTATGCATGCCAGGAAGCAATAGTTAGAACTGGACATGGAACAACAGACTGGTTCCAAATAAGAAAAGGAGTATGTCAAGGCTGTATATTGTCACCCTGCTTATTTAACTTATATGCAGAGTACATCATGAGAAATGCTGGGCTGGAGGAAGCACAAGCTGGAATCAAGATTGCCGGGAGAAATATCAATAACCTCAGATATGCAGATGACACCACCCTTATGGCAGAAAGTGAAGAAGAACTAAAGAGCCTCTTGATGAAGGTGAAAGAGGAGAGTGAAAAAGTTGGCTTAAAGCTCAACATTCAGAAAACGAAGATCATGGCATCTGGTCCCATCACTTCGTGGGAAATAGATGGGGAAATAGTGGAAACAGTAGCAGACTTTATTTTTTTGGGCTCCAAAATCACTGCAGATGGTGACTGCCCCCATGAAATTAAAAGACGCTTACTCCTTGGAAGGAAACTTATGACCAACCTAGATAGCATATTCAAAAGCAGAGACGTTACTTTGCCAACAAAGGTCCATCTAGTCAAGGCTAGATGGTTTTTCCAGTGGTCATGTATGGATGTGAGAGTTGGACTGTGAAGAAAGCTGAGCACCAAAGAATTGATGCTTTTGAACTGTGGTGTTGGAGAAGATTCTTGAGAGTCCATTGGACTGCAAGGAGATCCAACCAGTCCATTCTAAAGGAGATCAGCCCTGGGTGTTCTTTGGAAGGAATGATGCTAAAGCTGAAACTCCAGTACTTTGGCATCTCATGGGAAGAGCTGACTCATTGGAAAAGACTCTGATGCTGGGAGGGACTGGGGGCAGGAGGAGAAGGGGACAACAGAGGATGAGATGGCTGGATGACATCACCGACTCGATGGATGTGAATTTGAGTGAACTTTGGGAGTTGGTGATGGACAGGGAGGCCTGGCGTGCTGTGATTCACAAAGAGTCGGGCACGACTGAGCGACTGAACTGAACTGAACAGGAGGCAGTGAACAATACCATCCCCAAGAAAAAGAAATGCAAAAAGGCAAAATGGTTGTCTCAGGAGGCCTTACAAATAGAAAAGAAGGGAAAGACAAAGGAGAAAATGAAAGATGTACTCATCCGAATGCAGAGTTCCAAAGAATAGCAAGGAGAGATAAGAAAGCCTTCCTCAGTGATCAGTGCAAAGAAATAGAGGAAAACAACAGAGTGGGAAAGAGTAGAGATCTCTTTGAGAAAATTAGAGATACCAAGGGAACATTTAATGCAAAGATGGGCACAATAAAGGACAGAAATAGTTTGGACCTAGAGAAGCAGAAGAAATTAAGAAGTGGCAAGAATACACAGAAGAACTATACAAAAAAGATCTTATTGACCCGGATAACCACGATGGTGTGATCACTCACGTAGAGCCAGACATCCTGGAGTGTGAAGAAAAGAGGGTCTTAGGAAGCATTACTACAAACAAAATTAGTGGAGGTGATGGAATTCCAGTGGAGCTATTTGAAATCCTGAAGATGATGCTGTGAAAGTGCTGCACTCAATATGCCAGGAAATTTGGAAAATTCAGCAGTGGCCACAGGACTGGAAAAGGTCAGTTTTCATTCCAACCCCAAAGAAAGGCAATGCCAAAGAATGCTCAAACCACCGCACAATTGAACTCATCTCACATGCTAGTAAAGGCATGCTCAAAATTCTCCAAGCCAGGCTTCAACAGTCCGTGAACTGAGAACTTTCTGATGTTCAAGCTGGATTTAGAAAAGGCAGAGGAACCAGAGATCAAATTGCCAACATTGGTTGGATAATAGAAAGAGAAAGCAAGAGAGTTCTAGAAAAACAGCTGCTTCTGCTTTATTGACTATGCCAAAGCCTTTGACTATGTGGATCAGAACAAACTGGAAAATTCTTAAGAGATGGGACTACCAGACCACCTGACCTGCCTCCTGAGAAATCTGTATGCAGGTCAGGAAGCAACAGTTAGAGCTGGACATGGAACAATGGACTGGTTCCAAATTGGGAAAGGAGTATGTCAAGGCTGTATATTGTCACCCTGCTTATTTAACTTATATGCAGAGTTCATTATGCGAAATGCTGGGCTGGATGAAGCACAGGCTGGAATCAAGATTGCTGGGAGAAATATCAGTAACCTCACATATGCAGATGACACCACCCTTATAGCAGAAAGTGAAGAAAAGACTCTTGATGAAAGTGAAAGAGGAGAGTGAAAATGTTGTCTTAAAACTCAACATTCAGAAAACTAAGATCATTGCACCTGGTCCCATCATTTCATGGCAAATAGATGGAGAAACAATGGAAACAGTGAGAGGCTTTATTTTGGGGGGCTCCAAAATCACTGCAGATGGTGACTGAAGGCATGAAATTAAAAGACACTTGCTCCTTGGAAGAAAAGCTATGACCAACCTAGATAACATATTAAAATGCAGAGACATGACTTCGCTGACAAAAGCCCATCTATTCAAAACTATGCTTTTTCAGTAGTCATGTATAGCTGTGAGAGTTGGACTATAAAGAAAGCTGAGCACCAAAGAATTGATGCTTTTGAACTCTGCTACTGGAGAAGACCTGAGAGTCCCTAGGCCTGCAAGGAGATCCAACCAGTCAATCCTAAAGGAAATCAGTCCTGAACTGATGTTGAAGTTGAAGCTCCAATACTTTGGCTACCCCATGCGAAGAACTGACTCACGGAAAAAGACCCTGATGCTGGGAACGATTGAAGGTGGGAGGAAAAGGGGGTGACAGAGGATGAGATGGCTGGATGGCATCACAGACTCGATGGACATGAGTTTGGGTAAAGTCCAGGAGTTGGTGATGGACAGGAAGGCCTGGCATGCTGTAGTCCATGAGGTCGCAAAGAGGTGGACATGACTGAGCGACTGAACTGAACTGAACGTGGTTCTGTCCTTGTGTGTGGGAGAACATTCTATGGAGGATGCCAAGAATCCACTGGCAGCTGGAGGTTGGGAGACTGGACTAGAAGACAATTTATATTCTATTGTAAATTCCTTTTTATTAATTTTTTAAATGAAAAAGTTTCATTTTTAGACTTATACAGTGCATATGAAAACCCTTCAACTTACAAAGATTAAACAACATTCAGCTTTTTCAAGACTGTGTCAGCTTTGTTCAGTGGAGTCCTGTGCTCTGTGTGGAAGGGAAG
Organism: Bubalus bubalis; assembly: GCF_019923935.1. NCBI lineage: Eukaryota > Metazoa > Chordata > Mammalia > Artiodactyla > Bovidae > Bubalus > Bubalus bubalis. The sequence continues at coordinate 118,694,975 of NC_059164.1, read as the reverse complement.
ATGGTGCGGGGACCTGTGCCCGGTGGGCCTGCCCCTGGTGACCCTTCTGCTGTGCCAGGACCTCTGCTGCTGAGGTTGCACGTGAAGATTAAGGCAAGGTTTTGGCACATGTCCTGTAGGTAGTATTGTTGTTGAGTTGCTCAGTCATGTCTGACTCTTTTGAGACTCCATGGACTGCAGCCCACCAGGCTCCTCTCTCCATGGGATTCTCCAGGCAGGAATACTGGAGTGGGTTGCATTTCCTCCTCCAGGGGGTCTTCCCAACCCAGGGATTGAACCTGGGTCTCCTGCATTATCAGGGGCATTCTTTAGCACTGAGCCATGTGGGAAGCTTGTGAGGCTGTACTGTACAGCTCTGATAATACTGCCCTGCAGACAAGTGTGTGCCCGATGTGGGCAAAGTCCCCGGAGCCCCTGGAGGGAGGCCGCGCCCGCCGTGCGTCTCCTGTGCCCATTTCAGTCTCAGCGTCTCCTGAGCGGCTGCACCTACAGCTGTGAGTCCTGCAGAGATGGGACTTGTCTGTCTTCCTGTGTTTTAGCCAAATGAATCCAAGTATTTAGAAACCCTCCTGGGAATTCCCTGGTGGTCCAGTGGCACAGACTCCTCCCTCCCACGGCAGGGGGCCCGGGCTGGACCCCTGGTCGAGGAAACTAGATTCCACATGTGTAGCGAAGGATTGGAGATCCCACTTCCCCCAACAAAGACCCAGCACAGCCAAAGATATCCATATATATAAAACCCCTACTCCTTCAACGTGTTCAGTAGACAGTAATGAATATTTTTACAATTAAGAGATTATATTGATACCTGTTTCCCTTCATGAGGAAGAAAAAATTAAGTTCAGGGACATGCTTGTGATTTAAAGTGGTAACAAATGAAGGATGGATTCATTCTCACCATGAATGTTCTTCAAGGGCTGCCTCCAAATTGACTGGGGGTCAAATGATGAGTTAGCCTTTTAAAAAGTAACAAATTCTGGAAGTGCAGAATGTCATGGATGCGGGGTCCCCCGTGGGGTGTCCCCCGGTGACCCACGCTCCGCCCTGTGACTCCAGTGTGGTGGTGAGGACCAGGCCTGCAGGCTCCTCTCTCTGCTGCCTGCCTGGCTGCCGGTCTGCACCTGCGTCACCACCAGGACTTGGGGCATCTGGATGACCCCAGGAGGTGGCCGCGAGCATTTGAAAGCATGGTGAAGAGACAGACACGCATCCTCCGTTGCCGCTCCATTCTTTAGAGCCTAAGTCACAGACAGCAAGAGACCCACGTACTGATCATATTAGCGGTTCCAGAGCCCACAGAAGGCCATAAAGAAGGCTGAGCACCGAAGAACTGATGCTTTCAAACTGTGCTGTTGGAGAGGACTCGTGAGAGTCCCTTGGACTGCAAGGAGATCCAACCAGTCCATCCTAAAGGAAATCAGTCCTTAATATTCATTGGAAGGACTGATGCTGAAGCTGAAACTCCAGTACTTTGGCCACCTGATGTGAAGAACTGACTCATTAGAAAAGACCCTGATGCTGGGAAAGATTGAAGGCAGGAGGAGAAGGGGGAGACAGAGGATGAGATGGTTGGATGGTATCACCGACTCAATGGACATGAGTTTGAGCAAAGTCTGGGAGTTTCTGATGGACAGGGAAGCCTGGCGTGCTGCAGTCCATGGGGTCGCAAAGAGTCGGACAGGACAGAGTGACTGAATAGCAATAACAAGAACAACGGAAGGCCAGGAAGGGTAGGTGCTCCGGAAGCAGGTGCAACACGAATGAATCGGCTCAAGTTTTCCTCTCATGCCCCTGAAGTCTATTGCAAGTGGAACCACGAGGCTGGCTTTCTGGTGCCACTGTCTCTTCAACCCTCTAGAGAAAACTTGTTCAGGTGTGAACTGCCTTTTCGGGTGATTATGTGGACAACGCACCCCCTCCACCCCGACCCGAGTCTGACTACTGACAGATGTGTATCCAGTAGTCTGGATACAGTCTCCCCAGAGCCCAGCTCCAGGACTCTCCATGGGGCATAACCACCCAAGGATGGCTCCCAGGGTGGGGCACCCTGTGCCTTCTGCTGCCTCCCAGCCTCCACCTAGATATGTGAGTGTGTTTAAGACCAGGGCATGTAGCAGCCAGCATCACTTCATCACACGGTGTCTTTCCTGTAGCACGATGTGCAGGTCCAGTGCTAGACAGGGGAGACTGGAGTCCTGGAGATCCGCTGCTCCCTCAGACCAGCAGCAGGCCCACAGGGTGAGCTCTTTCCCGGATGAGGTGAGGCCGGATCTTCCCCGCTGTGTGAGCAGCGACTCTGCTTAAAAAACGCTGAGTTTGTCCAGAGTGGCATGCATGAAGCTGATGAACGGGCCTGCAGTGAGTGACTGGAAGGAGGGAGTGCAGGCGCTGGCTGTGGTCCCATGGAGGCGCTGGGAGAGCGTCCGTCTGTCTGTGCGTCTGGAGGGGCAGCGAGGGCGCGGGGTGTGCATGTGAGCACGGTGTCTGCGCCCAATTTCCTGTCTCTATTAAAGCAAGGTTTGAGGTTGGACCTGGCTCTGCTGGATTCATTTTAATACCGATTATAATGTGATTTTGAGAAGCAAATACTTTAGGAATAAAAAGGATTGATATTTCTGTTTGCTGGGAAAATCAGAAAGGGTTACTTGATATCAGAAATGAGTGAAAGGCCACAACCAGTTACGTGGCTGCTGAAAACAGCACGGCTGGCTAACAGTTTCATTAAGATGCTGCAGCTGCTCAGGCTGCTGAACGCAGGGGACAAAGCTTTCAGCTCCATCCTGGTCTCCTTTACCATGGAGCCGGTGATGTGGGTGACCTCAGGAAGGACCCAGCAAACGCCTAAGCACTCAGCGCTTTCACCGCTACCACCTGAAACCCCTCGGTTCAGTCCTGCTCGACGGGCGGTGCCCCTGCCAGCCTCTGTCAGTGGGTACCGGCTGTGTGTGTGCGTCCCTGCTTCACGACTGGGGCGGCCTCCGGTCCCCAGGGCCAGGGAAGCTGGGGCGGCTTTCTGTCCGAGGCGCAGGCGGCAGCGGTCAGCAGGCGTGCTGACATTTGTCCAGGGCATGCAGCTGTCACGTGGTTGCACAGTTAGGCTCAGAGGAGGCCCCGTGCAGCAGTCAGACCTCCCGCGGGCCGGCTCGGCTCAGAGGAGGCCCCGTGCAGCAGTCAGACCTCCCGCGGGCCGGCTCGGGGGGAGGGGGCAACCGCAGCCTGGGTCTCTCTAGGGAAGGGAAGGCCGGTTAAAGGGGCAGGAGAGGCCCAGCGCGTCCGGCAGAGCTGCTGTGAAGCTTGCCCGCAGGCCCCCTGCACGGCGTCCCTGGCCCTCGTGCCCAGGGCCTCTGCCAGGCAGGGAGGGGGGAGCCCCTTCCGCAGACTGCTGTCTGGCCCTGTCACATCGTGCCTGTCCGCATCAGCCCAGCATGCACACCCGCACCCCGCACGCGGCAGGCCCTCTCCTTATTACTGCAGGCACGGTTACCTTTCTTCTCCCTCATATTTTGTGAGAGCCTCACTCAGCTGGGAGTCTGAGGAGCTCTCCATGGTCCTGGCCGCAGTGATGGGGCAGGAATGGTCACGTGACCCCACTACCCAATCGCGGTGAGCCATAGGACATCCTGCGAGTGCTCAGGTGGACAGACCGTAAGTGTGAGTGTGCAGCCATCGTAACCCAGAGGCGGGAGCCCGCAGGTGAGCCCCGAGCCAGGGGCAGAGGGGGGCGATCAGAGAGGGGCACAGGGCGGCCAGGCATGCAGCTCCCCAAGATCGGCGCTTTAGTCATGTGAACCAAGACAGTCCCTGATTTTAAGCCCGCTTCAGTTATATTTTCTCTGATTTGCAATGAAAGTGTCTTAATTGATACCGAGACGGAAGTTTTAATTGCTTCTGATTTCTTCCAAATTTGTTCTGCTAACAAATTGTTGTTGTTTTTCAGTCTCTCAGTCGTGTCCAACTCTTTGTGACCCCATGGACTGCAGCACACCAGGCCTCCCTGTCCATCACCAACTCCCAGAGTTCACTCAAACTCAGGTCCATTGAGTCAGTGATGCCATCCAACCATCTCATCCTCTGTCGTCCTGTCGTCCCCTTCTCCTCCGGCCTTCAATCTTTCCCAGCATCAGGGTCTTTTCCAGTGAGTGAGCTCTTCACATCAGGAGCTAAAGTATTGGAGCTTCAGTATCGGTCCTTCCAATGAATATTCAGGACTGATTTCCTTTGGGATTGACTCATTTGATCAATCCTAAATGATCAAATCGATCATGGTTTCCCATAATAGTTTGTTTTTATTTCTTGCTGTAAATTCCCATTGCTATAAAAAATAGCTGTCTTTATTAGAAATAATTCTGGAAGAAGTGACTGAGTAAAATATAAATACATGGGTGGAACTTTCTGAGCAGAATCTGGGGTGAAGCTGTGATCAAACTGTAACTCCCTGCCCGCTGTATCGTGTTTGCTGCTTGGCCCTGAGAATCCGCCACCGTCCACTCACAGGACATGTGCTGACCGGAAATGACCTTCCCATGCAGGAGAGGCTAGTGGTGAGAACCCGCCCATCAGTGCAGGAGACCCACGAGATGCAGGTTCGATCCCTGGGTTGGGAAGACCCCCTGGAGGAGGCCATGGCCACCCACTCCAGTACCCTTGCCTGGAGAATCCCATGGACAGAGGAGCCCCGAGGGCTACAGTCCATGGGGTCACAGAGAGTCAGACACGACTGAGCAGTCACAGCACACACACGTGCAGAGCAGCCATGAACAGATGACGGGTGCTTTGTGCCTTAAAATGAAAAAAAAATGAACATTTTCTAAGGACAAAAAGCTTCCTGAGGCCCAGTGTTAAGTTTGTGCAAATATCGCCACCTCCTCTGTGTGCAGACAGCCTGAATGGGAAGAGAAAGAGCTGCCCAGACACTAACCGCAGTCCCTCAGATTGCTGGGGTTGGGAGTGCTTTTGGTTTTCTTCTATACTTTTCTGTGTGGGAACAAACATTCTTTAAAAGGGCAGGCTCTGACAGGACTTTTAGAAAAGTCCCTGAAGGCTGTCAGTGCCCACCTCCTTCTCAGCCGTAGGGAACAGCTGTGTCGGGTGGTCTGTGAATTACCCTGAACCCCGTATGCGCTCCCTGAGCCCCGTATGCGCTCCCCACGTACGCTGCCTGTTGGGAAGATGACTTTCTCTCCTTCCAGCCTGAGCGCGTGCTCAGTGCTGCGCTCCTCTCATAGGAGCCCAGGTTAGAGGCAGGTTTGTTGGGTTTCATGACACCTTCTTTTAACACTTGGCTATAGGTTAAGAGAACCACCGTACTTTGGAGACTAAGCAGAATCTCAGGTCGGGGCAGACTGAGATATGAGGCATCAGCCTCTCTCCTGGTAGCAAACCAGGCAGCACTTCCAGTGTATCATGCCGGGCTTTTGGCTGCACGTTCCGGTGGATAGGAGCTGCCTCCACAGCACTTTCCCCCCTGCTTCCAGCACGGCAGCACGCCCCCAACCCCCTCCTGGGGACGGCAGCCCCAGAGCCCGGCTGGTCCTTGGCCCCTTCATGTTTAAATGTCCTGATTGGGTTTCCGTGGAACCCTAACCTCAGCCCTGCCGGCTCCATCACAGTTTCCATCTCGGAGGCAAGATTCAGTAACTTGTGAAATAGGGATTCCAGGAAATTTGCATTTTCATGGCAGGTTTTTGTAGGTATTCTTTGAATGGTGGATTTTACTGAAGTATCTGTGTGATGAGGCTCAACTGCTAACGCCAAACCTCCGCTTTAACAGCAGCGTGGCCTCCATCTCAGCCCCTCTGGAGAGGCTGCACAGATCTTACAGTGCAGGAAAGAGACGTAGCTGTTTAGAGCGAAGACAAACTTTATTTTTTATCCCCAATAGTAATTCTTTATTCCCTCACAGCTACTGCTGAATATGTGACATAAATGTTTGATCACTACTTCTAAATGTAAAAGGTTTAAATTTCAGCTATAGCCCATTTATATCAAACAGACCATATGGCTCTCAGAGCCGAACGGAGCATATTGGAGAGAAAACCAGCGACTTGCTCCACATTCAGCTTCATTTTTCTTTCACTTTCATGGAAACCATAGATTGTTTCTGTGTTTCAGATCAAACATGTTGTTGAGCAAAGAGTACATTACCCAGCTGTCCTAAAAGTCATTACTCGTTGCTGTTCAGATTTAATCCAAGCCATCTGGTGTGCTTCTTTCTCTGCATTTATTTTTGAGGCACATCGCAGCTCGACATATCTCACTTGGAAAAGTTACAAAAAGGAAAATATGTCAGAAACTTTAGGTATCGTTTTATCAATGCATTTTTGCATAAATAATTCAGCTATAGTCTAGTTAGGGTTCAAAACCTCAGTGCTATTACCTCAACTTAGAAATAAATTTGAAGACTCCAGAAAACAAACAAATCTTATATTTATGTTTCTAAATGGGGTGGGTCTCAATAATGTGCAACAGGTTAAGTTCTTCCTTTTAAATGTGGTTCTGTTGAAATTGCTGTCTTAAGACTTGAGAGTACATGGGAGCTAGTGTGTAATGTCTAAGCTCGTGTATTTGTAATTAGTCGTGTACCTGGCAAACAGGCAGAACTGGACTATTTTTATTCTGAAGCCTGAAAAGAAGATCTGGGCCCAGGGGCTTCAGGAAGTGTACGAGTCGTCTCTCCAGAAATGGGCTTGAGACTCATTCGTGCCATTACACGACCGTGGTGAGACGGGGCCCAGGCTGCTTTCTGAAAAACCTTAGAAACCACGGCGGGTGAGGGTGGGCTTCTCTGCCTGGCTCTGCTGGAACCTGGGGCGTCTTGTTCCCCCGGCTGCAGCCCCCGCTGTTTCCCCAGGGAGGACGCGACTCTGGCCACAGCGTCCATGCGGTGTTCCAGGTTTTAGAACAGGAAGCGGGCCAAGCGACAGAATAGGTTTTTCTGGAAGCCATTTGGTTTAGAGTGAAGACACTGCTTTCCCGATCCACATCCGTGACAGCCCCGCCTTTGGGGGAAGGAGAGCTCAGCAGTAACGCCTCCGCGCCTGGATGATGGCGTCAGCTGACGACGCCCCCTCTTCCGGGAAACGCCTCCTGACCTGGGAGCTGACGGCGGCCTTGCAGCTGCTCTCCTTTGCCGTGCAGGGGCTTGCGGGCCCCTCTGCTGGGGGTGGTCCTGGGCTGCACCCTGGGGAGGGCGGCCCGAGGGCTGTGCCCTGAAAGGAGGTGGGGAGGTCTGGGCCGCCGTGGGAGGCGTGGTCCTGCTCCAAGCCCTCCCGGAGGCCTCAGTCGGCCTTGGCTCCTCTGGTGTCTGCGTCCGAGCCCCAGCCCAGGCTGTGGCTGGGGCATGCATTGCAGGCCTGCTCTGGAAAGGAAGGTGGCCAGTAGTTTGTCGGGAGAGAGGCGGCGCTCGATGTCCTCTGCTGTCTTACCAAGTGCAGAACCCCACCTAGCAGAAACCAGTGCCGTGTGGCTTGTTCCCACTTGGGCTTGGCCGGTAAGGGTGAAATCGCGTGCACAGAGCCTCACAGCCCCTGCCTCCCGAGTGGATGACGGAGGTGGGCTTCTGGCTCAGCGCTGGTGGCCTCCCCCAGGCGCACCTTCGGGACAGAGACCTCCACCTGCCTCTGCACTTAGATGTGGGGAAGGACGGAATGCTGAGCGTCCCAAAACGGTGAAGCATACTTCCAGCAGCTTGGAGATCTGAACACACTCAAGTGTTCCTTCTCAGCAGCTGAGAGATCTGAGGACGCTGAAGCATACCTCTGAGCAGCTTGGAGATCTGAAGACATTGAAGCGTCCTTCTCGGCAGCTTGGAGATCTGAAGACGTTGAAGCATACTTCTCAGCAGCTTGGAGATGTCCTGGTGGTGAGCGTTGGCGCAGGAAGGGAACCTGGGCTTGTTAATCAGGCTCTTTACCCTCATTCGTGATTTTAATTCCAGCCGGGGGTGCACTGCTGACTGGCCTGCTGGCGTGAAGCGGAAGAGGAAGGTCTGCACAGATCGGTGTCAACACTGGAGGCCTCATGATTGGGAAGCAAAGAGCCCACACTCGTCTGACTTTCCATTTTAGCAGTGTTTTTGTGACGCTGTGCATTCTTGCGAGTCTCAAAGGCTCCCCGACGCACTTGAGGCAGACTCCCTAAGTCTATGCTGAGTAGCTAAGGCAGCAAAGTGACCCTGTTGTACTGTGTGTAATGTCTGGCAAAACAGCCGTTTCCTAAACTGGGACCTTCTTGGCCAAAAGGACATCGTGTTCAGAAAAGCCTCGCAGGCCCGTGCCGTCCTCCCAGAGTATTCTGGGAAGACGGAGGTGCTCGTGCGGCCAGCCACGAGCACGTCTCCCCTCAACGCTTGGCGTGCAGCTGTGTGCCGAACAAGGCATTTGAACACGGAGGGCGTTCACGGGGCCAGTGCCCAAGGCCTCGCCCTGCACAGGCGCAGGACCGGGCTGAGGCCTGGCCCAGCCACCCCGAGACTCCGTGAGCCTCAACCATCAGTGGGGAAATTGTAGTAATCCCAGGGCCTTTAAAATAGTTTCTAAAAAAATTTAAAAGTCTCTTAATGCTGGTTATGTGCGTACAAGTGGAAATAGAAACACTGATGTTGATTTAGTGCCTGTAACTTAAGGCGCCAGACGCCCTGAGGGCGGGTCATCTAAGTCCGGCCCCGGCGACGGTGACGCCCGCCCTCTCGGGCCACAGCCTGCGGGGGAAGCACCTTCCCTGTGGCTCCGCATGCTGTCCTGCACCTTCTGCCTCTGGCCCAGCCGCCACCGTTCTATCCTCTGCATGTTCCGTGTCCAGAGTTTCCAGCACAAGTGTTTCTGCTGACATCACCTCCTCTGCTTCACCTCCTTCTTTGAAACCGTGTCCCTTGTTGACGTGGTGAGGCGTCTTCACGGCCTTCCTGGGGCCGCGTGTCTAGAGTGTCTCGGAGGGTGGCCGTGTGCACGCGCCCCTGGTCAGCAGTCTGCCCCACCACTCAGGTTTCCCTGCGGCCTTCTCAGCTTTCATCTCTCTGCTGTGCTCCCGTCCTCCGGGGTTCACCTCTGTTCCGATGACCCGCTTCTGGGAGCTGTTCTGTGGTTTGTCCTCGGTGTCCGGGCATCGGCACACACCCCGCTTCTCTGACGGGCCCTGCAGAGGAGCTGTGCGTGGCGCCCAGCACCGTGAGATCTGCGGCAGACGCGGTGACTCGAGGGCGGAGGACTGGCAGCAGACTGGCCTTCGAGCGCTGTGATCGTCACAGGAACCAGAGCGGATGTGTGCCCGGGCTGCGCCATGTAACCTAGCTGCCCGCCCGGGGTGGGCGGGGCCGGGCCTCCACCGTCATCACGGACAGCGGGGCCGGACCCAAAGACCTGAGTGGAACCCGACCCCGCGTCCTGCAGCGCGCGTAGACGCTGTCAGGGCGGCTCCGACATAGGGCCGGGTGGGGTGCCGACTGGTGGGGTCACTGTCCGCAGTCAGGTGTGGCCAGACGCAGGCCAGGCTCACTTGGGGGCGCCGCAGGGCGACCTCACGGACAGGGCGCAGGGATCGGGTGCAGGGGAGGCCCGGGGCAGCCCCGGGGCCCCGCCTCACAGCTGCACGGCTTCCGAGGGGAACACCCAGCCCCCCAATGAGCTCCCACGAAAGATGCTGGCAGCCGTGACTTCAGGAAGTGCTCTGGAGTCCGTCCTGGGGACTGAGTCTAGACTACATCACCCTGAGTCATGGACTCTTCCTTGAGAGATTTTCCGTTTATCACGCACCAGGCAGACGCAACTTGGCCAAGGAGCCTTGAAGGGGCTCTTTACTGACGGTCTTCTTGTGTGTGTGATGAGTCACCGCGGGAGGGCGGCCGGGGGTGGGAGAGTCGGCAGACCCCCTTCTGAGGGTGGTGCCGTGGCGTCTGGTTTGGGGCCGTGGACTCGGTGTGGGGTGCTAAGGCTCGTAGAGTCCCCGGGGCATCCGTGCTGGAGTCTGTGAGGCTGCCCGGCCCCCCAGTCCCAGCAGAGCCGGGCCCAGGCCTTGCATCCCCAGGGCCCAGGTGCCTGCGGGGTGCTGCCTGGGTGCAGAGTTTGGTGGGGCAGTGGGCAGGCCCAGGGACCGCGGGCCGGGAGGGGCCAGCCTCTGGCTGGCTCGAGCAGCTGGTGGAGGGGCCGCTTCGCCCAGTGCAGATGAGTGGTCTCGGAGCAGAGGCTGAGAGGAGAGTGTGAGTCTGGAGACGAGAAGCCTCAGGTGCAGCCTGTGGCCCGCCCGTCAGTCAGGAAGGTGGGCGCCTGGGCTGCTGTTACGGGGCCTTGTGCGGGAGCAGCCGGTTCCTGTCCCGTCCAGCGGGGGTGTCTTCCTTACCCCAGAGGGTGGGTAGCTCATACCGCCCCCTTCCAGCGCCACAGCCTGGCCGCTAGTGTGAGGAGGTTTGCAGAGGGTGGGGGCCCGCAGCCCGTGTCCACGGCCCCGGGCGTGAGTGGGGACGGTGAAGCATCAGCCGTGTTGGTGTGGACCCCGAAGCGGCTGCGTCCGTGGGCTCGCTGCCCGGGAGCCGCCTCTGGTGGGGCTCTGGGTGGGTGGCTCTGATACGTTGCTCGCTGCTGAGCCCGAGATGCCTGCTGACCCTGAGCCCAAGACGCCCGCTCCCCCGCAAGCCTGAGGCGCTGGCTCCCTCACTGAGCCTGAGGCGCCCGGTCCCCGCCCTGAGCCTGAGGCGCCTGCTCCCCCCGCCCCCGAGCCCGAGGCACCCGCTTCCCCCCCATGCCCATGGTGCCCACTCCCTCCCATGCTCATGGTGCCTGCTCCTCCCTGACCGAGCCTGAGGGGCCCACTCCCCCCTGTGCCCGAGGCACCCACTCCCCCCTCCCCGTGCCCGAGATGCCCGCTCTCCTCTGTGCCCCCCCCCACAGATGGCTCGGGAGGATGTGGTGAGCTTCTGTCTGAGGGGCATCTTCCCTCCGGAGGGAAGCCTTTCAGCCATGGCTGACACCCGCTGCCCCCCGGGCCGTCCTCGGGGCCCAGTGCCCCAGCTCTTGAGTCTGCCCTTAGCTGTCCCAGCTGCTGCTCTGGTCAGCGCCCCGTCTCAGTCCCTGCTTCAGCAGACCCCCTCCTCTGGGTGGGCTGGGAGCCTGCCTCCCTCGGGGGTGGGATGAGGGGTGACCATACCAGCCTGGGCGGCAGGGAGGTCTCCGGTCCAGTCTGCCGGACTCGTGGGCCCCTGGGCTCCCCCTGCCTGACTGGACCCGCCAGCAGGCCTGACCTCATTCAGGCTTGATGGGTCAGGAGTGGATGTCCCCATGTGCCGGATGCCCCCCAGAGCCTGACAGCCACACAGGTAGACCCCCAACCTTAGTGCCCCCCAGAGCCCACAGAGGAAGGCCCCCAACCTTAGTGCCCCCCAGAGCCCACACAGGAGGACCCCCAACCTTAGTGCCCCCCAGAGCCCACACAGGAGGACCCCCAACCTTAGTGCCCCCCAGAGCCCACACAGGAGGACCCCCAACCTTAGTGCCCCCACCAGAGCCCACACAGGAGGACCCCCAACCTTAGTGCCCCCCAGAGCCCGCACAGGAGGACCCCCGAGCTCTTGGGGTGGGGCTGTGACTCAGGCTCAGGGTCCGCAGGTGGTGCCTGGGCTGTGACTTGCCCCTGACCTGAGGTCTGCCTCCCCAGGTGCTTTCTCCTAGAAGACAGCCGTCACTGCGGGGGAGCTGGGAGCCGCCCTCTGTGCTGTCTGGGCCGGGCCCTGGACAGACGGCAGGAAGGGCCGGGCCTGGGCCCTGCTGCCTGCCAGCCTCCGGTCGGGAAGGCGGGTGGGAGGGGTGGGGCGGGCAACACAGGCCTGTGTGGTGCTTGCTGAAGGGAATGTCTGACGCATCCTATCTGTGCCTCCGCCTGGGTTCAGGTACCACGTGAACCGCACAGGAAACGTACACATACAGTAGAAATTGGATTTTTTCATGACTTCCTACAACTGGTTGCAAATCCAGTACAGAGGATTACTTTGCTCCTGAACTGAACCTGAGTTCAGATTTTGTTGTCGTGGGCCTTTAACCAGCTCACCTCTGTTAGGTTGGAATTGGAAGGCTGAGGTCTGCACTGTAGATGAAGGAACTGGGGGGTCATGGAGGGGAGGCGTGTGGGGCATCGGCTGGGCCCCCCTGTGCTTGCAGGATGGGGATGGGGTCCACCCAGGTCACAGGCAGAGCCCGAGGGGGCAGCTCCTGGCTGCCCAGGATCCACAGCCCTCCGGTGGGGAGGTCCCACCTTGGGGGATGTCCGCTTACCTTGGGTTGGGGGCTGCAACTCCAGGGAGCCCTGACTTACACGGGGGCTCCTGGCTGAGAACCCAAGTGGGCAACGTGAGCCTGGGTGGTGGGGTCCCTGCCCCGTGGACTCCAGTGGGTCCACTGGTGGCCACACATCCCAGCTGAACAGAAGATGCCTCGTGGGGAGGGGGCCTCAGCGCTGGAGGTCTCTGACGGCCTCCGCCATGTGCAGTGGACTTGCCACTCAGGGACTAGAGGGGCGCATGGGGGCACTTTTCCACACACGGTGGCCCCTTCCCGGGACAGACTGAGGGTGATGGTGGCGGCTTCTGGTGCCCGACAGGGACAGTGGGAAGCTGCCGGGCACTGTGAGCCGGGGCTCCGTGCCCAGCGGGCAGATGAGCAGAGTGCTGCCTCATGTGGGGCTGCCTCTGCCCGCCGTCCACCGGCCTGGGAGAGAAACAGACACTGCCACCGACGAAGCGGCAAGCTTCCTGACCCTGCAAAGGAGACCTTATACAGGTGGACGCTAGTGAGTGCCGAGCTCTCGGCTGAAGGCAGAACTCGGTCTCAGAGGTACTGGGCGGCCGCAGCGCAGGCTTCGGGCTCCTCTCCTGTTGGTGCCTCCTGAGGCTTGGCACAGGTCAGAGGTCTCCTGGTGCAGGTCTGCTGGGAAGCGCCGACAGATGCTCAGCCTGAGGCTGGGGGCGAGGGGGCAGGGAGCCAGTTCCTCCAAGGCAGTTGCTGAGCAGCATCCCTCCCCGTTTGGGGAGACCGAGGATGTGTGACCCTTGAACCCCAGCCTGGAGGGGCTCTGAAGGACCCCTCGGCAAACTCAGCTAGTTTCTGCAGATGCTGAGGACTGTGGCGTGAAGTCTGCCTCCGACCCCCTGATGGCAGGACCAGCTGCCGGGACGCAGGACTTCCCATGGCCCCATGAGCTGTGTAGGAGGGTGTGGGGACCCTGGTGGGATGAGTCGGGCGGAAGGAGGAGCCAGGAGACCAGTGAGAGGCACTTGGGGTGGAGGCCCAGGGCTGCGCACACCCACCCGTGGGGTCGGAAGGGCCAGGCCCACGGGCACGCTTGCGGACGCAGGGGCTCGATCCCCAGGGCCTACTGTGCGCCCGCCCAGTGCCTGCTCCATGGGAGGCTGAGCCCCAGGTGGGGACAACATCTTGTCTGGAGGAGCCCACCCCGAGGAGGAGACGGTGTCCCGAGACGCCCCACCCTGGCCTCCCCATGCTCCGTGTGCCTTCTTCTTCCAGAAGGACCCAGTCAGTGGGTTCCAGGTCCAGCCTAAACCTAGGATGGCCTCATCTCGAGGTCCTCAGCCCTGCAGAGACCCCATTTCCAAGTGTGGTTGCATCCCAGGTGGGCGTGAATCTTGTGAGGACTCCAGCCCGTTGCAGGACCCTGTCCTCAAAGGGCTGAAGAGCCTCAGACATGGTTGCTCTCTCAGGCCCAGGAAACAGACACTCGCAGAGTCTGGTCTCGCTCAAAGGCTTCAGCTGGTTTGGGACACCCTGGGGGCCTCTGCCGCCTGGTGCCCAGAGGGCCTCAGAGTCACTGGCTTTAGCAGGAAGGGGCACTGGCTGGGGCTGGAGGTCAGCTGAGAGAGTGCCCACTCCATCTCCTTCCTCCTGCAGAAGTTTGGGGTCAGCTGTGTAGCCTGGCAGGACAGCAGTGGACCCTGCCATCCTGACCATTGGCTCTCCTCCCAAGCTGCCGTGTCCCCATTGCCCCTGATGAGGCTGCCGCTCTGGGGAGGGGAGGGGCTGCAGAAAGAACAGGCCCTGGTGTGCATGTGCCTGGGGGTGGGCGTGTGCCGGGAGGTGGGCGTGTGCCGGGAGGTGGGCGTGTGCCCGGAAGTGGGCGTGTGCTGGGAGGTGGGCACTGTGGACGTGGGCTGCCTGTTTCTTAAGCAGCTGCATGGGGCATCCACTCTGGGAGGCATCAGCTTGCTCTCTGCTGCTGCGTCTCTGCATGGGCGACATCAGTGCCCGTGTCTGAGCTCCGCACCTTGGTCTTGGAAGGCTCCTCAGCTCCTATAGGAAGTGTTGTGAATGTCGGCACTTTGCAAGAACAGCCCTCCCCAGCCTTGGCAGCTGAGGCTGGAGCCAGCCAGCAGCTCCATGCCCTCAGGACCTCCAGGGACGCCCTTGCCATCGTCAGCCGCTCGGGGTTCGCTCCCCGAGCCTCCTCGGGGCCTGAGCCGCTGTCCGCCCCGGCATGCCCCACGTGTGCTGGTGGCCACTCGCTGCTGGACGAGCCTGGGTCCCGAGGAGGACGGCTCCCTGTCTGCTCAGTGTGCCGGCAGCGGCTGCAGCGTGGAGGCCGAGGGCACACGCTGCCCGGCCTCGCCCGTCCCCCCTGCCGGCCCCTCCTCCTCAGAGGGGTGTGGCTGCCCGGCCGCGGCTGAGTCTTGGTGGAGCCAGCTCAGAAGCAGAGCCCCACAGGCGGGGAGCAGGCAGGACCCCACTGCAGACCTGCGACAGGCTCTATCCTGACCACCCGCGGCGGGCAGGCCCAGGCCCCTCCTCAGACCTCACGACTGTCCGGGTCGCTGGCTTTCCCTTCTCACTGTGTGGTCTGCTCGTCTCTTCAAAAGCCGCCGCAGCTCAAACGTCCAGGGCCTGGCTGCAGCCGCAGGGCGTCCGCCCAGCCCAGGGGCTGGGGGGTAGGTGGGAGAAGGGCCTGCTGTGTGCCTGTGCTCCAGCCTGGTGGGGTTCCTCCCTGTGGGGCTCCTCCCTGTGGGGCTCCTCCCTGGTGGGGCTCCTCCCTGTGCGGCTCCTCCCTGTGGGGTTCCTCCCTGTGGGGCTCCTCCCTGGTGGGGCTCCTCCCTGCGGGGCTCCTCCCTGGTGGGGCTCCTCCCTGTGCGGCTCCTGCCTGTGGGGCTCCTCCCTGTGGGGCTCCTCCCTGTGGGGCTCCTCCCTGCGGGGCTCCTCCCTGGTGGGGCTCCTCCCTGTGTGGCTCCTCCCTGTGGGGTTCCTCCCTGTGGGGCTCCTCCCTGTGGGGCTCTTTCCTGGTGGGGCTCTTCCCTGGTGGGGCTCCTCCCTGTGGGGTTCCTCCCTGGTGGGGCTCCTCCCTGCGGGGCTCCTCCCTGGTGGGGCTCCTCCCTGTGCGGCTCCTCCCTGTGGGGCTCCTCCCTGTGGGGCTCCTCCCTGCGGGGCTCCTCCCTGGTGGGGCTCCTCCCTGTGTGGCTCCTCCCTGTGGGGTTCCTCCCTGTGGGGCTCCTCCCTGTGGGGCTCTTTCCTGGTGGGGCTCTTCCCTGGTGGGGCTCCTCCCTGTGGGGTTCCTCCCTGGTGGGGCTCCTCCCTGTGGGGCTCCTCCCTGGTGGGGCTCCTCCCTGTGCGGCTCCTCCCTGTGGGGTTCCTCCCTGTGGGGCTCCTCCCTGTGGGGCTCCTCCCTGCGGGGCTCCTCCCTGGTGGGGCTCCTCCCTGTGCGGCTCCTCCCTGTGGGGTTCCTCCCTGTGGGGCTCCTCCCTGTGGGGCTCCTCCCTGTGGGGCTCTTCCCTGGTGGGGCTCCTCCCTGGTGGAACTCCTCCCTGTGGGGCTCCTCCCTGTAGGGCTCCCACCCTGTGGGGCTCCTCCCTGGTGGGGCTCCCACCCTATGGGGCTCCTCCCTGGTGGGGCTCCTCCCTGTGGGGCTCCCAGCCTGTGGGGCTCCTCCCTGTTGGGCTCCCACCCTGTGGGGCTCCTCCCTGGTGTGGGCTCCTCCCTGGTGGGGCTCCTCCCTGATGGAACTCCTCCCTGAGGGGCTCCTCCCTGGTGGGGCTCCTGCCCGATGGGAGTGGGTGTTGCCCGGGAGGAGGAGCATAGGGAGGGTGGGCAGGAGACACGTGGGCCAGACCCCAGGCCACCCTGCGCATCTGGGGAGCTGAGAAGGTCCCGAGGCTGGAATGTAAGCCCATGGTGGGTGCCGTCTACACCTGGAAACGCCGCTGGTCCATCTGTGAGCCGGGAGTCGTGCATAAGAATGTGTCACTCCTGAGTGCAATGAGCATTAGATGAGATCCTGCTTGTTGAGGGAGGCATGGATGGTCAGCCTTTGATGCTTTTTTTCTAATTAAAGAGGGTAAAGCGATTGCTAGGATGGGTGGCAAATGTGGGGATTGACTTTACATCTTTTAAAGTAACATTCGCAGTAGCAGACAAGCGAACAAACATGAACACCACTGGGACGTCCAGCATCTGCGGTGTTTTGCAGACACGCTTGGCCTTTGATCAAAGTTGGGATTTTATCCAACCTCTCGTCATCTCCGTGGTTCAGAGTCACCACCGCAGTCAGACCGAGAGGGTGCATGAGCGTTTGAACGTGTTTCCACAAACTCAGGGGAGACACATATACCACGAAAGCATGTCTTCCCACGATTTGGGCTTTTCTGGGCCCTTTGCATTACCCATTTTATTAGTTTGCTCTCGACACACACAATAATCAAGGTCACTTATGCAGAAATCAGTGGTGAATGTTCCCTTTCTCCTAATTTTGCAACAGAAGACTGTCAGGCACTCCCTGTGAGGTGCTCCTGGGTGCTCCGCGTCTGTGTTTGCAGCTCCCCCAGAGGACAGAGGCCTCCTGGCTGCGCCCGCAGGGCTGGCTCCCTCCTCTGCATCGTCTTGTTCAATTCTGGTTGAAAACTTCCCCTGAGCATAGAGCTACTCCAGTTTGGCTGTTAGACTGTGACCCTGAAACAGGTTTATTCAAATAAAAATGGTATAAAGGTGGGTTCTTGATAATTTCTTCTTTGCTTTATGAACATCGTCCTCTGCCTCTGGTGTTAGTTTTCCGTCGCAGAGCAGGGGTGAAGCTGTGCTTGGCTCACGTGCGTGTGTAGGTTACAGAGTGAGATCGCCGCCCTGGGCTTCTGCCGGGCGCCTCCACTGCCCTGAGACCGGGCAGCTGTGAGGACCGTGCGTGCGGCCCCGCAAGGGCGACTGGAGTCGGGAAGCGCTGCTGGTGCCCCCAGAGTTTCCGGTTGGTCTGCTTTGTCTCAGCTGCACGGCTTTCCCGGCCACGAGAGGGCTCCGCCTCAGGCCGAGGTGGTTCAGTCTGGGTCTGGCGGTCTGTGTCTGAACTTCAACCTCGGCAGAGGCGGACCCCCCCTCCAGGAGTTCTCACTCCAGGGCCCTCACTCACAGCCGCAGGGTGTGCACCTGTGGGGGGGTGTGTCCTGCGGGGCCAGCGGCTGAGCGTTTGCTGTGCGCGAGCTTCTGTGCGGTGGGTGCTTTGTCCACCGTATATTTATAACTTTCCACGTTGCACAGTCACGGGAGTGAAGTAATTTGCCTGAAGGCACTGGTCTGTCTGGTTCGGAACTTGGCTCCATTTGATGTCAGGCGAGAGAAACAAAACTAGCTGAAACACACACCTCACAGAGACCCCAGGGCAGGGGCGTTTAGAAGGTTCTCACGGAAGCTGAGTGCGGGAGGTGGCGGCTGCTCGTTCAGCAGGACGGCGGGTGAGACAGTGGGCTTGTGACGCTGCAGCGGGACAGGAGCTGGGCGACGAGTCCAGGCTCCTGCAGGAGGCCATTGGGTGAGCGAGGCGTTCAGAGGGGGGTGCCAGCCCGGCCTCCATGGGGGCCGCCCTGGGGCCGTGGGGGGCATCCAGCCCTCAGGGTACCAGCCTCCCTCTGTCAGAGGCCGCTCTCCTGTCTCCATTTCAGTCGAGCATCTCAGAGTCTTGGCATCTTCTGCCGGAGGACACGGCCTCCCCGCTTTGCTATTGGAAAGGTTTCCAGGCTCTCCAGGGTGAGGCCCCACAGAGGAGTTTCACTTTTTCAGGCATGGACAGAGTACAAACTAGGTGGAGTTCAGAAAAGTGAATTCTGCACGTTCAGAAAATACTGGCTACCGCACAGCTGGACCAGTCACACTCTGCAGTGGGGAGAATTGTGCAGGTAAACACTCGTCATTAGAGATTCCTGCAGTTTGTGGGTTGTTACCTGCCGATTCCCGCGGCTCAGATGCCTGCAGCTCCTTTTGTGTCCCTGTTGAACAAGCACTGACCAAGCGTTTCCTCCAGAGGCCTGTGCTGGACAGACCAGCTCTGTGGAGGTTTTCATTAGGACTTCAGGCTCAGGACCAAGCCGTGGCTCACAGTCGAAGACTGCGAAACCTCCACGGCCACACCCGGCCTTGGCTCTGGCATCCAACGCTTGATGCCCACCGCCCTCCTTGCCGAGCGGTGGGCACATTACAGTCACTAAAGCCGACGTTAAAACTTGGGGGGGGCAGTGCATTCTGAGTAAGTAATTTTTATAGAATTAATTTTTCTTATTGTCACGGTGATGCCTTTTAACTTAGAAAGTTCAGAGGGCACAGGTGATCAGCAAGAAGGTCTGGGTCACTCCAGTGTTCTGTCCCTGCATCTGTGTGTCCTGTCTTCCCTATGGGAGGTGCCTGAGTGTTCCTAGAGATGACGTCATAGTGTAATTAGTGCCTTTAAACCTGCCTTGAAAATTGGCTTCCCTCATAGCTCGGTTGGTAAAGAATCCGCCTGCAATGCAGGAGACCCTGGTTCGATCCGTAGCTTGGGAAGATCCCCTGGAGAAGGGATAGGCCACCTACTGCAGTATTCTGGCCTGGAGAATCCAATGGACTGTGTAGTCTGTGGGGTCACAAAGCGTCGGACACGACTGAGCGACTTTCCCTGAGCACTGAGCACTGAAATGTTATTACCTTGATTGGGTGAACTTTTACATTAACCTAAAGGGTAAAGCAAATATCCACTTCCTCTCTTTCCACAGCTGTTGATTTTTCCAGTGTGTTATCCTATAACCAGCTTTAGAACTCTGGGGAATCCAGTGGAGTCAGATCGCAGGACTGGTGGGTGGGTCTGCTCTGAGCAGGGCTGCCCGTCTGACCCCCGGCCTGCCGCGGCGCCCCCACCCCGCTGGCGCACGTGGTGGACTCTTGGTGCCACATGGATCCGCCTCTGGAGTTGGGGCCTCGTGCACTGTTTTTACTGTTAGCCCCTGTTTCTCAAACCTGCTGCCCAAGGAACCGCCTGGCAGCCTGGGTTCAGCACCCAGGGCCTCGTCTAACTGGCCTGTACATCCCTACGAACATTCTTGGTGGATTACCACACACAGTCAGGATGGAGAAGGACTGCTCTAGGTCACACCCCGGGATTACTTTTTTTTTAATTGCACACGAAAGGAAATCCCTGCTTTTGTGTCATTGGCTTGTTTAGCTAAGAGGCCCTTCACTGGATTTCTGTGATTGGAGCCCCGTGAGCCCTAGTTCTAACATCTGAGCCTTTGCTGGGGCAGGTCTGTCCCGTCATGGAGCTGAACATGCTTCGCCTCCTGTGGGCACATCGAGAAATGCACCGTGACGCCTTCCTGGGCGTCTTGCCCAAACTCCTGAGCCGTCTTACCAAGAAGAGGCAGTACATCCATCCCATGAGGTGGGGGTGTGTGGGGACAGAGGGCGGGAGGTCTCCAGGGTCCCCCAAGCTTGTAGGGAAGCGTTGGGGCCAGGAGACACTGGAGACGCACCTGCCGCGGTCCCGTCCCAGCTGAGCTGTGCCCCGAGTTGCCTGTTGATGCCCTAACCTTGGGCCCTGCAGAACGTGACTGATACTTGGAAGCAGGTTTGTGGCAAGTGTGAGGCGTTGAGGTGAGTCCCTGGAGTGGCCCTCCTCCCATGTGACGGTGTGTGAGAGGAGGGCTGGCCATGTGAGGACAGGGGAGGAGACAGCCCAGGGCCGAGGCCCCTGAGGGCCGGCCTCCAGGAGTGAGGACCTGCGACTCTGCTCTCTGAGCCGCCTGGTCTGTGGACTTGGCTATGGCCGCCCCCCTGCCTCCTTAGCTGGGACTCGGGCCCGTCCTATTCTGGGGTGTCATCTGGCTTCTCCAGGACACGTAAGCCGCCCCAGCAGCCTTCACATCTCTGACTCTGGATGCACGCGCATCTTTTCCTCTCACTCAGCTCTCAGCCTTCCTGCCCCGAAACCAAAAATCTCAACTTCCCATTTGTGCGCCAGATGGAAAAAAATGCTCATTTGGTCTTTGCCCAAAAGTAGCCTCTTTTTTTCTCCTGAAAGTCAGTTCAGCCTCTCTTGAGTGACAGGAACAGGGAGAGCCTGTGAACTTTTCTTGGGAGTAAAAATAATGTCTTGACAAGGTTGCCATATCCATTCTGGTTTGATGGGAGCTGGTTTTCAGTCCAATGTCAGAGTATTTTTAAACACATGCAGATAGAGTCACGTGCTTTGGGAGGAAGGGCAAGCAGCAGACGAGGCAGCTGACTGGCCCTGGAGTCTCCGTGGCATGAGGTTTTGTGGCCTCAAGAAGACGGGGTGGGGAAGGCTGGCTCCTATCTCAAGAGACACCAGGACGAGCGGCTGCCACTGTGTCCTCAGTCACCCTCCGGTCTGTCCGGTAAAGGACTGAAGCCCCCACTGTGGGTGCTGGGGAGGGCCAGGGACGACCCCTGCAAGGCTGGGCCTTGGGAAGCGCTCCGTCCCCGTGGCTGCTTCCTGTTTGGTGCAGGTTCCCAACTTTCTTCTGCTCAACTGCTGCAAACCCTGAAATTAGCCCGGGATGGGACACAACTGAACGACTTCACTTTCACTTTTCACTTTCATGCATTGGAGAAGGAAATGGCAACCCACTCCAGTGTTCTTGCCTGGAGAATCCCAGGGACGGGGGAGCCTGGTGGGCTGCCGTCTCTGGGGTCGCACAGAGTCGGACACGACTGAGGCGACTCAGCAGCAGCAGCAGCGATGCCATCAAAAGGAGACGCCGGCGGCCCACCGTAATGCCACAGTAGAGCACTTCCAGCTGCACGTGTCCAGGGGCCCGGCGTGCAGGTGGTGGTTGCGGCAGAGTTCCAAGATCCCCGGAGCTGTCTTTCCATGTTGGATGACGCCTTGTGCCAGCCCTGCACGAGTGAGGCATTTGGAGGGCTGAGGTGAACGGAAATGAACGGACATAGTCACATAACCTCCCGGGAGAGCCAGTGGGGTGGAGGCCATGGCTCGGTGAGCAGGTGGTGGAGGAGGGTCCGGTCCCTGCTTGTCTGATGGGAGAGGATGTGGAGGTGTAGACCTGCTCCCATGCGTGGAGTGGAGGGAGGAAGACAGGGACTCAGCGCCCGTCCGCACAGACAGCCTCCGGGTCGCTGGCCGGGTGTCGGGCAGAGGCCATCAGCTGGCTGTGCCTCGGGAGAGGCTTCAGGAGGGAAGCTTCTCTTCTGTTTTGCACAGGTTACCAGCTAACCTGACTTTGGCCCCAGGGGCTAAGACGAGTTGTCGGGAACGGTGCTCATGGCAGCAGGCTTTTGGGAAGGGCGACTGCATGCTATCTCAGGAGTACCCTGTGCTTTTATTATGTCTGCCGTCACGAGAGGTGAAAATTCTGATAATGTTCGTGGACCTGTTCGCAAAATGTCGATGCAAAGGCACAAGTACAGGGAAGCTCAGGCACGTTGTTATTTCCCGGGAGCCCCTCGGTCGTGCCGAGGGAGCCGTGGTTCAGCCACAGTAGAGAGATTAGAGTCGTTACAGGACTGCCTGGGAGGTGCTGATGTGATGTCTCTCCATAGAAGACCCAGCTAGAGGCTACTTAATCACGTGCAGACTGTCTAGGGCAGTAACTCAGGTCCGGAATCTGCGGAGAGCGGCAAGTTCAACTGAGGGATGCATTTCCCTGAGAAAGAAAAAAAGCAGGAGGACTCTGAGGAGTGTTGAAGCAGGAAGCAGCGGGCCCGTCTCCCACCTGGACCACCGCTGAGCGGGCAGAGCCTCCCTGACGGCACTGCCCCGTGAAGGCTCACGGCCTCCGGGAGAAGCTGGATGAACAGCACAGTAGCAGTTACCTGCTCCCCGCCAGCCGCACGGCGGCCCCTGTGCGTGTTCCCGGAGCCGCCCGCAAGACTGCAGCAGGGAAGCTGGGGCGCGTCCTCCAAGTGCAGGGGCCCTGGGCGCTGCTCTGACCGCACAGGTGCCTGCGTGGTTGCACCTCCCCCATTGTCACATGGCCCTCGCCCTTTGGCTGAAGGGACTTCCAGAGCATTTAAAGGGCCAGCATCCTTTTATTCACCCCTTCGTTTTTCATTTCCCCCTTTTGGGAGCTAGACGTTAAAGACTAGGACATTAAAAACAACCACATATATGAGAAAATTCAGTGCAGTTCAGTTCAGTCGCTCAGTCATGTCTGACTCTTTGCGACCCTATGAATCGCAGCATGCCAGGCCTCCCTGTCCATCACCAACTCCCGGAGTTCATTCAGACTCACGTCCATCGAGTCAGTGATGCCATCCAGCCATCTCATTCTCTGTCGTCCCCTTCTCCTCCTGCCCCCAATCCCTCCCAGCATCAGAGTCTTTTCCAATGAGTCAAGTCTTCGCATGAGGTGGCCAAAGTACTGGAGTTTCAGCTTTAGCATCATTCCTTCCAAAGAAATCCCAGGGCTGATCTCCTTCAGGATGGACTGGTTGGATCTCCTTGCAGTCCAAGGGACTCTCAAGAGTCTTCTCCAACACCACAGTTCAAAAGCATCAATTCTTCGGTGCTCAGCTTTGTTCACAGTCCAACTCTCACATCCATACATGACCACTGGAAAAACCATAGCCTTGACTAGACGGACCTTTGCTGGAAAAGTAATGTCTCTGCTTTTCAATATGCTATCTAGGTTGGCCATAACTTTCCTTCCAAGGAGTAAATGTCTTTTAATTTCATGGCTGCAGTCACCATCTGCAGTGATTTTGGAGCCCCCCAAAATAAAGTCTGACACTGTTTCCCCATCTATTTCCCATGAAGTGATGGGACCGGATGCCATGATCTTCGTCTTCTGAATGTTGAGCTTTAAGCCAACTTTTTCACTCATATAAGTTAAATGGCTGTCTGGGGAGGCATTACAAATAGCTGTGAAAAGAAGAGAAGTGAAAAGCAAAGGAGAAAAGAAAAGTAGAAGGATCCAAATGAAGATTTGAGTGGGAAGAAAAAAGGATCAGTGGATTTGGAGAAAGGACAATGGAAACTGAGTCTGAGGAACAAAAAGAAAAATGGAGGAAAAGTGAGCAGAGCCTGAGTCCCAGGGACACTGTCAGTTCTCACATGAAGATGCACGCTGTGGGGCTCGTAGGAGAAGGGGGGGTGGGGAGGGTATTTGAAGAAACAGAGGCTGAAAACATCCCCGATTTGTGGAAAGACATGCGTCCAAGGAGTTCAGTGGACTCTAATAAGATCAACTCAAAGAGATCCACATCCAGACTCACTATAATCAGGCTTTCAGAAGCCAAAGACAAAGATTAAACCTTAAAAGCAGCAAGCAAGGCATGAATCACCACATACAATGCTCTGAATAAGATCATCCGCAGATTTCTCATCAGAAATTCTGGAGGTCTGAAAGCAGGGGGCTGACATATTAGAAGTGCTCAAAGAAAAAGTATTAACCAAGAATCCTGTATCCGCAAAAATGTCCTTAAAAAGTGAAGGATAAATAAGACATTCCCAGGTAAACAAAGGCTGAGGTATCTCATGACCACTAGACCTGCCCTTCAAGAAATGCTCAAGACAACCCTGCAGGGGAACCAAGGGGCACCCACGGCACCTCTAAGCCATGTGCGGGATGAGGCCTCACTCGAGGTGGACACGGGCTGTCACAGAAGCAGGTTCTGTAACCTGGGCTGTAGCTGCACTCTTCCTTCTGTCCATGATTTAAGGGACGAGTGCATTTAAAGGAAGAAAAGGGGGTGCCAAAGCCAACGTTACTGTAACTTTGGTTTGTAAATCTAAATCTCATTTCCTACATAATGTAGTGGACTGATGTGTGTTTGCAGGCATATAGTGTATAAGATGTGATTTTGTGGCAACAAATGCAAGGTGTGGAGATGGAGCCCTAAAGGAGCAGAGTGTTTGTGTGTTGTTGAAGTTTGTATGTTGTATATAATCCATATAGTAAACATAAAAGAATCGCTAGGGAATGCACACAAAAGGAAATGAGGAAGGCATTGAAACACTTCAGTGCAAAAAGTCAGTTAAACACAGAAGAAGACAGGGCTGCAGGAAATGAGGGACAAAAGCCATGGGATGTATAGAAGACAAAGAGCAAAAGGGTGGAAGTAAGTTTGTCCTCTAAGTGTAAATGCACTAAATGTTCCGAAAGAAATGGACAGAATGGACGAAAGTGCAGCATCCCTGTGTGATGTCATCCAGAGACGCACTCGAGACCCAGAGACCCAAAGAGACGAGCGAATGAAAAGGCGCAAGGCCCATAGCTGCTGCAGAAAGCAGGAAGCAGCAAGTGCTGGTGAGGATGTCAGGAGACTGGAGCCCTGGTGCCCACGTGGTGGGAGCGTGAACGGTGCCGCCATGGTGGAGAAGCGTTGAGTTTCCTCAAAAAACTAACAGCTGCCAGTGACCCAGAAGGTCTCTGCATCCCTATGTTCATGCAGCTCTGACTTAGGACAGCTAAATGTGTGGGCACTGATACAATGGCCGGTTACTCAACCTTAAAAAGGAAGAAATTCCATGATGTGATACAACACGGGTGAACCTTGAAGACACGGCGCTCAGTGAGCTAAGCCGGTCCAAAAGGACGGGCGCTGAGAGGTCCCTGGAGGAGTCCCATCCCGACGTGGAAAGCAGAGCGGTGGGGGCCAGGGTCTGGGCCGGGGGGCAGTTAGTGTTCAACGGGGATAATTTCAGTTTCCGAAGATGAGGTTCTGGAGATGATGGTGGTGAGGCTGCACGACAGTGTGAGAGTCACCCTGAACCCACGCGTGGGTGGTCACGTGAGGCTGTGGGGCGAGGGCAGATCCTCCGCCAAGACCCTCTTTCCCGGGGGAAACTGCAGGGCCGCCCAGGGCGTCAGCCTCCGGAGGGGCTCACGGATCCCCTGCAGTGGGGGCGGGTTCACGTCCCTCCAGCAGCCGTGGGCTGGGCTCTGCACGCAAGTCAGGACGAGCGGTGCTGTGGCGTCACGTGTGTGCCGCAGGGATACCTGGGTTCTCACTGGTGCGCGCTCGCCTGCGTGGAGGACAGAGCTGTGTTAGCACAGACCAGGGCACCGCCGCCCGCTCCCGAGCGCCCAGGAGCCCCTCTGACTGTGGGAGCCACCCTCCCACCTGAACAGACGTGCACGGCGGCACTGAGCTACGAGCCTCCCCACTCGGAAAGCCGGGGTGCCAGGCCCCGAGCCTGTGGTCGTGGCCCCGAGGTAAGCACAGTAGTCGGGGCCGCTGCGCAGGCGCGGTTCTCCGGCCGCGTGCGCTCTGAGGCTGCTGGCGCCGCCCTCCCAGCGCCTGTGTCCCCAGCGCGGCGCTTCCCCAGGCCCCGCTGGACACCGACCAGGCGCTCCTTTCCAAGTGTCTCGACTGCCCTGCAGACGGGGCCCACTGCAGACAGTGCAGGAGACGGCCCTCCCGCCGCGTGCTCAGCCTCCCGTGTCCGCCCTGCACCCGCCGTGTGCCGGCCCCACCAGGGCCACCCCTCGACCTCCCCTCGCCGGCCCCCGGATCCCCTCAGACCCGGTCTTCAGCTGTCCTTTCTCTTTTCTTTTTAAAATTAATTTATTTTAATTGGAGTCTAATTACTTTACAATATTGTAGTGGGTTTTGCCATACATTGACATGAATCAGCCATGGGTGTACATGTGTTCCCCAATTCTTTCATCCTCAAATACATCAAGGTGTTTGACTAACTATACCTTTTACACGAGAATCTACTGTTGTCTGTTTTTATTTCTTTTCCACTGCTGAGCTGAGCCTTCATGGCTGCACATGGGCTTTCTCTAGTTGCGGTGACCGGGGCTCCTCTCCACTGGCGGTGCGTGGGCCTCTCGTTGCAGAGCTGGCTCTGGGCACGCAAGCTCCAGCCATAACCCTCGGGCTTAGTTGCCACACAGCATGTGGGGTCTTCCTGGACCAGGAATCAGGCCTGCGTCCCCTGCACTTAGGGGGGTCCTTACCACTGAGGCACCAGGGAAGCCGCACGGCTGGCTATGAAGCCTGCCCTTCTCCCCCTACTCACGACCTTCCAGCGGAGTGACGCCGGCCCCAGGGACCCCCTGCTTCACACCCAGGGTGCAGCCCCTCCCGTCATTGCCTTAGCTCCCGTCCGTGCGGTCCCGCTGCCTCCATTGCGGGTTCAGGGCAGGGAAGGAGCTCCTGGCTTGTCTGCTGCTCTGTGGCAGCTCTGAGAGGCTTTTCTGGAAGAACGCGGAGCAGCACAGTGAAACCACAGAGGAGCCGAGCCCCAGGTCCCAGGTCCCAGGCCTCCCGCCACTGTGCAGGGAAGGGGCCTGCCCGCCCATCCTTGCTCCGCGTTTCTGAACAACCGTCAGAGCCTCGGGCGTCTCAGCAACCCTGGGGCCCCTGCTGCACCCCAGTCCCCAGGGACGGTTTCCGGCCCTCCCGTTTTATTCCGCGTCTCTCAGCGATGCAAAGAGCGCCGTCACAGTGATGGGCCTGCAGGTCGGCAGGGGCTGGAGGAGCACCCAGGCCAGGTTGGCGGAAACCCAGGCTTCCTGCTTCCTCAGCTCTTCCCCACGAAGGGAGAAGACCCCAGATCCTTGGTATTTTTCACGAGATCCAGGGAGGGAAGGTGAGGGATGGGGTCGTTGGCCGTGTTTGAGGCACCCCCCAGAGCCAGACTGCCTGGAGACCCACCCTGGCCGGCGCGGCTCAGGCCCTGCCTGTGTGCCGGGCGCTGTGGTGAGAAGCTCCGAGCTTCTGGTCGGGCCGCGGGGTTACGGACACAGGCGTCCCACCTGCACTCGTGGCCGGAGGGCCGGCTGCCGAGTCTCCTGCTCGCTCGTGGGTCTCAGTGCTGCCTGCGGTTCAGGCCCGGGGTTCACGGGGGCCATTCCTCACTCTGGTCTTAACCAAAGCCAGAGGCTCTTTCTATGGGGTTTGCAGCGGGCTGTGCAGCATTGCGACGTCAAGATGGCTTGGGTACCAGAGACGCGGACTTGAGTGATGGCAGAGCAGCCCCATTGATTTCTGTGGCTGTTGTTTTGTTGTGATATGAAGAGGTTTCTCTGTCAGGTTTCTGAGGGGCTGTATATCTGATAAAACACGGGGCAAGACCGCGAGGCCTCTTTTCCCTCCGCAGCGCTCGGCCTCGGCTTTGCTGAATGGCCGCCCCGTGCCCCGCCCCCATGGGCACCATGAGCACCATCACGCTCGCGGGCACGCGCCCCTCCAGGTTTCCGATGGTGAGGGCTGCCGTTTGCCTCCGAGGGCACTCATTCGGTCTGCTTCGCGCGTCTATACTCGAGTAGCTGCTGTGACTCTGCGGTTAGGCTTCTGTTCTGTTTGTTTCTTGTTTCTTTTTGGTTGCAAACACCTCACGAGACCTCGAGGAGCAGCCCGAGCAGAGCCTCAGAGGGACGACGACTGGTCCCAGTGGCAGGACCGGGCCCCCGGGGAGCCCGGGGCCAGCATCGGGAGTTCCGGACGTCTCTTCCTCCTCCCGGGAGCCCCAGCGAATCGCCAGGACGTGAGGGGTTGGGGTGGAGTGGTCCCGGCCCCCAGCTCCCCAGGGCTGGTCTGCTTCCATCCCATCTGAGGCGGGGACACCAGGAACTGTTTCTCTGGGAGGGCGGGCGTGGTCCCGGGACGCGAGAGACCTAGGCACTGGCCCTCGCGTCCAGCCTGGCTGCCCCAGCCATGCTCCGAGGGCAGGTCCACGGAGGCGTCCAGGCCCCCATCAGCAGAATCGGTCAGACTGGGCTGTGCTGCCCACCTCCATGGGGGGCCCACGCCCCTGGCCCGCGGTGCAGGCGGCGGGTCCCCCAGAATCTTGCTGGGTTTGAGAATGATGCAGGGCAGAGGGACGAGCAGAAGTCCGAGCTCACGCGTGGTGGAGGAGTGGGGCAGGGGGCATCTACAGCAGGAAGCTCTTCTGGGTCAGAGAGGACCGTGGTCCCCAGCCTCAGGGCCGGGGCGCCCCTTCCTGGCCTGGGGCTTGAGCGCAAGACCGGGGCAGCACCCCCTTTCTGTGCCCGTTTCCAGGGGACTTCTGGTTTCAGGCCATTCTGCATATTTGAAAGTGAAAGTTTGCACAGTGCCGTTAGCGGGGAAGAACCTGCTGAGATGTAGGAGCCTTGAGAGGAACCGGTTTGATCCCTGGGTCAGGAAGATCCCCAGGAGAAGAAATAAAAACCCACTACTTTAAGAAACAGCCCGCCAACACAGGAGACGTAAGAGATGTGCGTTTGAGCCCTGGGTTGGGAAGATCCCTTGGAGGAGGGCACAGCAACCCACTCCCGTGTTCTTGCCTGGAGAATCCCACGGACAGAGAAGCCTGGCAGGCCACAGTCCATGGGGTCCCAAAGAGTCGGACACGATTGAAGCAGCTGAGCACACATGCACACACCATTACCCTCACACGATGTTTTTATTCTGTTTCAAATAGCTGCTGCTGCTTCTTTTTTTTTTTTTTAGTAAAAATGTTCAAAAGTTATTTGATACTGAAAGCGAGAGAAATGGTCTTCGTGGGGAACAGTGTCTCCACTGGAAGTGGGGCCCTCGGTTCCATGACCCGTGGCCCTGAGCAGTGTCCCCAGGCTGTCCCCAGAGCAGTCCGGGATCCGAATCCAGCCTCCTCTTCTGCCTGAGAACTTGGGCAGCTTAGTCACGGTGCAAGGAGGCTGGGGCCAGCCTGAGTGTGAAACACGCTTGGGTGGGGGTGGCCCACCCCCTTGCTCACCATGGACTTGCTGGACCCGCCCGGGGAGCTTGAAACTGCCCTCTCCTGGGCCCTTCCGCAGGGGGTCTGGATGGTCCTGTGAGCCCTGCCTTCGCCCTGTGAAATCCGGGAGGGAGGAGCTGAATCCCCGTCTCCCTGACGCCCTGGGAAGCAGCTCCTGCCTTGGGACGGGAAGGTTCCCCTGGCCGGTGAGGCCCGCAACGCCTCCTGTGGGCGGCTGTGCCTGGGATTCGGGGAAGGCCTCTTCTGGGCGCCATCTTGTGGCCACTTCCTGGTATTGCAACCCTCTTTCCCAAGCCGGGCGCCCGTGCTAAGCCGCTCAGTCGTGTCCAACTGTGCGACCCCGGGACTACAGCCCTCCAGGCTCCTCTGTCCGTGGGATTTTCCACGCAAGAATACTGGAGTGGGCTGCCATGCAGTCCTCCAGGAGATCTTCCTGACCCCGGGATTGAACCCGAGTCTCTTATATCTCCTGTGTTGGTAGGTGTGTTCTTTCCCACTAGCACCACCTGACCAAGCCAGAATCCCACAGGTGGGTGGAATTAATTCCACGCTAGCGGCCTCCCTGGGGGCTCAGATGGTAAAGAATCTGCCCACAGTGCGGGAGCCCTGGTGGCCAGGGAAGGTGGCAGGGGGCTGCAGGCAGGCGTCTGATGTGGCATTAGAGGCATCAGGCTGCCCCCAGGGTCCCAGCTGCATCCCCAGGTCTGTGCACCTGCCCGTGGGCTGCGCTTGCTGCCGAAGCTCCCCCAGCGCCTTCCATCTGTCTGCTCGCTACAGCCTTTGCTGCCCCACCCCATTCCAGTCCTCTTGCCTGGAAAATCCCATTGGGCAGAGGAGCCTGGTGGGCTGCAGTCCATGGGGTCTCGAAGAGTCAGACATGACTGAATGACTTCATTTTTTTTCACTTTCATGCATTGGAGAAGGAAATGGCAACCCACTCCAGTGTTCTTGCCTGGAGAATCCCAGGGACGGGGGAGCCTGGTGGGCTGCCGTCTATGGGGTCGCACAGAGTTGGACATGACTGAAGCGACTTAGCCAGAGATTTAGAAGCTCTGACGTTTATTTTTCTTCCGCCAGAAGGGAAGTTTGTCTGTCCGCTCAGCTCACCTTGTCTTACCTCCTCCCCTTGCTTTGGGGGCCCTGTGGTGGTGCTCAGCGGTGCCTCTGGGTGGGGGCGCAGGGGGCTCACGGGTCCTGAGCAGCCATGCTCCCAGCCCAGCCCGTACTGTGGGCAGTGGCCGCCACATCACCCCGCACACCAGCTCCTCTGCCTGCTGGGCCCTCCTACCCCTGCACCAGGAAGGTTCTGGAATCCTGGGAGATTGCTCCAGGCCTTCTCTCACCTGCTCCTGCCTTTCTCTTCTGAATCCTGTGTCCCCGGGACTCCCTCACTTTACCACCCAGGCCCCGGGCACAGGCCACAGTGGTGTCTGACGGTGTTGAGTGGTGGGCGGGGGGAGCAGGCAGGCCGTGGCGGGCGCCTCATGCCTTTTCCGAGAAGCCGGTAAATGATATTCCGTCGTGAGGAGCTTCATTGCCGTGCGTTGCAATTACACTTCATAATTCCACCTTTTTCAGTGTTAGGTAATTAGGTTATAATGAACACCATTAGAGTAATTACACCGTTTGGAAGGCTCACCCAGTAAGCCATGAGAATTGCTTTGAAAAACAAGAAACTTTATCTGATGAAAATTACATTTGAAGAATTTCAATTCTAAGGTGCCAATTCACCAAAGTAAGAAATCCAGAGTGACGTTTACCCCAGCAGGCCCCAGACAGGGGGCCCTCGTGTTCTCTAGAGAAACGCTTCAGCCCTGGGTTTCGCCCTGTTTCCCGCTGCGCCGTCCCCGCGGGGCCGAGCGCAGACCTAGCCCGGTGCTCGTGCTCGGGGCTGGGTTCCCTTGGGCGCCCCGGTGGGCGTATCCGAGAAGCCGGGCTGCCCCGCGGTCTCCCAGGTGGGAGTTGGGGCGCGCGCGCCGTTCTGAGTTTATAGCCAGTTAGGTGTCTCGAGTGCCTGCAGGGTTTTCGAAGTCGGTTGTTCGGGCTGAAAGCAGACGGTGAGGGAGGCAGGCGTGGCTGTGGTCAGTCTTGTGCGCAGCCTCTGCCGCACGCCGGCCCTGCACCCGCCTGCCCCTCGCTGCTTTCTGGGCAAAATCAGAGTACCCAAGGCTCCTCTGGGTACAGGGGCCCTCTGGGTACAGGGGCCCATCTTTTCAGGGAGTCCTGTGGTGGAGAGAGGGAGGCAGTGCTGTGGACGCTGCCTGGTGACCCCTCTCTCCTGGAGGACAGGGGCATCTGCCCCACGTCAGGGAACAAAGGACGGTCAGAAAGGTGGACAGGCTGCCCACTGTGCCCTGATCACCGCCCCGCTCAACAAAGGAGTTACTTCCCAGTTGCACGCAGGGGCTGCATGGGGGCGACCTGGGCCCAAGATGAGGCCTGGGAACTTGGTGGGAGATGGGTGTGGAGGCCAGCGTGCAGGTTCCTGCTGGAGGCGGTGGGCGGGCAGGGAGGGGTTGGTCAGGGGCGCTGCGGGGCTCAGGACTCAGCCTCATGTCCTGCAGGAACCCTCCGTTTCCGCGTCATGGCCACGTGGTGGCGTCTGGTGTCTGGGTTGGTCTGCCTGCAGGGCGCGAGCGCCTGGACTGCCTGGTGGGCACTGGGGCAGCCCCAGCCCGCGTAGGCTGCGCCCTGGGTCCCTGACCTGGTCAGCAGTGAGGGTTCGATTCCTCCCTTTCTTATTTTAGGTTGAGTTATGTAGGTTCTTCAAATGGGCCTGAGGCCCTCCTCACGTTGGGGCTACACGTGGGGTCAGGGCCAGCGGCCAGTGAGTTGACCACAGTCACGCCTTTGTGATGGAACCTCCATAAACCACATAAAGGACTGTGACTCAGAGAGCTTTGGGCCGCGAGTGCCAGCAGGGCTGGGAGCTGGGCGCCCCGAGGGTGCGGAGCTCTGACCCTCACACACCTGGTGCGTCCCCTCCCCCAGTGGTTCCCAAGTTGTGTCCTTTACGATAAACTACTAACGTCCGTGAGCAGAGTGTTCCTGAGTCCATGGGTCGTGCGGGCAAGTTACCAGCTCTGTGGTGGCAGGGGTGGGGGTCAGAGGGAGTTGGGACCCCGGTTTGTAGCTGGGACTGGGGCTGGTGTCTGAAGCCGGGCAGCCTCGTGGGACAGAGCCGTGACCTGGGGGTCTGCCCTAACTCCAGTGTGAGTGTCAGACACGGGTTAAGTCCTAGGACATCTAGTCTGTGTCGAGTGTCAGGGGGCTGGGTGTTGGAGGAGCCTCGGGTTGTGCTTGCTGCCAGGAATGAAGACTTGGACTTGCTTGTGTGCGTTAAGTGCAGATTGCTTGCCGATGGACACGATCCTCACCTGCTTGGTTTGGGAGAGTATGACCAACACGTGGGAGCTGCTTTCTCGGTGCATGCGGGTCGACACCAACACCCGGGAGGAGGGCAGGGCCAGGGTGGAGGTGAGCATCCCGGAAGAACCCATTATTGGATTTTAGTACTAGATATTGTTGTACTAGATAAACATACTCATGAAACTGTAATGAAGTGTTAGCTGGCTGGGGGAGGTAGGAACTGCGGGTGAGGGGCCCAGAACAGCACGTTGCGCGCGTCTGGTCTCCAGGCCGGCCTCCGGCTCTAGCGTTTGTGGGAGGGTAATGCCCCTGAAGCACATCCCCCTGAAGCAGATCCTACTGCAGAGACATGCCAGCAGCGCATGTGTGGTTCCCACCACGTGAGGCTCAGCCCCCGGGCTGGACGGGCACCACCTCCCCTGGGCAGAAGGTGATGGGAGGCCCTGAGCCTGAGTGAGCATTTGCTCCAGGGCCCAGGCTGGGTTGCATCTCAAGGACACCTCTGAGCAGACTCTGGGCAGTGGACCCTGATGGTGGGCCTGGGGGCCCCGGGTGGTCGTCCCACCAGATGGGAAAGGATGAGCTGGAAGGAGGGGCTGCCCTGGGAACAGAGAGCCGTGCAGGCCCAGACCCCCTGGAGCAGGGCCCACCGCCCCGCCCGGCAAGTGCAGGCAGAGCCGCTGTCCAGTCTGGGGACAGAGGCTCACGATCTGGACCACTCACGATCTGCACCACTCAAAGCGCACTTGACTTTGGGAACAGGCTGTGGCAGGAACAATTGATTCTGGTTTTCAGGAGAATGGCCTCAAGTTTCCTTCAGTTCAGAGGAGGTGTAACCCTGCGCCTGCCTGTCTTGGGCACGAGGACGAGGAAGGGGGGACAGGGTGAGAGGCCTCCTGGGGAGCGGGGGAACTCAGCGTCTCCCCAGCATGGCAGGGACCACTCTCGGTTTGGCCAGTGTGGCCTGAATTAAAATGAATGTTTTCCTAAACTTGGAATTTAAAGAGGAAGTGATTGGCATTCTAATCACTGAGAAAAATGATGTTATGGTCTCAATTATCTGATTTTCAGTTAACCAGGACATTGTATGTTTTGCCCAGGTGAATTTGGGTCTTTGAATTTGATTACTGCCAAACAGCTCTTGTTAGTTGTAATGCCACAAGAAATAAAAACAGAAGTCAATGCTACTTTGGTAGTTTTGTGTTAACTTTTAAATCCCTTCAAAGCTGAACTTCCATCAGAGCAAATTTTCATGACTTCAATTAAGAAAATTTCCCTGGGCCTGATGCTTTAATGATAATGGATTAAACAGAATTGGCTTGAGTTCCGGTCTCCTGAGCTGCTCCCAGGACCTCATATCAAAGCAACTTTTGTTACACGGGACTCAAAGAGTGGAGGCCTCTGAAGAGGGAGTTCAGGTTCTTGTCCATGTTGCCAGAAGGGATGAGTCATCTGCTCTTTATCAGCATCTTTATCAGCGTCCCCAGGGCATTGGGACTGGGCATAGAAAGCTCGGAGGAGGTTCACCCACGCGGGCAGCTGAGTCCGGTGGGACTTTCCCGTGAGCTTTGCTCAGGCCTGCACGGCTTGTCCCCTGAGGACCGTCGCTTCAGGGCTGTGCCTCTGGGGCCTTGTGCATGCAGGCACGCTCCAGAGTTGAATATCATCATTTTCCCTTAAATGAAATGTATTTTAAACCTACAGAGTTTGCGGTGATTTTGGACGAGGTGAAGGTTGTTCTCCTTGCCCAGGAGCCCTCGGAGGCTGACGGCCCCTCAGGGGTGGCCTCCGAGACCCAGAGCCTGTGGGTGTGCTCCTCGGTCTCGGGGCAGAAACCCCTGCGTGCCGGAGCCCCTCCACCCCGCAGACTACGGCGAGGGTGCGGCCTTGAGGAGGCACTGCTGCTGCTGCTTCTGGAGTAGCGGTCTCTGCTGCCCGTGGCCCCTGCAGCTGGGTCCCTTCCAGTGCCGTCTCCGGTGTGTGCGGCCGGAGGCCCTTACTGGTCCCCGGGGGCCTCGGGCCCTCTGAAGCCGAGGACTGATCACTGTGGAAGGCGTGACGGTGCAGACCCTAGTGGTCTTCCTCCTCCGCCTCCCACGCCGCCCTCGGGGCTGTCAGTGGACACAGGCGTGTCCAGCGAGGGTGGATGAGGAGGGCAGGAGGCGAGGCAGGCGGCTCCAGCGTTCACTGTGCAGGACACTTGAGGCTGGTCAGTGCTGGGGACACAGGGTCCTGAGAGGGAGTCTTCAGAGCGCACTGTCTGCCGTGGTCTCTTTCTTATCTGTAAGAGAGCTGCTGCTGCTCCTAAGTCACTTCAGTCGTGTCTGACTCTGTGCAACCCCATGTACTGCAGCCTACCAGGCTTCTCCGTCCATGGGATTTGCCAGGCAAGAGTACTAGAGTGGCTTGCCATTGCCTTCTCCCTGTAAGAGCACAGGTGTTCTCATTTTAAAACGTTCATTTCTCCCAAAGTGTTCAAAGTCCTCGACGAAAAGGCACAGCGCAAAGTAGGGAGCCTTTGCAGATGAGGGCTTCTGGCCAGGACAGTTCCTTCTGTGTGCTCAGACCTTCTGGATCGTAGTATTTCTCCTACGTCAAAGCACTGAAGAAGCGCTACTGCCCACGCTCATCAGTGCCTCTGCACGTTCCCGACAGAGGGGACCCGGGCTGGGTGAGCCCTGTGCCCACCTCGGCCTGCCCTGCCGCCCAGGCCCCTCGCTGCCCCATCCCCAGGCTCAGGCTCTGGCTCCCGACTGTCATTTCTGTCTTCCCTGCCACGTAAGCGCCTTCTCTTGCCTTCTGTCTTGATAACTCTGTTTAGAGTGTTACCTTGACTTTGAACTTCAAATTGCATTTCTGACACTCTGACAGGTTTAAAATCGTCTCTTGGATCTCCCGCAGGATAGTCAGTGTCTGCAAGTCTGTGTAATTAGGAAGAACTGGAGCACGCTCTGGGCCCAGACTCCCTGTGTCGTCCTGGCAGCTCTGGAGGGCTGGGAGTGGGCTTCGCAAGATGCTTGTATTTAAACCCCAGGGTGCTCAGGTTTCTGTTTTGTTGGTAGGAGTGTGTTATTTACATGGCTGCTGTGTCATAGTTTTTCTTCCAAGGAGCAATCGTCTTTTAATTCATGGCTGCAGTCACCATCCACATTGATTTTGGAGCCCAAGAAAATAAAATCTGTCAGCGTTTCCACTTTTTACCCATCTATTTGCCATGAAGTGATGGGACCAGATGCCATGATCTTAGTTTTTTGAATATTGTTTTAAGCCAGCTTTTTCAGTGTCCTCTTTTACTTTCATCAAGAGGCTCTTTAGTTCCTCTTCACTTTCTGCCAATAAAGTGGTATCATCTGCATATCTGAGGTTGTTGATATTTTTCCCAGCAATCTTGATTCCAGCTTGTGATTCACCCAGCCCAGGATTTCTCATGATGTACTCTGCATATAAGTTAAATAAACAAGCAGCCTTGACGTACTCCATTCCCAGTTTTGAACCAGACAGTTGTTTCATGTCTGGTTCTAACTGTTGCTTCTTGACCTGCATACAGATTTCTCAGAGACAGGTACAGTATTTCCATATCTTGAAGAATTTTCCACAGTTCATTTTGATCCACACAGCCAATGGCTTTTGTGTGTGTTACTGGCTGAGTCGTGTCCGACTCTTTGCAACCCTGTGGACTGTAGCCCACCAGGCTCCTCTGTCCATGGGATTCTCCAGACAAGAATACTGGAGTGGGTAGCCATTCCCTCCTCCAGGGAATCTTCCCGACTCAGGGATTGAACCCAGTTCTCCTGCATTGCAGGTGGATTCTTTACCATCTGAGCCACCAGGGTGTAGGAATCAGAAGTAGATGTTTTTCTGGAATTCCCTTGCTTTTTTGTGAGATCCAATGGATGTTGGCAATTTGATCTCTGGTTCCTCTGCCTTTTCTAAATCTAGCTGTTCATTTTTTCCCATGACATTTCCTAAATGGTAATTCCTTGTATATTTTTAATTAAAAAAATTTCTTCCATGCTTATATGTTAATTCAGGAATTTTTCAACTGCTTTCTGAGTCAAATCTGGTATTTGTTTCCCAAGAAAATAACGATTTGCCCAGATTTTCATGAAGCATAGTTGTATATAGTGTATATTTTTAACTTTTGTCTTACAATGGGCTGCTTTACCAAGACGCTTTCATTTTAATAATTCATTTGATTCTTTGTAATTCAAAGAAGTTAGATGTAAGGACTGTAATGTGGTGTTTGGGAAACGCTTCCATCTTCAGACTAGAGCTTTGGTCCTGGAAGCTTCCCTGGCCCAGGCCTTGGTTCCGCTTCCTTCCCTCGTCCTCCTCCCCTCCCTCCCTTCTCTGTGTGTCTGTCCTGACGCTGGCTCTCATTCTCAGTCTTGTCTGGGTGTCATCTCCTCCACCACAGCTCCCAGCTCCGTGGTTTGCATGTTAACCAAGCTTTTCATGTTTCCAGGTCTGGCCTTCCTGTGGCCGCCTGGGTTCTCCATGGGGATGGCTCTGTCCTATGAGTCTGTGGTCCAGACTCCATCATCACTCTTCCCTCTTTTTCTAATCAAACCTCCTGTTTTCTATGAGTCTTTCACTCAGCTCTCTTTACATCTGGCCTGTTGTCCTGTTATCTCCTTTTCTGTAGTTGGCATTTCCCTAAATTTTACTGAGAACAAAACTCAGATGCTCTTTAGAATGTATGGGTTTCTGATAGTAATTGTTAAAAGCACGTTTCTCGCACCAGCTACGCAGGTTTGCCTTTCATGTCACAGAATCATTT
The DNA here is from genome assembly GCF_019923935.1 of Bubalus bubalis. Classification (NCBI taxonomy): domain Eukaryota; kingdom Metazoa; phylum Chordata; class Mammalia; order Artiodactyla; family Bovidae; genus Bubalus; species Bubalus bubalis. The sequence continues at coordinate 118,657,921 of NC_059164.1, read as the reverse complement.
TTCACCCTCACGCTCTTGTTTTGGTGTCTGATGCCGACTGTAGCTGTTCTTTATCCTCACGACGAGGAAGCATGTATTCAGGCTGATCCTGCCCAGAGCAGGACATGTGGGTGTCTTGGATCTCGGGGGAGAGTGGTGTCCTCGTGGTTGGGCAGCACCCCCCGCCAACGAATGCCCACCCTGGCCTGTTTCTTTCATGGCCTCGCCAGGCAGGGGCACCCTGCTCCTGCCCGCTGGCTGCTGGCCGGGTGTTGAGGGCTTGGTCCTTGGATGCTGGGTTGTAAAGTAGCACTCACAACCCACCTCCTCTTTCTTCACCTTTGTCCCATGTGTTTTTGTCCTAAAATCATCATTCTCACATGGACCCTGGGGCAGAGAAACCAGACCTGAGGTTCCCCGCGGCCTCTGCACGGGCTCATCCCCACGTTCCGGGTGAACTTGCCTTTCCGAGCTGAGCCAGTTCCCTGACCCTGTTCAAGTTCAAGGGGAAGAGGACAGGTCTTGGCAGCTTTGGTGGGTTTGCACTGCTGCCGCAGGAGCATCCACCAGAAGCTGGGAGAGGCATGACTTCACCCTCCTCTCCTTGCACGTCCTTAGTTATCGTCAAGGATTTTTTCCACCCGCAAACCCTGGAGGCAGAAATTAGTTATGCGGCAGCTGGTTCAGATCTGGGCGACCAGAGGTAAAGGGAAAAACCTTGGAGCCCGCCACCAGCCCAGCTGGGAGTGATGGTTGATTTAGCAGGAGCATTCCTTGAGCCAGGCCCCCAAACATGGTGAGAGACCGGCCCATAACCATGTGGCCTCCCGTCCATCCTTCAGACGGCGTTGAGTGCCAGTCGCCAAGCCACTGCTGTGGCTCTGGTGCGGCGGGGCGCGCCGGAGGGCCCGCTGCTGTTCAGGTTGCCATGGCGGCCTCTCGTTTCCGCCGGGAGAGCTGCACGTGCGGCGCTTCCTGTGTGTCATGCTGCGTCCTGTTGCGCTTGTGTTCGTGTGCACGTATGGTGCACACGGGCGCACACGCCAGGGCCCTGGATGGGCACAGGCTTCTGGCGCCGCCCCCCCCACCCCCTGCACACTTCAGTCTGCACCCCTGCCCTGGAGAGTAAATACCACGCCGCTTGTGGTCGGAGGAAGGAAGAGACAGTCCTTGCACAAAAAACTGTGTAGACCCAAGCTATGGAAATTTATTCCTTTCATTTCTGTGAACCTTTTTAAAAATATAAACACTTTCTGTAGAAAATTAGGGCAGGCATGCAAAAACAACATCTCACATTTTGCAAATGGGTATTATTTTTCTATAGAATTAAAAGGACTTTTTCTTAACTGAATATTCTCTATCCACTGAGCCCCTAAATATCTCAGACAGTCATAATATGATCATTTAAATGTAATGGCTTGTTCTTGAGACTTCAGGAGTTTAGAAGATTGATCAGAAGTACCAGTCCTCACCCTGTTGCTTTGGCCACAACCTGGTGACACGCAGGGGCGAAGCTGGGCTTGAGTTGCTGATCCTCGTGCGGGTTAACTGCGAGCCTGGCTACGGCCGTGCTGCCCTGGAGTCAGCGGGGGCCCCGAGACAGCAGGTGCCTGCGGGTGTTTGTCAAGGTCAGCTCTCTGCAGACGCCAGGCACCTTAGAGGGTGCTGCCAATGGTTTATAACTTTTTGACAAAATTGTAATTCAAAAAGGGTGTGGCCTACTTACACGCTTCCAAGATTATTTAGTTTTGAAATGGACAAACCTGTCACACTCACCACATGCCAGCAGCCAGACTGTCAGCCCTCAGAGCCATTGCCAGCCCTTGGGCACAGCCTCGCTTTCTGTCGTTTGTGCCTCCTTCATTACAGGTCAAGAAAAAAGTTTCTGTGTGTGTGCAAGTGAGTGTGTATCTGTGTGTATGTGTAACTGTGAGTGTATGTGTGTATGTATATGTGTGTATGTGTGAGTGTGTATGTGTGTGAGTGTATGTGTGAGTGTGAATGTATATGTGTGTAAATGTGTGTGTGTATATGTGTGTATGCATCTGTAGAGTGTGTATAAGTGTGTATGTGTGTGTGTATGTGTATGTGTATGTGTGTGAATGTAAGTTTGTGTGTGTGTGTATATAAATGTGTGAGTCTGTGTCTATGTGTGAGTGTATGTGTGTATGTATATCTGTGTGTGTGACTCTATGTGTGTATGTATGTGTGAGTGTGTACATGTGTGAGTGTATGTGTGTGTGTGTCTATGTGTAAGGAAGTGTGTGTGTATGTATATGCATGTATGTGAGTGTATATGTGTCAGAGTGTGTGTATATGAGTGTATGTGTATATGTGTGTGTGTGTCTATGTGAATGTATATGTGTGTGTGCATGTGTGTGTATATGTGTGAGTGTGTGTATATGTGTATGTGTGAGTGTATGTGTGTATATATATGAGTGTGTGTGTGGGGGTGTATGTGTGTGAGTGTGTGTATATGTGTGTGTGTGTGTATGTGTGTGTATGTGGGTGTGAGTGTGGGTGTATGTGTGAGTGTGTGAGTGTATGTGTGTGTGTGCATGTGTGTATGTATATGTGAGTGTGTGTCTGTGTGAGTGTATATGTGAGTGTTTGTGTCTGAGTGTATATGTGTATGTATGTGTGTGAGAGGGTGTATATGTGTGTGTGTATGTGTGTATATGTGTGTGTCTATGTGAATGTGTATGTGTGTGTGCATGTGTGTATGTATATGTGTGTGTACATGTGTGTATGTATGTGTGAGTGTGTGTGTGTGAGTCTGTGTGAGTGTATATGTTTGTGTGTGTGAGTCTGTGTGAGTGTATATGTGTGTGTATGTGTGTGGGAGGGTGTATATGTGTGTGTGTATGTGTAAGTGTATGTGTGTATGTATATGTGTGTGTCTCTGTGTGCGTGTATGTGTGTATGTATATGTGTGTCTGTGTGTGCGTGTGTGTGTATGTGAGTATGCATGTATGTATATGTGGGTGTGGGTGTACATGTGTGTATGTATGTGTGAGTGTGTGTGTGAGTGTGTGTGTGAGTGTATATGTTTGTTTGTGTGAGTCTGTGTGTGCGTGTGTGTCTGCGTGTGCTCTCTGTGCCAGCCCTCCTCTGGCCGTCTGGCTCCGCTGCCCGGCTGCACGGTGCTCTGTCGTCTGGTGACGGCGGGTGGAGGCGTCCTCAGCTCTCCACTCTGGGGCTGGGTCTTGGTTGCATCAGAGGAAAGGTCAGAATCAGACGGTGCACAGGAAGGGTGACGACACCAGAGAGCGAGGAGAGAGACCAGACGTGGGTGAGGGGAGCAGAGACCTAGGCCGGCATTCAGAGAGAAGTGAGGCTGACCACAGGGGGACGGTCCGCAGGCCGCGCAGACCAGCCAGGAGTGCTCTGCACCTCCGCCCCCGGCACACCATGACCGCCATCAAGACACCCCGGAGGCCTGAGTCCGCCCAGAGCCCCGGGTGACTGACCGTGGGCAGGGCAGGCCTGGGCGCTGCCTTCCCAAGGCCCACGTGGGCTCATCCGTGGGGCCGCTGAGGACACAGGTCCTTCACGTCCACACCCACCGTGGGCCCCACCTGGAAGGTCGGCTGGTTGACTCCACTAGCCGGCTCCGGCTGGCTGCAGAGCCTGTGCTCAGATCCCGTGGCTCCATGTTGCAGCATCTCTAGAACCTGCTGTGTCCCCCGTGGTCTCTGAGGCTGAAAATTAAGCCCAGACTTGGTGAAGACTCGGTCAGCGGTGCCCAGGGCGTGCTGGGTGCAGTGGGCGCTGGGGTCCAGGCCCCCGTCTGGGGGACTGTTAGTGAGGCCCCGCTTCTGCATGTGCCCCAGCTCTCGGTTCCGAGAGAACACCCATCTGTGAGTGCAGGGCCTGGTATTAAAGCTGTCAGAGAGGACAGTGGCTTCCTGCGGCCCTGAGCTAATGAGGCTGGCTGCACACCCCTCTCCTCAGGCACCTGGGCTCTTGCAGGGACTGCCATTCTTAATCATATTTTAATTTTCAGATAAATTACTTTCATTATCCTCCCATTTACCGTAGCACATGTGCATCCCTGCCTGTTAACGTCTGTCAGCTCCTCTGTGAGCTCGGTTTTCAGTGGCCGTGGCGGGTGCAGTCATGAAGGACCATGCGTGTTAGTTTACAGGGATTATTATTTTTTACTCTTTGAGAAAACATTGTAGAGAGTTGCTGAAACTGGTCCTTCTGCTGGAAACCGTGATGGCTGTGTGAGGACAGTGACTATTAGTGATTGTCGGGATGAGGCCCCTGCATCTGGCTGGCTCTCCATCAGGTCTGTCCAGGGGCTGGCAGGGGCCAGACCTGCGGTCAGCCTCGCTGGACGTCTCTTTGCCATCAGGAAACCAAATGAAGTTGTTTTTCAAAATTTACGATTTAAACACGCACCCCCACCCCCTGTCCCCGTCCCCAGAAGCCGCTTTTGTCCAAACTGAAACCACGGCAGCTCCGAGCTGCGTCCTGGGCTGCTGCGCTGTTTTCTTGTCTCTGTGAGGTCTTGGGTTTAGTTGACAAGCTCCGACCCACACATGGACAGCTCTGGGCCATGGGTTCTGGCTCCTTGGCCTTGGGTCAGCGAGGCTGCCTCCTCACCTCCAGGCAGCTCTCCAGCCATCACTTCTTGCCATCTGGAATCCACGGCCTGGTGAGTCTGCAGGCCTGTCCGCATCACTCGTCTCCACGTGGAGAGCTTCTCTGTCCATCGTCCCTCATTCTTTGGTCAAGTATTTATCACTCTTTAAGAGTCATTGTGAAATATACATGGCATAAAGTTGACCAGGATTCCCTCTTAGTAAGACTGCATTTCCAGTGCTTGCAGTGCGGGGGGCATGTGTTCAGTTCTCTGGTTGGGGAACTAAGATCCCACATGCCATGCAGCGCGGCCAAAAGATTAAAAAAGAAAGCAGAATGTTTAGTGACAAAAATGAGATGCGCAGCACAATACCAATAACATAGCAAGAATCCACGCGTGTAAATAACACACGCACTTGAAGCTTACATCTATTTAACCTGGGCGCACGGTCTGTGGCTCTCAGCGCGTTCGCACTGCCGTGCAGCCGTCACCACCGTCACCTCCAGGACACTTCACCTTCCCAAACAGAGCCTTTCTCTTCATCACGTGAGTCCCCACCCCGGCCGCCGGGACCCACATCTACATTCCGCATGTGTGAGTCTGATCATTGTGGGTGCTTCTCAGATGGCGCAGTGGTAAAGAATCCGCCTGCCAATGCAGGAGGTGCAGGAGACAGGGGGACATGAGTCTGTGCAAACTCCGGGAAGTAGTGGAGGGCAGAGGAGCCTGGCGTGCTGCAGGCTGTGGGGTCACAGAGAGCCAGACATGACCTAGCGACTGAGCCGCAGCAAGGTGCTGGGGGAAGAGGAGTCACACAGTGCTCGTCCCTCTGCCTGGGGCTCATGTCAGTCAGCCTGACGACCTCGGGGTTCTTTCCTGTTGTAGCGGGGGTTGAGGTGTCTGTCCTTCCTTTCTCAGGCTGGATCGTGGGTGGACATTTTGTTCACATGTTCAGCCATCAGTGGACCCTTGAGTGGCCTCCTGGCTGCTGTGCCCATGGAGGTACAAATATCTCCTTAAGGCCATGCGTTAGACTTTGGTGTGTTATTCTTAAGTAACTTCCATGGGCCAAGCATTCTGGTGAGCGGGACGCACCTTCCGTACTGCAGGGGGACAGATGGGTAAGGATGGTTCCGGAGTGTAGGACTCACTGGGCCCCGGGGGCGGCAGGAGAGGGGGTCCTGGGAGAGAGATCCGGGGGCCCAGACTGGGCTCAGGGTGGGGAGGCCCTGGACTGCTGGGCGGACACGAGTAGGGGTGGGGCCTCCCACATGGCTGAGCACGCGGAGCGCGGGGCGGGGCCAGGCCGGAGAAGAGGGCTGCAGAGCGGTCATCGGCAGCTGCGCGGCCGTTGCTTGGCGCTCAGCTGGTCCGCCTGGGCTCGAAGGCACAGCTGTGGGTGACTCAACGGGTGGGCCCCCCATTCTGAGGAGCTGCCCTCACCCTGTGAGAGTGGAGGGGCCGGGAGGGGGAGAAGGGGGAGGAGAGAAGCGGGGAGGGCTGGGGCCTGAGGCTAAGGCTGGTGTGGACGAGTCCCCGCCCCTCCCCCCGGCCCCGCCCCTCCCCCCTCCTTCCCCCCTCCCCCCCGCCCCTCCCCTCCCCTCCCCTCACCCTCCCCCCCCCTCCCTTCCCCTCCCCTCCCCCCTCCCTTCCCCCTCCCTGGGAGGTGGAACAGGAGTGGGTGCAAGGCAGGTGATGGACGGCTGTTTCTGAGTGACTGTCAGCGTCCCGATAAGATGAGGCCGGCAGCTGCTGCTCCCGGGATCCCACATGACGCGCCGTTCTCCTTCAGTGCTGCCGACGGCCCGCAGCGCCAGGCCTTTCTGTTCTCCTTGGAATAGTCAACGGAACGGTCCAGGCTGATAAGAGGAGCGGCCCGGTTACCTGGCAACGGGCTGGAGCGGAGGGCAGCTGATGGGAAGATCAGCTGCCGCGATAACCGCCTTCCTTCCCCGCTGCTTCTCTGTGGACCACGGCAGACAGCCGCAGCAGCCCCAGAGACTTGGGCGGAGTCTGAGCTCCCAAAGGAAGCTTACCGCGTGCCCTTGACCCAGCGGTGGGCAGGTGCCCCCGCCAGGAGGAGCCTGGCTTCCTGGGACCTGCAGCGGAGGTCTTTAAGGAAGCAGGGGAAAGAAGGAAAGAAAGAAAGAAAGCGAAGTCACTCAGTCATGTCTGACTCTTTGTGATCCCATGGACTGTAGCCCACCAGGTTCCTCCATCCATGGAATTTTCTAGGCAAGAGTACTGGAGTGGGTTGCCATTTCCTTCTCCAAGGAAGCAGGGGAAGCACCATTGAAATCCCGCAGCCTGGCCGGCATGTCAGCCAGGCCAGGCAGAGACAGCAGCACGGCGGGCTGGCCCGGGGGCAGAGTCAGCCCCATTGGGACCCTGAGAGCTGGCAGCGAGTCTTGACGATCGGGTGCTGTCGGTGGTTTGGTTCCCACTTCTTCATGGTCTTTCTTCCAGTAAACGCCTTTCGTGTGGATGAGACCTGCTGGCCACCGCATCAGGAAGCTGCCTCCCTGCCCACAGGCCCGTGTCCACTCCACTCTCCCCTGCCCTTGAATTGTGCCTTTTGTCTGCTGGTCATTCATACAAGATCGTGGAATTTTAGAACTGGGAGAGGTTCAGATTATTTGGTTCTCTTCCGTTATTTTCAGAAACAAACAAAATCCAAACCCCAGACCCCTGAGGACCGGAGAGGTGGCAGTCACACAGGCTCTGGGCTCCTCCAGGCCAGGCCCCCGCTGGCACCGCAAGGCTGAATGACCACCACACGTTTCCGCTGGTCCACGGGAACGTTCTGTCCTGTTGTTCCGTCGGATTTCACGTAGAAAAGGCAAAGGCAATTTGGCCGCTAGAAACTATAGCGTTTTTACTATGATACTCGGCTGCTCAGATGCGAGGTGAGCTCCGTCTCCATCACTGCGTTTCCTTCTGTGCACAGCCGCTGCAGGTCCAGAGTCTGGCTCCTGACTCCGCTTCCTCCAAGGCCTGCCTGCCGGAACTGGAACTCTGGTCGCCTTGCAGACGGGAGTTTGCTGTGACGGTGTTTGATCAGGTTCTGCTTTCCTCTGACAACAGCAGTGAAGGGAGCTGTGGGAGCCTGGTGCGTCTGAGCTGAAACGTGACGTCCTCGCTGAGGAGCGGAGGGAAGCATGCGGCCTGCCGGCGGCTGGAGGGCGGCCCCCACGGGCCCCGCTGTGCCGCCTTCCACTCTCTGTGGGACGAAAGGCCCGGTGCAGGATGAGGGGGTGCTGGCGGGGCGAGCTGCTGCTCAGAAGGGGTGAAGCGGGGCAGGCCCTGCTCTCAGAACAGCTGGCAGCTCACCCGTGCCCAGGGCTTTGCACTTGAGCCCAGAGCCCTCCAGCTGAAGAGACCTTAGGAAAGGCCTGATGTGGCAGTTGAGTTTCAGGAACTGGCGTGCAGAGAAGGGAGGCCGTGCGCCCGGGCTGCACAGCAGGCTGGGGAAGCGCCGGGACGGGGGCCTGGCTCCTGCCGCTGTCTCCTCGCCCTTAGTGGGGCTCAGGACACGGCGTGGGGGGCAGGCATGGTTGTGCCACCCAGGGAGGGGGCCACAGCTCCAGTCAAAAATCCAGCAAAAATTATCAATGTTTTCCCTTTCCAGGGGAAGAGATCAGCCTCCCATTCTAGACCCATGCTAGACTGACTCCACACGAGCCCCTCAGAACCTCTGGCAGCATGCTTGGTCGCCTAGGAGGCAGCCGTCTCGTCCCTGGGGCCTCAGCGTCCCTCCCGGTCCTGTCTCGGCACCCGCCCGCTCTCCATCCCAGTCTTCTGCTCTGCAGATAAAGGGGGCTGTGGGCATGGCCTCAGAACTCCGCTGAGCTCATCAAGCTTTGGGGTCTTCAGTCCTTGCCCGCACCTGTGGCTGTGTGGTCACTCTGCAGGGAGGTCTGGGGGACTTCCAGACCGTGCTCCCCTGGAGGCCTGTGGGCAGTGCCCGCGTTCTGTGCCCTGTGACACCTCCTCCCAGAACACGCCCTGGACCCCAGAGCCTCTCTGGGCCGCACGCCCCCCGCCCTATAGATGCGTGCTCACCTCTGAAGAGGTGGTGGGTCTGTCCAGCCCTCCGTCTGCACTGCCCCACCCTCGCCGAGGCCCCCACCCTCCACGGGCAGCTCCCTTCAGCCCTGCAGCTCCTGGCGTGGAATGGCCCCAGCTCAGCGCCTCCTGCACTCCTGGAGGACAGCCGACTCCCTGCCCAGACTCCACCCTCGCCCTCGCGTCCGCCGGACCTGCCGCTCGCTCTGGCCTCAGAGCTCTGCCCTCTTGGCCCCGGTGACCGTCCATCCCGCTGCCCAGCCTGCATGGCCCTGGCAGCCCCGTGCGGCCGCCCCATGGGTCCTCCACCTCCTGTGGGTGGAGGAGCTGATGCCCCTCTGCTGTCCTCGAGGCCCGTCCCCTGTTGCCCACATCACAGTTAGAGGTGGATGCTGCTCGGGGGAGTGGTGCCCCCGAGCCCAGAGGCCCCAAGAGCAGAGCCTATGTCGTCCATTTGCCCCAAGCGCATGTCCTGTGGCTCTTCCGCCTGCTTGTCCCGCGGGGCGTTAGGGCAGGGCCGTGTCCCAGGGTCGGGGCAGCGCAGGGCAGCGTGAATGGAGACGAGTCCACTGTGAAAGCAGGAGGGGCCTCACAGACTCGCCGTGGACACGGGCCGGACGTGCGCGGGTGTGCTGAGCCGAGTGCAACCTGCCCGCCTGTGGAGGTGGACAAGAGAGCGCTGAAGCTCTTTGTTGAGGAACATGTGGGGCGGGGGGTCAGGTTTCTGGGATGACTGTGGAGGTTGGAAAAGCAGCTTCCTTGTTCTATTGCCGAGTTTGGCAGATAAAAAAACGTAGGAGCCTGTATGTGTGTGTGTATGTGTGTGTGTGTGTGTATACACACACATACATTCATGTGGAGTCACACGCACACACACTATATTGCTGTTCAGTCACCAGGTCAAGTCTGACTCTGTGACCCCCTGGATTGCAGCACGCCCGGCTTCTCTGTCCCTCAGCATCTCCCAGAGTTTGTCCAAGTTAGTGTCCATTGACTTCGTGATGCCAACCATCTCATCCTCTGCTGCCCCCTTCTTCTGCCTTCAGTCTTTTCCAGCACCAGGGTCTTTTCCAATGAGTCAACTCTTCCCATCAGGTGGCCAAAGGATTGGAGCTTCAGTTACATCATCAGCGCTTCCAGTGAATATTCAGCGTTGATTTCCTTTAGGATGGACTGGTTTGACCTCCTTGCAGTCCAAGGGACTCTCAAGAGTCCTCTCCAACACCACAGTTCAAAGGCATCAATTCTTCAGTGCTCTGCCTTCTTTATGGTCCAACTCTCACATCCATACATGACTACTGGAAAAAGCATAGCCCTGACTAGACGGACCTTTGTCAGAAAAGTGACGCCTTTGCTTTTTAATACACTGTCTGGGTTTGTCATAGCTTTCCTTCCAAGAAGCTATCATCTCTCATGTCACGGCTGTGGTGACCATTTGTAGTGACTTCAGAGCCAAGAAGAGGAAGTCTGTCACTGTCTCCACTGTTTCCCCCTCTGTTTGCCAGGAAGTGATGGGGCCGGATGCCATGATCTCAGTTTTCGATATCGTCTTTCACGCGGGCTCTCTCACTGTCCTCTTGGACGCTCGTCAGGCGGCTCCGTGGCTCCTCTTTACTTTCTGCCATTAGAGTGTTGTCATCTGTGCGTCTGAGGCTGTTGACATTGCTCCTGGCAGTCTTGATTCCACCCTGTGACTCATCCAGCCCAGCATCTGCATGATGTGCTCTACATATAAGGTAAATAAACAGGCTGACAGTAAACAGACTTGTCATGCCGTCCAGGGCCACCCGAGATGAACAGGCCACAGTGGAGAGTTCTGACAAAGCGTGACCCGCTGGAGGGGCAGTGGCAGCCACTCCAGAGCTCTTGCCGTGGGAACCACGAACTGTTTAAAAGACACGCATTATCAGGTCAGTTCATTCACTCAGTTGTTTCCAACTCTTTGTGACCCTGTGAATCGCAGCACGACAGGCCTCCCTGTCCATCACCAACTCCCGCAGTTCACTCAGACTCACGTCCATCGAGTCAGTGACGCCATCCAGCCATCTCATCCTCTGGCGTCCCCTTCTCCTCCTGCCCCCAACCCCTCCCAGCAGCAGAGTATTTTCCAATGAGTCAAGTCTTCGCATGAGGTGGCCAAAGTACTGGAGTTTCAGCTTTAGCAGCATTCCTTCCAAAGAAATCCCAGGGCTGATCTCCTTCAGAATGGACTGGTTGGATCTCCTTGCAGTCCAAGGGACTCTCAAGAGCCTTCTCCAGCACCACAGTTCAAAAGCATCAATTCTTCGGCACTCAGCTTTCTTCACAGTCCAACTCTCACATCCGTACATGACCACAGGAAAAACCATAGCCTTGACTAGATGGACCTTTGTTGGCAAAGAAATGTCTCTGCTTTTTAATACGCTGTCTAGGTTGGTCATAGCTTTTCTTCCAAGGAACAAGCGTCTTTTAATTTCATGGCTGCAGTCACCATCTGCAGTGATTTTGGAGCCCAAGAAAATAAAGTCTGTCACTGTTTCCATTGTTTCTCCATCTATTTCCCATGAAGTGATGGGACCGGATGCCATGATCTTACTTTTTTGAATGTTGAGTTTTAAGTCAGCTTTTTCACTGTCCTCTTTCACTTTCATCAAGAGGCTCTTTAGTTCCTCTTCACTTTCTGCCATAAGGGTGGTGTCATCTGCGTATCTGAGGTTATTGATATTTCTCCTGGCAATCTTGATTCCAGCTTGTGCTTCTTCCAGTCCAGCGTTTCTCATGATGTACTCTGCATATAAGTTAAATAAGCAGGGTGACAATATACAGCCTTGACATACTTCTTTTCCTATTTGGAACCAGTCTGTTGTTCCATGTCCACTTCTAACTGTTGCTTCCTGACCTGCATATAGGTTTCTCAAGAGGCAGGTCAGGTGGTATGGTATTCCCATCTCTTGAAGAATTTTCCACAGTTTATTGTGATCCACACAGTCAAAGCCTTTGGCATAGTCAATAAAGCAGAAATAGATGTTTTTCTGGAACTCTTGCTTTTTTGATGATCCAGCGGATGTTGGCAATTTGATCTCTGGTTCCTCTGCCTTTTCTAAAACCAGCTTGAACATCTGGAAGTTCACGGTTCACGTATTGCTGAAGCCTGGCTTGGAGAATTTTGAGCATTACTTTACTAGCGTGTGAGATGAGTGCAATTGTGTAGTAGTTTGAGCATGCTTTGGCATTGCCTTTCTTTGGGGTTGGAATGAAAAGTGACCTTTTCCAGTCCTGTGGCCACTGCTGAGTTTTCCAAATTTGCTGGCATATTGAGTGCAGCACTTTCACAGCATCATCTTTCAGGATTTGAAAGAGCTCAACTGGAATTCCATCACTTCCACTAGCTTTGTTCGTAGTGATGCTTTCTAAGGCCCACTTGACTTCACATTCCAGGATGTCTGGCTCTAGGTGAGTGATTACACCGTCGTGATTATCCTGGTCGTGAAGCTCTTTTTTGTACAGTTCTTCTGTGTATTCTTGCCACCTCTTCTTAATATCTTCTGCTTCTGTTAGGTCCATACCATTTCTGTCCTTTATTGAGCCCATCTTTGCATGAAATATTCCCTTGGTATCTCTAATTTTCTTGAAGAGATCTCTAGTCTTTCCCATTCTGTTGTTTGCCTCTCTTTCTTTGCATTGATCCCTGAGGAAGGCTTTCTTATCTCTTCTTGCTATTCTTTGGAACTCTGCATTCAGATGCTTATATCTTTCCTTTTCTCCTTTCTTTTCGCTTCTCTTCTTTTCACAGCTATTTGTAAGGCCTCCTCAGACAGCCATTTTGCTTTTTTGCATTTCTTTTCCATGGTGATAGTCTTAACCCCTGTCTCCTGTACAATGTCGCGAACTTCCATCCACAGTTCATCAGGCACTCTGTCTATCAGGTATAGTCTCTTAAGGGCCTATTTCTCACTTCCACTGTATAATCATAAGGGATGTGACTTAGGTCATACCTGAATGGTCTAGTGGTTTTCCCTACTTTCTTCTATTTAAGTCTGAATTTGGCAATAAGGAGTTCATGATCTGAGCCACAGTCAGCTCCTGGCCTTCTTTTTGTTCACTGTATAGAGCTTCTCCATCTTTGGCTGCAAAGAATATAATCAATCTGATTTTGGTGTGGACCATCTGGTGATGTCCATGTGTAGAGTCTTCTCTTGTGTTGTTGGCAGGGGGTGTTTGCTATGACCAGTGCATTTTCTTGGCAAAACTCTATTAGTCTTTGCCCTGCTTCATTCTGTACTCCAAGGCCAAATTTGCCTGTTACTCCAGGTGTTTCTTGACTTCCTACTTTTGTATTCCAGTCCCCTATAATGACAAGGACATCTTTTTTGGGTATCAGTTCTAAAAGGTCTTGTAGGTCTTCATAGAACCGTTCAACTTCAGCTTCTTCAGCGTTACTGGTTGGGACATAGACTTGGATTACTATGATATTGAATGGTTTGTCTTGGAAACCAACAGAGATCATTCTGTCGTTTCTGAGATTGCATCCAAGTACTGCATTTTGGACTCTTTTGTTGACCATGATGGCTATTGCATTTCTTCTAAGGGATTCCTGCCTGCAGTAGTAGATATAATGGTCATCTGAGTTAAATTCACCCATTCCAGCCCATTTCAGTTTCCCCCCCTGACCTTGAATGTGGAATAGCTCCTCTAGGCCCTCCTGCGCCCGCGCAGCCACGGCTCCTTGGACATGGGGTAGCTCCTTCCGGCCGCCGCCCCGACCTGACCTCGGACTCGGGGTAGCTCCTCTTGGCCGCCGCCCCTCAGGCATGGGGTCCTCCTGGCTTCTGCCCCTGACCTCGGACGCGGGGTAGCTCCTCTTGGCCGCCGCCCCTCAGGCATGGGGTCCTCCTGGCTTCTGCCCCTGACCTCGGACGCGGGGTAGCTCCTCTTGGCCGCCGCCCCTCAGGCATGGGGTCCTCCTGGCTTCTGCCCCTGACCTCGGACGCGGGGTAGCTCCTCTTGGCCGCCGCCCCTCAGGCATGGGGTCCTCCTGGCTTCTGCCCCTGACCTCGGACGCGGGGTAGTCCTTCCTGGCCGCCGCCCCGGGGGTAGCTCCTCTCGGCCGCGCTCTGTGCACCGTTGCAGCCGCCCGCGCTCTGTGTATATACGTATATATCTAAATATAAATTTAAAAGAAAGGTTTCAAGAAAACCTAATTGATGTTTCTCATAGAATATATTTACAACGCTGTCCGCCACAAACCAAATTTAAAGAATGATTCCATTATACTGCAGACGGGAAGTGACTTACAAGGGGTGTTCCAAAACACATAGGAAATGTCTCTGCGCATTTCCCTCTGTGCCAGCCTGCGTGTGGGGTGTTTCCTGTGGGTCTCAGGTGGGTCCTGGAGGCCTGGGGCCCTGGGGGGCTCAGCTGCTGGCGGCTGACCTGCTGACCCCCGCCTGCAGTCGGCTTTCTCATCTGTAAGGTGTGGGGCTGATGCATCCCATTGCTGCTTCAGGTCCCTACTTTCAGGGTATTTGGGGTCAGAGCATGACGTGGAAGCCCCGTGTGCTCTGAAGAACGTGCTCTCTCGTTGCTCCTCCCCGACGCCACCCACAGCACTGACTGGGGTTCCAGAAGCAGAGGACACGGGCGCGCACCATCTGAGTCCCAGCCGCGCACCGTCTGAGTCCCGGCCGCGCACCGTCTGAGTCCCGGGCATGCACCGTCTGAGTCCCGGCCACGCACTGTCTGAGTCCCGGCCGCGCAGACTGTCCACCCTGCCGGCGACGGTGGAGACCCTCCCTCAGGGACAGCGGGGCCCCAGCCACTGGTGGCAGGCAGGGTGGTTTTAGCAGCATTCAGAGGAGGGGCAGTGGCCCAGTCCGAGAGGGAGGCAGAAGGTTGAGCTCCACGGCCAGTCGGGCAGCTGGGCAGGTTGCCGCCTGGATCCTCCGGGCTTGGCAGAGGCCCCAGAAATCCAGGAGAGGCTTGCGATACTTCAGATGACTTTCTGCCGCTCCTGTGGGGCATCTCGGCGTAAGCGCGTGTAGCGCCCGACTGGCTATTGCCCGCCAGCCCGGCCAGCAACATGCTCCTGATAATCAAACGGGCCGCGTGTGAAAGGCTCTCCTCTGCTGCGTCCCTGCAGTGAGACCGTGTGAACAACGGAGGCGCCTTCGCCCGCAGCCGGCACAGATGCACCATGTGAGGCCCTGGGCCCTGAATTAGCCTTTTGTACCCAAGGCAGTGATTTGAATGCTTGAACCCCCACAGGAAGCTTGTCTCAAAGGGAACAATTCCCAAATAAGGGCTAATTAGGGCCTAAATTAATTAGAAGATGCGGTTTGAAAAGAGGTTGAGGAGCAGAGTCTGTCATTTCAGACAAATGGGACAGAGTGGGATAAATGGGGCCCCACTAATATCTCACTCTTCCCAGAGCCCCCCTTCCCCGCCGTGTTCTCAGGAGGCCCCCATTAGCAGCCCCACTGGCCTGGTGGCCCCACCGCCAGCACCTCCAGCAAACCAGCGCATCTGCCCCTGGCAGTCCCGTCTCTCCCCTGGAAACCAGCCCTGAGTGCTGTCCACTGTATGGTCACTGGACCGTCAGAAGCAAAGCTTCACATCACAAGTGTGATGGTCTCAGGCTGAAAAGGACAGAAAGGCGGGGGGTGGGGGTGAGAGGATGAGCTGGAAGGCAGCCTGGAAGCCACGCTGCCCTGGACTCACCTTTACGTTTGTGGTTTTCACGATGAGCTGCTTTTTGTTTAAAACCATTCCTTTCCATTAGGCTTCCCTGCTGGCTCAGATGGTAAAGAATCTGCCTGCAATGCAGGAGACCCGGGTTTGATCCCTGGGCCGGGAGGATCCCCTGGAGAAAGGAATGGCAACCCACTGCAGTATTCTTGCCTGGAAAGTCCCATGGACAGAGGAGCCTAGCAGGCAACACCCCATGGGGTCACAAACAGTCAGACACGACTGAGCGGCTAACGCACCACACACTCGTTCCTTTCCGAGGGTTTCTGATCCTGGCAGCTGCTCGGAGCTGTGCCTCGGGCTCGGCCAGGGCTGTCCAGCCATCTGTCTGTCACCCCCCTCATGGTCTCTCTTCTCTGCCTCCCTTCTCGCAGACGGAGTGTTCGGACGGTGTCAGGAGTTTCCGGCCATGGACACGCTCCGCTATGAAGTGTCGCCGGGGGTCCTGCAGCACCTGACGGCCACCCTGCAGAAGCTCTCCCGCACAGGTGGGTGGGCCCGGCCCATCCGCATCCTCCCGGTGCTGAGGCCTTAAACAAAGAGCGGGTCAGCCAGCCAGCGGCGGGCAGGGAGAGGTGGCCTGGGTCCCTCCCGGCAGCTGTGGCTGATGCCGTGGGTCAGTGGAGGGCTGGCCACGTGCCCAAGAAGATGACCACACTTCTGAAGCCCCAGTCCCAGTGTCTCAGCCCCGCCGCCTGGCTCCTCGGGGCCAGTGGTCAGGTGCGCGTGGCCTTGGCTGAGGCCCAGGATCGGGCGAGAGCAGCTCCTACAGAGGAGGGGAGTCTTCTCCAAAGGTGTCATGCATTCACGCCCAGACCCCAGGGGTCTGCACTGTAGGTTCAGCTGCCGCGGCCGCCCAGGCTCCACGGCGTCCTGTCTGCTGCCGACCCTCGGCACAGGCTCCTTACCTGTAGATGTGAGCCCAGGCTATGGACTGTGCGCATGGGCCCATGGGGGCCTGCAGCCCCGTGCCCTCGGTGGCCCCATGTCCCCTGCATGAGTCTCGAGGGAACAAAGGTGATGAGACCCCAAGCCCCGGAGGATGCCGGGGGCTGGAGTGCTGGCAGGAGGCAGTCGCTGGGCTGGCAAATGGAGAGCGGGTCACCTCTGGTCACCACCACCCTTAGCAGCAGCCGCCGGGCCCAAGGTGGGTCCCATCCTGGAGCTGCAGCCGCTGACCCCAGGGCCCACGGTCTGCAGACGGCGTGTGTGTTGGGGGCCATCAGCCCTCCATGATGGCAGCCCCAGCCCCTGCCAACCCCCTTTGGATTGGCTGCTGCCTTTGGTCTGTGAGCTTGTCAGTGGAAGTCGTGGTGGGTGGTGCTGAGTGGGGCAGTGTGGGTGCCCTTCCACCTCGACGACCCTCACCCCACAGGTCAGGGAATAGGGGGCATCCTATTGCTACCGAGCTAGCTACCGAGTCCATGCATTCCAGACCAGGGAGCAAGCCCAGGACGGCTTTGATCACTGGCCTTTAAGCCCCAGGGTGTCTGGTGGACACTGTGAAGTTCAGGGTCTTCTGGTGTTAGTATCAGCTGCGGGCCGGTCCAGCGATCACTGGAGAATCTGCTGATGTCCTTTCCTGGTCAGAGGCCTCCCTTCAGGGGGGCCTGGGGGCAGACGGAAGGATGAGCATTGGCTTGTGTAGCAGGGCCTTTCCTCCAGGGCCCCCACCCCAACCCCACCATTTCAGGGCCTCCGCCCCTGCCCCAACCCCGCCATTCCCGGGCTCTGATCTGTGAGTTGAAATTCCTCCGTCTGGAAAGTATAGGAGGGGACGTGACTGTCCTGCTGCCTCGGTGGATGCAGGGCTCTCCTGCCAGGCAGGCCCTGGGCGCTGGCGGAAGGCTGTCCAGTCCACTCTGGGAAGACTGCAGTGGCTACGAGGCCCCAGATCTCTGCAGTCCCTCTCTCATGGTCAGCGCTCCGTGGTGGCCTCATGCCTTCCCCTCAGTGCTGAGTGCCCCCGCCCGGGCCATGCCTCCCCCAAGCGGTGCCCCCAGCAGTCCCGGATGGAGGCACACAGCGCCCAGTGCATTCCTGACGTGCAGGGCCTCTCCTGAGCTCTCAGAGGACGCCGGGCCCATGGACTTATTCCTCGTGACCCCAGGCCTTCTGGAGCGTTGGCATACTGTGAGCCTGTCATGGGATGAGGAGGCTGCGGCGTGTCCAGCTCACTTCACGGAGGCCCCGTGTCCCGTGTGTGTGGGCCAGTGGCGGAGAGCCACGCTCTGGGCCCGGGTTGGCAGGCCTGCCTGGCCCATTTCCATCCATCCCCCTTGTCTCACGCCCCGGCTCCATGCCCACAGGTGTTCCTGCTGCTGCAGAGTGGCATGCACACAATTCTTCCGCATGCTCTGCTCTCATGGCCAGGCCTCACCATCTGGGACCGCCGCAACCATCCAGATGCGGGCGAGATGCTGTGTTCTGGGAGGGTCTGCAGGCCGCAGGACCACCACCTGGGGGTCAAGGTTCCTCACGAGAGGACGGGTGCCCTTCCCCTGCAGAGCAGGCTGCGGGGCTCCGTGTCTCAGCTGGGTCAGGATGTGTCCACACCCGCGTCCAGCACCCTTCCCATCGCAGTCTGATTGCGGGCTCAGACTCTGGGCTCCTTCCAGAGGGAACTTGAGACACACGGAGGGTGCTTTATGGAGGAGGCAAAACAGACAGGGAAGCACATTTTTAAATGCGTAGATGTCCTTGTTGAGAGCAGTTTTAGATTTACAGAAAGGTTGAGCAGAATGAGTAGAGCTTGCATACCTGCCCCAGGAAAGGCTCTCTGACCTTGGGGTGGCACCTGGATTGGCACTGGGCGTCGGTATTTATGATCAGTGCATGCCCATGGCTCACTCTAGGGTTAACTTTGTCCTGCACGTTCTGTGGGTTTGACAGGCGTGTGATGTCATGCAGCACCGTTCCGGGTCTGGGTGGGAAAAGCTCGCTGCCCTAAGGGCCCCATGTGAGCCTGGTCATTTCCCCCACTCCCCGAGTCCTGACAGCCACTCCCCTTCCCACTGCTGTTTCCAGAACGTCAGTTAGCTGGGATCAAGCAGTGCGTAACCTTTTCAGACTGGCTTGTTTCACCTAGGCCTGTGCTTTGAAGTTCCTTCCATGACTTTCGATGGCTTAATAGCTCACTTATTTTTAGCGCTGAATGACAGTCAGCTGTCTGAATGGACCAGTTTCTCAGCTGACCCACTGAAAGACGTCTTGATTGCTCCCAACCACTGGCAGTGCTGAACAGAGCTGCTGTACATGTCCATGTGCAGGGTTTTGTGCGGACAGGACTTTTCAGCTCCTTTGGGTAAATACCAGATCTTACAGTAAGAGCACATTTCGTTTTGTAATTGACTGTCTCCAAGCAGCAATGTGGCCGGTGAGGGGCGGGGGGGGGGGTGGTGGTGGTGGGGGACTTACCAAAGCTCTTAGAGGTGCAGCTTCTTCATTGAGTGAATGTGGACGTCAAACAGGGCCATCATGAAGGTCAAACGATGACATCAAGTAAAGTACTCTAAACCTGTTATAAAAGTATTTCCAAATGTTGGCTATTATTCATTTGATGCTGTGTCCTGATTTATGGACCTTTTACCCAGTTCACCGGAGAAGGCAATGGCACCCCACTCCAGTACTCTTGCCAGGCTCCTCTGTCCATTGAATTCTCCAGGCAAGAATACTGGAGTGGGTCTGTTCCTTTCTCCAGGGGATCTTCCCAACCTAGGGATCAAACCCAGGTCTCCGCA
The DNA here is from genome assembly GCF_019923935.1 of Bubalus bubalis. Lineage (NCBI taxonomy): Eukaryota > Metazoa > Chordata > Mammalia > Artiodactyla > Bovidae > Bubalus > Bubalus bubalis. The sequence goes on along the minus strand of NC_059164.1, from coordinate 118,638,823 downwards.
TTGCAGGCAGATTCTTTACCGTCACCAGGGAAGCCCAAGAATACTGGAGTGGGTAGCCTATCCTTTCTCCAGGGGATCCCCACCTGCCAATGTAGGAGACGCAGGTTCGATCCCTGGGTCAGGAAGATCCCCTGGAGGAGGGCATGCCAACCCACTCCAGTGTTCTTGCCTGGAAAGTTCCATGGACAGAAGAGCCTGCTGGGCTACAGTCCATGGGGTCGCAAAGAGTTGAACACGACTGAAGTGACTTAGCGTGCATGAATCAACCAGTTCATACCCACCTATTTCTTTTCTAGTGGGAATTATTGCAGAGTTTCTGCTGAGGTGGTTAGCTCTGTGCATCGACTCTAATGCCAGAAGGGCAGCCATTTCTCACAGGACACAGGTATGCTCTAGCTCTTTCCTTACATCGGTGGTGACGGTGGTGATGCAGGTCAACTCACTGACAGGTGAGGATGTCCGTGCCTCAGGGGAGCCTGTCTAGACCGCCAGTGACGGGACAGGCAGGATGCGCCCTCAGGCCTGGAACAAAACCCACGTCCTTCCCTGAGCCCAACTCAACCCTCCTTGGACACCCATTCCCTCTGTGGAATTCCTCCCCCTCCCCCAGAACACACCTGGTTTTTTAAGCTTTATATTTTCTTGGGCTCCAAAATCACTGCAGATGGTGACTGCAGCCATGAAATTAAAAGACGCTTGCTCCTTGAAAGAAAAGCTATGACCAACCTACATAGCATATTAAAAAGTAAAGACCACTTTGCTGACAAAGGTCTGTCTAGTCAAAGCTATGGTTTTTCCAGTGGTCATGTATGGATGTGAGAGTTGGACTATGAAGAAAGCTGAGCACCAAAGAATTGATGCTTTTGAACTGTGGTGTTGGAAAAGACTCTTGAGAGCCCCTTGGACTGCAGGGACATCAAACCAGTCAGTCCTAAAGGAAATCAATCCTGAATAGTCTTTGGAGGGACTGATGTTGAAGCTGAAGCTCCAGTATTTTGGCCATCTGACGCAAAGAGCTGACTCATTGGAAAAGACCCTGGGAAAGATTGAAGGCGGGAGAAGAAGGGGACGACAGAGGATGAGATGGTTGGATGGTATCACCAGCTCAGTGGACATGAGTCTGAACAAACTCTGGGAGATAATGAAGGACAGGGAAGCCTGGTGTGCTGCAGTCAATGGGGTCACAGAGTCAGGCACGACTGAGCAACTGAACAACAATTTTGTGTTGAGGTGTAGCCGATTACCAATATTGTAACAATTTCAGGTAAATGGCAAAGGGATTCAGCCAGACATATACATGATCCATTCTCCGTGAAACCCTCCTTCCATCCAGACTGACACTTAACACTGAGCAGAGTTCCCTGTGCTTTATAGTAGGTCCTTGTTGGTTATGCATTTTAAATAAAGCAGAGAGCACCCTGTTATTAAGTTAGCTTCCACCGGCCAGTCCCAAGCAGGTTACGCTCAGTGTCTTGGGAGCCACATGGGTGCCTCCCACAGAAGCTGGAGCAGTTCTGCTGGGCTTGGGGTCCTGGCGGGGACAGCATTTTGGTTTCTGCTGCTGGGCCACCAGAGGGCGTGTTGGGGTGCCTGGATGGGCCCAGCTGCTGTACCTGGTGGCAAATTCATTTCCTTGTGTCTCCAAGGCACTGGGGGACTTCCCCGGTGAGCCAGGAGGTGTAGACGTGAAATAAAGTTTCACAGGCTTGGTTGAAAAGCAACATCGTGGGGACACTTGTGGTCTCCTGAACTGCATATCCTAGCACTTTCTGGAAACAATCTTGTGTTTCTCTCTGGACCCGTCTGCCCGCTAACGCTGTAGCTCTCTGCCCTCCATGCCTCTCCCCTCCTGGGCCAGCCCGCTGAGGTGGCGGCCCCAGGCCTTAGGGGTAGACTCCTGTCCAGACTCCCATCTCCCTTGGGTGTGAGGCTCAGCTTCTGCAGGTCAGACCTGCAGTTCTTGCACGGTGTGATGCTGGTTCCTGGGGAAACTCATCCTCCTCTTTGTGGGGGGTTGGTGGCATCCTGTTTTCACCCTCTCGCGTGGAAGACCTCAGGATGCAAACTCCCTGCCATCCTGTGGGCTCAGCCACGTCGGGCAGAGTGGACGGTGTGTCTCCCCTGCCCCTTCTTCACCGCCACGCCCAGAAACACAGGCCTGGTCCCAGCGAAGGCGGCAGCTGGCAGGGCTGTCAGGAGCCTTCCTTTTGAAGAAGGGAAATGGGGCTTAATTGTGTAACATAAATACACACATGAGAGAACAGAAGATGTTCACGTTTATTCACTACTCTTGTCTCCTGCTGGCAACATTGTTTCATGAGTGGATACATTGTTCTCTCATGTATTAAATTTTTAAAAAATGCATTTCACTTCTGACACTTCATTAAAATTCAGCATGTAGATGTCACTCGTTGGCACGTAATTTGCTGTCATAAAAACAACTTTGGATTTACTTCCTGGCAAGAATCTCCTGATATATTGAGCTGTATGTTAAAAGCAAGAAACAAAAATGCAAAAAGTAAGAATCTAACACAATGTCACATTTCCTTAAAAGAGAATGAGAAGAAATCCCCTAATGAAACGGAGCAGAACGCAGGAAGCCAGCACGGGCAGCAGAGGAGGCCCGACGCGAGTGCGGCCGCAGTGCCCGGGCTGCGCGGGGCGGGGCGGGCGGCTCCCGCAGGTCAGTGGGCTGAACTTGGACCCCTGCTTGGCAGCTCCCCAGCTGCTGGTGCTGAGAGCAGTGCCCCTTGCCTGTGTCTCGCCCTCTGCACTTGCGCACTTGGCATCCCACCTGTGTGCATGGCTGTATCTATCCACCCGGGGGCCGGGTCTCTCGGTGAGTCTGAGCTGCAGTCTCCCCGGGACCCGCGTTGACGCCCGAGCCCACAGGAGCCGAGTCGCTGCCCTCCGTCGCTGCGTGCCGCCTGCTTTCCCGTTGCTGGCAGTGACGCCACTGTGCCTTCTTTTCTTTCTTGCCTCCTGGCAACTTGTTACGGGATCTGATGCCTATAGTCTTTCTCTTTTTGCCCTTTTAAAATGTGAACTTAGTTTCCCTGAACATTTAGAAAGAGGCTGGGTTCCTAGAGCTTTTCTAACTCTGTGGAGCTTGCGCTTCTGCGTGTGTTTTTTGTTTTTGTTTTTTTGGTGCAGTGTCAAAAACACGTGGCAGGTCACTTTTTTTATCATCGTGATAGAATTTCATTATTGTGATAGAACTGACAGGCCACACGTGAACCCTTTGGAGGTGTATAGCTTAGCAGTTTTTAGTGTGTTCAGATGTTCATCACCACTGTCCAATGTCAGAAACTAAACTTCAGTGACAACTCAGTCCTCGCTCCATCTCCCCGCCCCGGTGCTCCTGGCTACCCTGATCTAGTTTCTCTCTTAATGGATTTGACTGTTTTCGAGATTTCATACAGATGAGTTCATGCAAACATGGCCGTTTTGTGTCTGGCTTCTTCCCCTTGGCATCACGTTTTCAAGCTGTGTTCATTCTGTGGAATGTATCAGTTCTGTGCTCACTTTTAAGGCTGAACAATATTCTGTTGCCTGGATATACTGTATTTTGTTTATCCATTCGTCAGCTGTGAAAGTGTTGTACTCAATATGCCAGCAAATCTGGAAAACTCAGCAGTGGCCACAAGACTGGAAAAGGTCAGTTTTCATTCCAATCCCAAAGAAAGGCAATGCCAAAGAAGGTTCAAACTACCGCACAATTGCACTCATCTCACACGCTAACAAAAGTAATGCTCAAAATTCTCCAAATGAGGCTTCAACAGTACATGAACTGAGAACTTCCAGATGTACAAGTTGGATTTAGAAAAGGCAGAGGAACCAAAGATCAATTAGCCAACATCCTTTGGATCATGGAAAAAGCAAGAGAATTCTAGAAAAACATCTGCTTCTGCTTTATTGACTACACCAAAGCCTTTGACTGAGTGGATCACAACAAACCATGGAAAATTCTTAAAGAGATGGGAATACTAGACCACCTTACCTGCCTCCTCAGAAATCTGTATGCTAGTCAAGAAGCAACAGTTAGAACCAGAGATGGAACAATGAACTGGTTCCAAACTGAGAAAGGAGTACATCAAGGCTGTATATTGTCACCTTGCTTATTTAACTTATATGCAGAGTAGATCAAGTGAAACGCTGGGCTGAATGAAGCACAAGCTGGAATCTAGACTGCTGGGAGAAATACCAATAACCTCAGATATGCAGATAACACCACCCTTATGGCAGAAACAAGGAAGAACTAAAGAGCCTCTTGATGAAAGTAAAAGAGGAGAGTGAAAAAGTTGGCTTAAAACTCAGCATTCAGAAAACTAAGATCATGGCACACAGTCCCATCACTTCATTGGAAACAGATGGGGAAACAATGGAAACAGTGACAGACTTTATTTTCTTGGGCTCCAAAATCACTGAAGACAGTGACTGCAGCCATGAAATTAAAAGACCCTTGCTCCTTGGAAGAAAAGCTATGACCAACCTAGACAGCATATTAAAAAGCAGAGACATTACATTGCCAACAAAGGTCTATCTAGACAAAGCTATGGTTTTTCCAGTAGTCATGTATGGATGTGAGAGTTGGACTATAAAGAAAGCTGAGCACTGAAGAATTGATGCTTTTGAACTGTGGTGTTGGAGAAGACTCTTGAGAGTCCCTTGGACTGCAAAGAGATCTAACCAGTCCATCCTAAAGGAAATCAGTCCTGAATATTCATTATTGGAAGCACTGATGCTGAAGCTGAAACTCCAATACTTTGGCCACTTGATGTGAAGAACTGACTCATTGGAAAAGACCCTGATGCTGGGAAAGATTGAAGGCAGGAGGAGAAGGGGGTGATGGAGGATGAGATGGTTGGATGGCATCACCGACTCAATGGACATGAGTTTGATCAAGATTTGGGAGCTGATGATGGACAGGGAAGCCTGGAATGCTGCACTCCATGCCTTTGCAAAGAGTCAGACATGACTGAGCAACTGAACTGAACAGAACTGATTTATTATTTGGTGGACTTTTGATTGTTCCATTTTTGGCCATGATGAATAATATTGTTGTGAATCCTCAGTACACATCTTTGTGACAACATATGTTTTCAATTCTTTTGGGTTCGCCTGGAGTGGGATTTCTGGGTCATATTTAGTAGCTTTATACTTGTTTTATGGCTTAAAAGTTTGTCTGTGAGAACCTTCCTGGGCATTTGTAAAGAAAGTGTAATCTGCTCTGTGGTGTGGCATGTTCTGTATTGTCTGTTAGGTCTAGTTGGGTGGAATATTGTCCAAGTCCTCTGTTTTCTTGTTCATCTTGTCTTTATTTTCTCTATCCATTATTGAAAGTACAGTATTGAAATGTCCAGCTATCGTTGTCTATTCTTCAATTCTGATAGTCCTTCTTTTTGTATACAGGAGCTTCATTTTTAGGTGCATATATATTTGTAACATGAGAAACGCTGGGCTGGAAGAAGCACAAGCTTGAATCAAGATTGCCAGGAGAAATATCAATAACCTCAGATATGCAGATGACACCACCCTTATGGCAGAAAGTGAAGAGGAACTCAAAAGCCTCTTGATGAAAGTGAAAGAGGAGAGTGAAAAAGTTGCCTTAAAGCTCAACATTTAGAAAACGAAGATCATGGCATCTGGTCCCATCACTTCATGGGAAATAGATGGGGAAACAGTGGAAACAGTGTCAGACTTTATCTTTCTGGGCTCCAAAATCACTACAGATGGTGACTGCAGCCATGAAATTAAAAGACGCTTACTCCTTGGAAGGAAAGTTATGACCGACCTAGATAGCATATTGAAAAGCAGAGACATTACTTTGCCAACAAAGGTCCATCTAGTCAAGGCTGTGGTTTTTCCAGTAGTCATGTATGGATGTGAGAGTTGGACTGTGAAGAAAGCTGAGCACCAAAGAATTGATGCTTTTGAATTGTGGTGTTGGAGAAGACTCTTGAGAGTCCCTTGGACTGCAAGGAGATCCAACCAGTCCATTCTGAAGGAGATCAGCCCTGGGATTTCTTTGGAGGGAATGATGCTGAAGCTGAAACTCCAGTACTTTGGCCACCTCATGCGAAGAGTTGACTCATTGGAAAAGACTCTGATGCTGGGAGGGATTGGGGGCAGGAGGAGAAGGGGATGGTAGAGGATGAGATGGTTGGATGGCATCACCGACTCAATGGACATGAGTTTGAGTGAACTCTGGGACTTGGTGATGGACAGGAAGGCCTGGCGTGCTGCAGTTCATGGGGTCGCAAAGACTCGGACACAACTGAGCGACTGAACTGAACTGAACTGATATTTATAACTGTTGCACATTCTTGGTAGCTTGCCCACGGTCTCTAGTAACAGCTGTTGTCTTAAAGGTGATTGCATCTAATGTTAGTTACACATTCCTGTTCTTTTTGTTGTTGTTGTTACTATTTAATGAGATTTCTTTATATAATCCTTTTAATTTCAGCTGTCTTTGTCTGTAGAGATAAACTATGTTTCCCATAGCATATTTTTGAATCATGCTTTTTAAATCTATTCTAAGAAGCTCTCTGACTTCTACTTGGAATATTTAGCCCATTTACATTAATGCAGTTACTGATTAGATAGTATATATGTCTTCTATCTCCAGTTCCAAAGAAGGGCAATGTCAAAGAATGTTCAAAATATCATACAACTGCACTCATTTCACATGCTAGCAAAGTAATGCTCAAAGTTCCCCAGGCTAGGCTTCAACAGTGTGTGAACCAAGAACTCACTGATGTTCAAGCTGAATTTAAAAAGGCAGAGGAACTAGAGATCAAATTGCCAACATCCATTGATTCATAGAAAAAGCAAGAGAATTCCAGAAAAACATCTACTTCTGCTTCATTGACTACACTAAAGCCTTTGACTGTGTGGATCACAACAAACCATGGAAAATTCTTAAAGAGATGGGAATACTAGGCCACCTTACCTGCCTCCTAAGAAATCTGTATGCTAGTCAAGAAGCAACAGTTAGAACTGGACATGGAACAACAGACTGGTTCCAGACTAGGAAAGGAGTACTTCAAGTCTCTATATAATCAGCCTGCTTATCTAACTTATATGCACAGTACATCATGTGAAATGCCAAACTAGATGAAGCACAAGCTGAAATCGAGATTGCCAGGAGAAATATCAGTAGCTTCAGATATGCAGATGATACCACCCTTGTGGCAGAAAGTGAAGAGGAATTAAAGAGCCTCTTGATGAAAGTGAAAGATGAGAGTGAAAAAGCTGCCTTAAAGCTCAACATTCTATAAGCTAAGATCATGGTATCCAGTCCCATCACTTCATAGTAAATAAATGAGGAAACAATGGAAACAGTGACAGAATTTATCTTCTTGGGCTCCAAAACCACTGCAGATGGTGACTGCAGCCATGAAATTAAAAGACTCCTGCTGCTTGAAGAAAAGCTATGACCAACCTAGACAGCCTATTAAAAAGCAGAAACATTACTTTGCCAACAAAGTTCCATCTAGCCAAAGCTTTGGTTTTTCCAGTATTCATGTATGGATATGAGAGTTGGACCATAAAGAAGGCTGAGCACCAAAGAACTGATGCTTTTGAACTGTGGTGTTTGAGAGGACTCTTGAAAGTCCCTTGGACTGCAAGGAGATCAAACCAGTCAATCCTAAAGGAAATCAATCCTAAATATTCTTTGGAAGGACTGATTGTTACACAAATTATATTTTTATACAATATCTATCTTTCAAAATGGGTTCATAATTATTGCCTTGTGTAGTTGCTTTTAATTTGGGAGCAAAAAAGTTAGAAACACAAAATACGCATGTTCTGTCGTTTACATTGCTCACAGTTACCTTGTACTGCGCTCGTCATTTCTTCATTGGGATGATTTTTGTCTAGTTTCCTTTTGTTTTCGTCTGACACACTCCCTTTAATATTTATTTTAGGGAACATCTACAAGCAGTGGATTCTCTGTTTTTGTTTGTCTTAATTTTGAAGATAGCTTTGCTGGGTATAGAATTCTTGACTGACAGTCTTTCCTTCAGGATTTTGAATATGTCATCTCACGGCCTGTGGTCTCCACAGTTTCTGATGAAAATTAGCTGTTGACATTGTTGAGGATCCATTGTATGGGATGAACTGCTTCTCTTGTGCTTCCAGGATCCTTACTTTGGCTTTTGTCAGTTTGATGCTGACGAGGCTCTCTTTGAGTTTGTCCTACTTGGAATTTCTCAAGCTTATAGATGTCTGGATTTATAGTTTTTATCAAATTTGGGGAGTTTGGGTCATTATTTGTTTAAGTATTCTTTCTGCCCCCTCTCTTTCTCCTCCATCTGAGACTTCTGTTATGTGTATATTGGCACATTTGATGATGCCTCACCAGCTCTGTTCATTTTTCATCATTCTCTCTTTCTTTCTGCTCCTCAAGCTGGATAATCTCAACTGACTATCCGCAGCTCAGCTCAGTTCAGTTCAGTCACTCAGTCGTGTCAGACCCTTTGCAACCCCATGAACTGCAGCCCGCCAGGCCTCCCTGTCCATCGCCAGCTCCTGGGGTTTATCCAAACTCATGTCCATTGAGTCGGTGATGCCATCCAACCATCTCATCCTCTGTCGTCCCCTGCTTCTCCTGCCCTCAATCTTTCCCAGCATCAGGGTCTTTTCAAATGAGTCAGCTCTTCACATCAGGGGGCCAAAGTATTGGAGTTTCAGCTTCAACATCAGTCCTTCCAATGACTATACTCAGGATTACTGAGTCTTACTCTGCCTGCTCTGATCCACTGTTGAGCTCTTCTGGAGAACTTTTCATTTCATTTTTTTATAAATTTTAACTGAAGAATTTCTATTGTTTTTTAATATTATTTTTATCTCTTTATTGATATTTTCTATTTGATGACTCATTCTTTTCATGAATTCTTTAGACATGGCACGTTTTGGGTTTTTGAACATCTTTAAAATAACTCCTTTAAGCTCTCTGTCTAGTAAGCTCAGCATCCAGTTCCTTAGGGACAGTTTTTATTATTGTTTTTCCCCCCTACATGTGAAGTGTACTTTCTTATTTCTTTGCATGTCCCCAAAATTTTCATTAAAAACTGGATATTTTAAATGATACAGCCTGGCAACCCTTGAGATCAGATTTTCCCCTCACTCAAGGTTTGTCATTGTTCCCATTTGTTTAGTGACTCTGGTAAACCAATGCTCTAAAGCCTGTACTCTGTGTCAGACTTCGTGTGGCCACTGAAGTCTCTGCCCAGCTAGCTTAGTGGTCAGAAATGATGGGACCAGGTCCTTTGAACACCTGAAACCAAGTCTCTAGGCCTTGCAGTTCTGTGTGTGCTGGGCAGGCCCTCATTGCTCAGCCAGGCAGTTGGGAGCTCTGCCTTGGCCTTGCTTCCTACCAGCTCAGAGCCTGAAGGTCACGCAGAGGTGAGCTTCTCGTGGCTTTCCTAAGCATGTGCCCCGTCCTGCACATGCTTGTGGCCATGCTGAGTTCCAGGACTATGGAGAGCTCTACAAAGCCCTGTGGGTGTCTCGTTGCTGTGCTTCTCCTTTACAGCTTCTGCTTAGTCTGCTGTTTGCCCCAAGAGTTACCCCTGCCCTCAGCTGCTGAGCAGCTCGGTACACCTCTAAGTGTTTTCAACAGCTGCCCTGGGGATGAGGCTTTCACACACGGTGAGCTGTGAGTCAGACTTAATAAAGACACGTTGGCTCATCTAGGGAACCACAGGCAGGTCAAGTAGTGACAGTCCCCCGGTAGCCAGGCTGAGAAGGAGCTCCAGCCCATCCTGCCTTGTCCCACAGCCGCCAGCCTTCCGTTTCTGCTCTGGCTGTTCAGTTCCAGGCTATGGCAGAGCTGGAGAGGCTGGTGGGAACAGGACAGGTTACAAAGCTGGTCAGTTGACGACTTGTACAGAGAATCAGCCATATTTCTTGAGTAAATGCTGCCCTCCTACCGATTCCTGCCAGCCTTTGATTTCCAGAGTTTGGAAAAGGCTGATTCTGACCATCTTTGATGGTTTTCTCATCATTTTATTTTATGAAGGACTGCCATTTTTACTCTGCCCAGACCTGGCTTCTTGAGGTTTCTCATCTCCAGTCCTTTTTCTGGACATTGTCTTGGGGTTACCTGTCCTTGGAGATGACTTCAGTTAGATTTGATCTAAATATGCTCCTGGATTCTGCTCACTACCTAGTCCCTGTCTCTACTTCTCTGTGGCAGTTGGGGATTATCTAACACATTGCTGCCATCGCCACATCCATCTTCCCAGAATCAATTGATCACTGAGCTGATTTCTATCCCCCCACCATGTATATGAGAGGATATGTGTCCTCTCTCAGTTGCCCAACATGGACATGAATGCCTGTTTAATCCATGGCCCTTTCCTTGGTGGGAGTACCCACTGCATCACTCTGCATGCAGGAAGTGAGCCATTCTGTCTCCAGAGCATGTCTCAGCCTTGACCTCACACAGCATAACTCAGGAGGCCTCAAAAAAGAGGATGTCTGGGCCTTACCCCAAAGAGCCTTACCTAAATACTTTCATAACAGACCTGCCTTCAGCAGCTCTTAAAAATTCCCCTGGTGATTCTGATGTCTTAATATCTCCTTTTTTTTTTTTTTCATATAAAATGGTACTAACAGTCTCTGAATTACCTAGAACTTATTTAAATACAAACATACAAATCACTTTTTCCCTATTCATGTCTTACATTTTTTATCTGAATGTTGTAAGATTTTCAAGTTGCACGTTTAATGGCATTTTACTCTATAAGGTACATCAATATGGTATATTTTGTTATAATTTTCATAGAATAATGGAGACTAGCAACACTTGGTATAGTACAGTATAATTTTTAGATAGTTACAACTTCAGTATTCAGCACAAGCTTTCTTTTTGCTGTAAGAAGAATATACCTTTTTATTTAGAAGATTAAAAAAAAAAAAACAGGCGCAAATGATTGAAGGATGTTCCCAGAGCCATGTAGTTGGAGCATTGTTGGTGCTAGAACTCCCAACAGCAGAGTGCAGAACAAGCATTCTCAGAATTCTGACCTCAGGACACCTTCATACTATTAAAAATTATTGACGATCCTAAAGAGCTTCTGTTTTTTGTGGGTTCGTGCTATCCGCATTTACTGTCTTAGAAATTTAAAAATTGAGAAAAATTAAAAAGCTACATTTTAATCCATTTTAAAATTAAAATAGTCATAATAAACTCCATACTTAATAACCACAGTAGCTCTGTCTTCCAAAGTATTAAACTGGTGTGATGCTTTGTTACTCATTTTTGCATATTTCCTTACGGTTTGTCTTCAGAGGAAACAGCTGGGTCCTCCTGTCTGTTTCTGCACTCATGCCAGGCAGTCTCTGCCCACACAGCCCTGGAAAACGCCAGTGTAATTGAAAATACTTAGTATTTTATGAAAATAATTTTGACCTGTTTCCCACTTAGAGCCCCAGGGACCCACGGAGGCCCTCAGGTCGCACTTAGAGAACAGCTGTAGAGAAAAGTGTGGGTCCGGAGTCAGGAGCTAGCTCCGCTCCAGCTGTGCCCGCGGTGGGCCCTGTCGGCTCGGTGCACACATCCTGACAGCACGCAAGCTATCCCGGTTTCTCTGCCTGTGAAACAGGGGCAGCCCCGCTCGGGGCATCACATCTGTGCAGGTGGCAGGAGTCAGACTGGGCAGAGGGGAAAGAGAAGGGCGTGCCCTGCACGAGCTCCAGGTCTGGAGGCACCCCGTGAGGGCATGGGGCTGGGCCTCTGTGCCCCAAGGGGCATCTAGACTGGACACGCTCTGCCCGGGAGAAGGTGCGGGGTGGGGCCTTGGGGAGGGGCAGTTCCCGAGGCCTAGGCTGAGAGCTGCCGGCCGCCAGTGTCAGAGCCGGGTTGGAGGGGGGGGTGTCCTGTGCAGCACGAGCCCCGTAGCCACCACAAGGTGACCACTCCTTTCTCAGATGCACTTTGTGCTCACTCGTTAACACCCCTGAACTCAGCATGCATCTTACATCAACAGCGCATCATCGTCGTTTAACTTGCAGCATTTTGGCTTTTTCTTGAGTGAAGTCGCTCAGTCGTGTCCAATTCTTTGCGACCTCATGGACTGTAGCCTACCAGGCTCCTCTGTCCATGGGATTTTCCAGGCAATAGTACTGGAGTGGATTGCCATTTGACTTAAATCGACGATTTCTTATCTTGGATGAAATGTAGTAATAGCATCTCAGGGGGTTGCTCCTTAGATGAAATCAGGCGGTGCCATTCTCTAAACACTCAGGAAGCGCCCTTCCACGAGGGCGTGAGCGGGGCGGCCTGGGTAACACTGACCGTCCTCAGCTTAAGACTGCTGGCTGGAGTGACCATTTCGTGGGCCAGTTAATGACTCTAGTGCGTTTTGCTAAGTGTCTCAGGAGCTAAAACGAAAAACCAGAATTGGGAATTCTGGTTAGCTGCTTGTGACTCTGAATGAATACATTTGTTCAGCTTTTTACAACTGGGTGCAAACTAGCACAAGGAGATCGTTAAAGGAAGGCAAGGGCGCGGGGCGTCTCCGCGCAGAGCATCTCAACACCCAGCCCAGAAGCAGCGCTGGGCAGGGCTAACGTCTGCGCATGCTCGGCCTGCGCCTCCGAAGGCCCCGCCGCGGGGTAGGGGAGTCTGCGCATGCTCGGCCTGCGCCTCCGAAGGCCTCGCGTAGAGGGCAAGCGGGGGAAGGGTAGGGGAGTCTGCGCGTGCTCTGTCGGCTCCAGCTCCGAAGACCCCACGCCCGGGAGGGGCAGGGGAGTCTGCGCATGCTCGGTCTGCGCCTCCGCGGGCCTCACGCCGGGGGCGGGCGGGGGGGTCTGCGCATGCTCGGCCTGCGCTTCCGAAGGCCCGACGCCGGGGCAGGCAGGGGAGGGACCCCGCAGAACGGAGTCGTGTGTCCCCTGCACCTGCTGTGGTGTTAATACTTAGTGTTCAGCGTCATTCTGAGTCAAGAAGAATTATTAGCACAGTCATTCGTCTTCATATTGTGCAATTCTGGTTCTAAATGCATGTGGGTGGAGCACCGGCTAAGAATCTGCCTGCAGTACAGGAGACGCAGTTTTGATCCCCGAGTCCGAAGACCCCCCCTGGAGGAGGGCACGGCAGCCCACTCCAGCATTCTTGCCTGCGGAGTTCCATGGGCAGAGGAGCCTGGCGGGTTACAGTCCATGGGGATATAAAGAGTCGGACAGGATTGAGCGAATGAGTTCAAACATAAGAGCATATCATTCACACCCCAAAATCTCCACAGTTATCCAACTCCAATTTACGGCTCGGACGTGTGGGCAGCTCGGAGATGTTAGATAGTGGAGACGCTCTGCATCACTTCCTGATCCGCCTGCATCCGCACCCTGGGCTCCCGATGGGCGCGAGAGCGTGGGGACTGTGGGCCCCACCGGCCCCTCCTTACAGGTCCTCACTCAGCATCAAGGCCGGGAATCGGGGAAGTAGCAGGAATCAGAGATGGAGCCCTAGGTGGTTTGTGTTTCTCAGAACGCTGCTGCTTGCTTTATGCATGGGAAGCGGTTATGGGCGCTACAGAGCTGGTCTCTGGGAGCCCCCTGGGTTCTGAGTTGGTGGTGTCTCTGAGTCCACAGTGTGAGCGGACCAAAAAGGGCAGTGGGCACACAGATGGGGCACCCCCCCCCCCCCAAACAGTCACTGAGCGTGTGTCTAGGAATGCTTGCTTCTGCTAGGGCCCACCTCCTAATTTCAGAGGCAGCATCTGTGGCTCAGAGGGACAGCAGTTGCTTGCTGCAAAAGCGTCCCAGGTTTCACTCAGAACATGGATCCCTTGACTCTCTGGGAGGATGCACTTCCTGGAGGAATGGGGGCTTGTGCCATCCACCTGACCCCATGAGCCCCTGGAGGCTAACTCTGGGAAAGGCGTCTGCAGGACTCGTGGCGGTTCTAACTGGAGGAAGGGGTGTGAGACAGGGGAGGCCGTGAGGGTGGGAGAGGACGCACATCCCCTGGTGGGCTCACCAGGAGCTCCATGGGGGCAGGGTGGGGGTGGGGTGCACCGCTGGGGCTGAGCGCGGGCAGCATGGGGGACAGGTGGGGTGTGTGGGGCAGAACGCAGGGCTGAGGGTGTGTGGTGGGGGGCATGGGTGGGCGTGGCCATGAGGCCAGAAGGGCCTTCTTATCAGGGCTTTGCCCCTTGCCTACAAGAGCACCCTGGTCTGGAGCAGGTCAAGTATGTGGGGAGGAGACTAAGTTCCCTGCTGAGGCCACTGCAGAGGATGGGAGTGGGCACAGACCCACTCCTCTGACCTGGAAAGAGGTCCTGGCTTTGTGAGTTTTTACACATGTGGCCAGCAGGAGTGGGCCGCCATTGGAGAAGGCCCCCACGTGTAGGTGATGGGGGCCCTGCCAGATGGGTTGGTGGTCAACCTGCCCCTGACACGTTTGTTCCTGACCCTGATGCTCTCCAGCATGGCTGAGAGCTTGGCCCCAAGCCACTGTGCATGGCTTGAAATCACATGCAGGCCAGGGAAGCATTTCAAAAATTAGCCAGTGGTCTATCAGGTATCCTTAGATTGCATGGTTCACTCTAGATTAATGTGAGTTCTCTTGAAAGGTTAATTTTCTATTAAATGAGTCAAGACAGAGCAGAACAATTCCGTGTTTTAGTCTGGCTTCTTCTGGAGATGGTGGTGAACATTAGTTTCCTCTAATAATGAGCCTTCCCACTTTGGTTTTGAAACCAGTGATGCCCTCAGACCAATCCAGGTGTTGAACGCTGGAGAGTGGTCAACTCCAGGGCGGTTCCTGAGAGGCTATCGCGTGCTTCTTCCCAGCTGAGCTACCTCTGCTAACGGCACTGCGGAGGTTGCGCTTGAAAATGTGACCAGAGATCAATCTGCCTATTTAAATATTCACTGAAGGAGAACAGTTTATGTGTGGATAAATATACGGCGATTTTAAGACATCTCAATGTGCCTTGGAGTTAAGTAAAACAATCAGGAAGCCTTTCAGTGAGAAACGACATTATACAATAAAGAATATGCACTATTTACAGGTAGCTATGAAGGCAGCTCCTGAAGAAAGCCTCTGGAGTTACTCTGAAGGTTGGCATTTCTGCACGCGTGATTGTGCGCTCCTTCTCAGAGGACTGTGTTTATTGGACAGTTTTCCAACTGCTGAGGACTCAGAGGCACGTGGAGGCCACGCCTTCCTGACTTCGGATCTGGGGTGAGCTGGAAATCCTGATTTAAATGATCAAAAAGTAAAGATCACAGGAAGAAATAACCCAATAGGATGAGCCAGAAGAAGCAGCAGATAAAAGAATCAGATAGAACAGAAATTATGGAGTAGGGTGAAAGAGACTGCCTACTCAGTGTTTGAAATAATTAAGGAAAATGCAAGCAATAATAAAAAAAAATGCAGCAGAATGAAAATGGAATGAGAGATTAAAACAAAATTACCAGACCTTATGGAAACAGAAAATGTGGGCCCGGAAGCTAGAAACTCTGTGGATGGATCAGACGGCTGGTCAGATGCCCATAAAGTGGGGGTTATCGAGGTGCAGCGTGGGTCTGGAGAGATGATCCCAAGTGTGGCATCCAGAGCAACAGGGGTGGAAACGTGCGGGGCTGGGGAAGGATGGACAGTCCAGGTGGCATGATGTGTGGGTTCCTGAAGGGGTGGAGAGAGGAATGGCGGCAGAGACCCCAGAAGGGCAAGGAGGTACCAGGCTGTGTGTTGCTGGAAGTCACGGGTTTCCAGCAGGATGTTCCAAACTGGACAGTCAAGGTGGGATACATCGTAGTGGGCCAGCAGGAGGCCAAGGTCCAAGACATGAGACAAACTGCGTGGGGAAGGGTGACGTTCAGGCCGCGCCTAAACATCAGCGGCAAGGGCGGCGGGAACAGCGGGGAGTCCTTCCAGACTCTGAGAGCTGACTGTCGCCAGGAACTGTATGTCCCCTGAAGCTGTAGTGAAGAGCAAAGGGAGAAATGACAAATGGAAACCGAACTCCCCACTAACAAACCAGAGACACGTCTAAAGCGTTTATCTCAGGAGCGGCGCAGGCCCCAGAAAAGATGCTGAGGTACAAACCGAGGAGGAGTGGGGCGAGAAGGGACTGGAGCGTCGAGACAGAGAGCGTTTGCGGGGCGCCGCAGGAGGGGAGCGTGGAGAAGGGTGTGGGCGGACGGCGTGAGGTGCACCCGCCCCGAGGAACGCACACCAGCCAGGAGGGAACAGAGGCTGCTCAGGCTCACCGGAGATCCCGGAAGGTGAGGCTGAAATCACAAGATACTATTTCATTAACTGTTCAGACCGGCAAAGGGAAAGACTGACAGCCTCAAGTGTGGGCCAGAATCCGGGGCAAATTGGAAATTCTGAGACGCCACTGATGTAAGCCTTTCAGTGCTGCTTCGGCAACGACAGAACACAGCGGCTGTGTGCAGGCCCTCCCTGAGCTCCGCGCGCAGGTGTTCCCGGCTGTGTTCTGGGCTCTAGGACAAGCCCGTCCCTAACGGTCAGTGCCTCGTCCGTCCTGACAGCAGTCAAACGGGAGTGCCCGCAGCTGCCCTCAGCCAGAGAGGAATTCAGCACCACAGCCGCCGGGAGGCACTGGTGCCTGCGTGTCTCGTCGCGGGGCTGGGGAGACGCTGAAGCACAGAGCGGGAGTGTAGGAGGTCAAGAGCAGCCGCTCTGCGTGCTGTTTAGGAGAGCTCACGCACGCAGGCACAGTCCCGGGGCGTGGGGGGCATGGAGTGTGGGAGCCGGGCAGCGTCAGCTCCGGGGGAGGAGAAGAGAGGGGCACCCTTGGCAATGGTTCACTTCTTCCTCTGGTCAGTGATGTCCTCGGGCTCCTCCGTAGGTTACTTTATTCCTTGGTGACCCCCTGAAACATTTCATAATAAAGCGTAAAAAGGCCAAAAGAGCAAGCAAATGACATTAGAAAGAGGGACATGAAGAGAAGAGCAGAAAATGAGAAATAGATGGAAAGGCAAGCATCAAGGAAACAGACAAACAGAAAGCCTGGTTCTTTGAAGAAGCACCTAAAACAGACCTCTGACCAACAATAGTAATAAAGGGCACACATACACAGTTATCAGGGGAGAGGGGGCGTCGCTCTCAGTGAGCTCAAGAGGAAACTGTGAAGACTTGTTCTGAGAAATGTGAAAAAGCGACTTAAAAAACTGTAAGGCAATAAAAGTGACTCCAAAAGGTCACTTTTGAATAAGCTTATAATTCTTAAAAAATCAGTAACCTAAATTTTCAGAAAGTTGTTTTTGAGGATTCCATGAGCGCAGTCTGCATGTGCAGTGGGAAATGCATGTGGTCCCCAAACTGCGCTGTTTAATGACTCCCCAAACCTGGGACTGGCTCCCAGAGGCGAGGCACACGGCCGCTGTAGGCCGTTCCAGACCAGCCACGGGGCACGTGGAAACCTGGATTCTGCAGGAGTCCTTGTGAAACTGAGCAGTGGCCATCATCTCCTGTTTGGCAAGAAAGCCCTCAACCTTATATTCTTGTAGGTCCCTGTTCACTTGTAACATCTCCTTATTGGCTCTAAAGGACCCCTCTTTATTGGTGGGTTTTGCAACAAGAGCCTTAATTCAGTGAAGAGCCTTCCAAGACAAATGCCTCTGTGTCTCTAAAGAAGTAGAAAGAATGGTCGAAGGAGCTCACTGTGTCCTGGGCCGAGGGTTGCTGAACTGAAAGGAAAGACAGTGTCCCAGCCGAACACCTTGGCGACCTCATCGACGTTGCAGAGGGGCGTCTCAACGCATTCTCTGCAGGTTCCCTTTGAGCGACGCGCCCTTGGAACATTTCAGATCCTGACCCCAGGCCAGACATGTGAACACCAGAGAGCTCACAGCTAAATGTTACCGGCCTGAAAAGAAGAGAGAGCTGCCCTGTGGTTACAACAGAAAACTCGATGGGTTTCTAAAGCTCCCTGCCCCGCCCTTAGAGCCTGATTCCAGAAGCGGTGCGCGTTGCACCCCAGGTCCTCTGGGGCACGGTTCTGAGAGTCGGTTTGCTTTGCACGTTGCGTTCTCAGTGTTTCCCTGAAGGAGCAGAGTAGCCAGGAGGCCCTGTGTCTGTGGGGTGGGCACCTGAAGGAGCAGAGTAGCCAGGAGGCCCTGTGTCTGTGGGGTGGGCAGCGTGAGTTCCTGTGACATTTGAGGACTCCCAGTGTGTTGCCGCCTGTGAGGCCCTCGCCAGGCCCCCAGCCTGGCCTCTGGGGACTCAGCAGCACATCTGTCGGGGTGGGGGCCCCAGGCAGGGGCACAGGGGCCACAGACCACAGGTTCTGCCCCATCAGATGCCGCAGAAAGACGGACAGTGACCGTGAAGGGAGGGCCTGAGGGGGCTCGGGGTCATCAGCACAGACTCGCCCTCCGACCACCTTGGTCCTGTGTCTCAGAGTCGGCGGTGAGACTTGTGGGTGGCACCAGCTGTCTGCAAACAAGCTGGTTACCATGGAAACACAGGAAGGTGCTGACAAGGCCAGTTATGGACACGCCACCCTGGGTCTCAGCCCGAGGGCGCCCTGCGGACGTGTGCCCCGGGGTCCCCCCAGGATCTTCATCACCCGTCCTCACCAGGCTCTCTGCTCGGGCTCACCCCCGTCCTGTCCTGCCCCGGGCCCGGGGGGGTCCCTGCAACCATTGCGGATGATGCAGACGCGTTTCTGAGGCCGCAGTGTGTCTCTCTGGGGTGGATGGCTGGGATCGCATGACATACCGTCATGGTGAAAGGGCGCCCTGCCACCCGAGGTGACCCCTGGGTGAAGCTCGAGGTCCCATGACAGACCCGGAGATGCAGACAAAAGTCTCCCAGAAGTGTCACTGCTCTGGGGGCAAACCAAAGCCATTCTTATTTATTAACATACGTATTTGAGAGGCAAGTTTTTATCTCTTAGGAGATGCCAAGGTATCCCAATAGGTTCAAGAAATATTGACAAACTGTATACTGCTCTTACAATTAAAGCTAGATTTCTTAACTTTGAACACTTTAAAAGCTTGCATTTTCTTTTGAGGCAAGTTAGAGATTTTTGCTTTTAATTTGGTCATATGAGGTCAGGTAGACTTCATCTGCACTAAAATTTAACAAGCAGAGTGAAGGCTTGGTTCAGGGTGTGGCTGAGTGTTAATGGAAGTGACGAACAGGGAGGCAGGCAGGCGGCCATCTGCCTTTAAACACCCTGGAGTGGGGTCTTTCTGTCCAACACAACAGAGTCTTCACCCTCAAGAGAACTGGATGTCACAGCAGAGGCGGAAGCGGAGACCCCCGGAAACCTGGACTCTTCCCAGATGGTGCCGAAAACCCCGCATTTCTGTGAGCAGTGACCCATGTATGGGCTGTCTGGAATGTAATCTTGTCTTAAGCCTCACTAAAAGCAATATGGGTCATGGAGACAATCAGGCTTTTATTCTTTGAAATAATTTACATCACAGGCTTGCGTGTTACTTGCCTTATCAAGTGAGAGCCTTCAGACTTGCGTGGGCGGATGATCGCAGATGATGTCTGGGCCTCTCGTTTGCCCCCCTCCCCTTCTTCCTCTCCCTCTCCTCTCCAGTTAAACTCTGTGGTCGCCGTAGGGTTCTGGGGCTGATAGCCGGGCATATGAGTGGATGGCAAAGCTATATGAAGTCACTTTTATTTGAACGCGGGAACTGAATTACAAAGTGCAGGAACATGGGTGCAGGCAGAGACTTTCTTCTAACACTGGCTTCAGCCTCTGAAGGATCCTTACAGGCCGGAAGCAGTAAGCCCAGCCCCAGAGGTGCTGGCAGCCCCCGTCACGCTGGTTCCGGGCTGCGTTCTTCACACACGACTTTTTCTTACCCTATCAAATCTCAAGTTTCGAGACAAAAAGAGGTGGGCAAACACCTTTTGTAAAACACTAGAAACCAACCAAAATCTAGTTTATTCACCAAAGCAAACTGGGATCAGTCCTGGGTGTTCATTGGAAGGACTGATGATGAAGCTGAAACTCCAGTACTTTGGCCACCTGATGCGAAGAGCTGACTCATTTGAAAAGACACTGATGCTGGGAAAGATTGAAGGCGAGAGGAGAAGGGGACGACAGAGGATGAGATGGTTGGATGGCATCACCGACTCAATGGACATGAGTTTGAGCAAGCTCCGGGAGTTGGTGATGCACAGGGAGGCCTGGCGTGCTGCAGTCCGTGGGGTCACAGAGTCAGACACGACTGAGCGACTTCACTTTCACTTTTCACTTTCATGCATTGGAGAGGGAAATGGCACCCCACTCCAGTGTTCTTGCCTGGGGAATCCCGGGGACGGGGGAGCCTGGTGGGCTGCTGTCTCTGGGGTTGCACAGACTCGGACACGACTGAAGCGACTTAGCAGCAGCAGCCGCAGCCCTCAGACTGAAAAACAAAATGAAACAGAACGAAAGTAAGCACTCATGTGAACGAAAGCTCCATTGTCTCCCAGACCCACAAACGTGTCCAGATCTGTGCCACGACTCTGTCTAGAACCCTCAGAAGCGTTCGGACGGTCAGATGTCAAAAGTGCAGAGTAACATGGCTGGACCCACAGCAGAGAGTCGTGAGGACCCACAGGTGGGAATGGGTGCATGCCCTGGGAGCAGCACGGGGCAGGGGTGGCCCTGTGGGGGCAGTGGAGACCCCTCCCCGGCCGGGCTCTGCCTCGTCTGTGCTGGGTGGTTGCTGCGTCCTGCTCGCCCTGAAGAGGCACACTCTGTTCCCTGGCCATCTGCCTCACCTCAGGCTTCAGAAGCAAAGTGTGCTTTCCCGTCTGGTTTTGATCAGTCACTTCCCCAGACAACAGGAAAAGGCAGGTGACTCAGGTGTCGTTTCTAGGATTATCTGCAGCTCGTGCTGGTAGGAGTCTGTGCAGAAACAGCAGAAAGGTGTCCGAAGCTTTCCCAGGCAGGCGCCTACTGCAGTCTGATTCGCTGCTGCAAGAAGGAGCCATGCAGGGGCAGCCGGATTGTGAACCACAGGCTCTCTGTCAACAGGCGCTACCTGACCACACAAAAACCCTTCAGGGAAGGCTCTGAGGCCCTCACGAGGCCGAGGCCAGGGCCCGCTCCCTGAAGGCAGCATCCGCTCACCCTGGACAGCTGAGCATTTCCACCAGGCCACAGAGCCTGGGAGGCAGTGGCCAGGCCTTGCGTTCTGTTAGCCGAGACGCGCTGTGTGGGGTCAGGCACCTGAGACCCTCGAACCTCAGGAGAACGATCAGGATTTCTCCTGGTTTATCTGTTACTGACTCACCAGCCTGCATGGAGGGCTGTCTTTGCTGGGAGCATGGATGGGGGGCAGTGGCCCCGAAGGGCTTGGATTCCCGGGCAGGTTCCCGTGACCTCAGGGGGCGAGTGGGGAGGAGAGCCAGTCCTCTGGGGCCAGCACCCGGCTCCAGCTCGGCTGCCCCCATGCCACCTGCGTGTGTCTGATCAGGGGCTCGGGCTCCCGTCTCGGTTGCAGGATGGTGCTTTGTGGGACGGCCCCTGCCAGCCTCGGGGTCGGCTGGCGACCCCGTTCTCCGGGGGAGGACAGCGAGCTGGAGCACGTGCACTCAGGTGGGAGCTGCGTGCCGCTCCAGCGTCGGGACCCCACGTGGCCGGTGGCTCTGGGGCTCCTCCTGCTGCTGCCCCCCACTTCATGCCCCTCCTCTTAGGCTTGGCTTTTCATTTCTTGAACTCTCTCTGCAGAAAACACTCCCATTGTTCCGCGTTTGGGAAAATTTTTAAATTGATAATACGGCCCTTGAAGGAAAGAGGTCTGCACTGTCCTCTGGTTGAGTTAACGAAGCGGCTCTGAGATCGGGGCTGGAGAGCCCAGGGCCGCGTCTGGCCCGCACTGCGTCCTCACGGGCCTGCTTTTGTTGTCCGTTCCTCCTTTCATCTCCTGCTTCTCATTTTATCTGCTCTTTCCTCTCGCGATAAACCCCTGCTCTTTCGAGCTTTATCTCAGCACCACAATGAAAGGTTTTCAAAGAGCTAGTTTCAAAAACATCCCCCAGAGAGAGCCAATTAAATACATGGAAATGGTTTGTGGTAGAGGCTGAGTCTTTGGGGTCATAAGACTGTCTGGAATTTGCAGGTGAAGCATGGAAGCTGGGGGCATCCCCCCGCTCCCCTGCCTTCCCCAGCAGAGAGCTAGAGCCCTGCGGGCCCGGGGGACCAGTCCTGTCCTGCACAGGGCCTCCCCGGGTGGGCAGGGCGTCTTCAGCTGCCAGTTGGCACATTGAGGAGAAAGCACAGCTTCTCTGAGCTTCACCTTCTGCTCAGGCCACTGGCTGGGAAGGCTGCGAACCAGGGCCCGTGGGTTCAGGGCCCGTGGACCCAGGCCCATGGACCCAGGGCCCGTGGACCCAGGGTATGTGGATTTAGGGCCTGTGGACCCAGGGACTGTGGATCAGGAGTGGAAGAACCCAGAGGCCACGTCTGCACAGACACATCAGAGCCTCCTGTTCCCTGGGCTGGAATTCCACCAGCCCCTCCCGGCTTCATGTATTCAGGGTGGCCCTGCTGGCTTGGGTTTAGTCAGATCAGGAGGTGGTGGTCTCCTTAATCACAGTGACTGATTCAGTGGTGACCCTTGACCTTGAACTCCTTTCTTCTTGGGGGAGGCAACCTGTGGGAGGCAGCCAGTTCCTGCTGCTTCACCCATGAGCAGTTGCATCTGGGAAGGAGCTCCGTCCTGCTGGGAGCATCCATGGTGAGGCTGGAGGAGCAAACTGGCTGCCCCAGGAGCTCTGAATCCCACACGTTTCTCTGAACAGACAGCATCCTCATCGGGGGGAGGCGGTGGCCACCTGGCCCTGCCGGCTGCCTTCTCTCCTGGGAGACCCGGCCTGGGGGCACCGCCCACGGAGGCGCCTCGAGGGAGGCCCAGCCTGGCCAGGCAGCAGAACACAGCACCTTGCCTCTCACCGAAGAACAAAAATTACTCCCAATTACATGCAATTAGCTATTTTAAATTATTAATGGTGGTGAAAGAATGTGTCTATTCAACAAGTAATTTGTGATAATTTTTAGTAATTGAAAGTGATTTCCAGCAATTAAGTCCTAATTTAGTGCATTTTTGGGTGATGCTTTTTTCCAGGGGTGCCTCTGAGTTGCATTGCTGGGGCTTTTCTCTAGGCACTTTGTTCAGTCAATTTGCCAGCTTGGGTATTTGGGGGAGCCCAGTAACCGTGGTCTGGGAGAGGAAGTAGGAACAAAGGGTTGACCCTGGCTAACACAGGACAACAAAGGTCCGTCTAGCCGAGGCTCTGGTTTTTCCAGTGGTCATGTATGGATGCGAGAGTTGGACTGTGAAGAAAGCTGAGCGCCGAAGAATTGATGCTTTTGAACTGTGGTGTTGGAGAAGACTCTTGGGCTGCAAGGAGATCCAAGCAGTCCATCCTAAGGGAAATCAATCTTGAATACTCATTGGAAGGACTTATGTTGAAGCTGAAACTCCAATACTTTGGCCACCTGATGCGAAGAGCTGACTCATTTGAAAAGACCCTGATGCTGGGAAAGATTAAAGGTGGGAGGAGAAGGAGAAGACAGGATGAGATGGCTGGATGACACCACAGACTCAATGGACATGAGTTTGGGTAAACTCTGGGATTTGCTGATGGACATCAGGCCTGGCATGCTGCAGTCCATGGGGTCACAGAGTCAGACACGACTGAGCAACTGAACTTAACTGAACACAGGATCCCCCATGGAGCACCCCCTCTTGGTGTGTACAGAGTCACCTACGGAGCTTGGTCTACTGAGAAGCCCCAGAGCCAAGCTGGCCCTTGGAGCATCTGCTCACCGGGTCCCAGGACACAGGCCAGGGTGGCCACTGGCCCTCTGGATGGCAGACTGGAGCCGGGCAGCCCAAGGGGCCAGGTCTCCTTGCCGTCTTCTGCCTTCACTCCAGAACCGAACCCCTTGCTCAGTGGTGTGGGGAAAGCTGGGCCAGTGAGGGCAGATGAGAGGGCAGGAGGCTCCAGTCTCACTAAGTCAGCCTCCTTGAGGTGGTCTGCACATGGACGGCAGGCAGGAGACCACCTCTGTTGACCGAGAGGGGACCCTGTCCCCAGGGAACTCTGCCCTCCTTTGTCTGGCAGGTAAACATTCCAAGTAAAATCTTCAGAAATGAAATGACTTGGGTTCCTCTGGAAACCTTGCAAACTGATCATTTTAACCAAGACGACGCCTGCGCCTGGGTGGAGGCTGAAACATGAGTGTGGTTCCTGCCTGCCCGGGTTTATTTTCTGTTAAGATAGGTGGGAGCAGCCTCCAGAGACCAGAGATGAAGGGCACCCACGGTTACACATGTTTCTTTCTCCCAAGCAAACCCAGGGCCAGGGTGACCCCTCCTCTCCTGGATGGCCACCCTGTTCACGGGACCAGCGGTGCCCTGGGCTCGGGGCTGCTGCCCACCCCCCGCCTGGTGCCGGTGTCCCCGCCATCCCAGCGTGCCCAGGCCTCCCACCCCGTCTTCCTCTGGTCCTTTAGCTTCCTTTGCCGAACCCACAAGCCCCCCTCCCTGGAGCCCTTCAAGTCCAAGTCCACAGCCTCTGCAGGAAGTCACAGCAGGTCTCGTGTGGCTCAAATGGTGGGGTTCAAGCTTCAACCAGATCCCGGCCCTCTTTATAACAAGTGTTTTGTAAGCCCCTTTTACTACCCTGAAATAATAATAGCACCGCATCACACAGGAAGTTACAACAGTGAAACACTGTGATACAGAGGACAGGCAGGGGAAACGCGTGACGATGAAGCGTCACGGGCCTGGATCTGTGCACACCTGCGCCCGGCGGGCCCAGGGTGGGAGAGGGCGCCGGTGCAGGTCTCTGGGCCAGCGTGCTCCTCTGGGCGCTGGGGATGCAGCCCCGAGTCTGAGTTGTGACAGGGCCCCAAAGCGACGCGCAGAGATCAACGCTGCATCCTGCCCGAGTCTGCAGAGGGTGACCAGGACCCCAAGGAGCAGGCGGAGTGCTTCCTGGCGGCTCAGGGAAGCCTCAGAGCTGAGGCGGGGCTGTCTTGGGAGGGCCTCGGGGAGGCCAAGCTCCCCGTGCGATGGAGGCAGGACACCAGGTCTTCTCCCACCAGCCGTCTGCCCTCGGATCCAATGCTGGAGACGCAGAGCCCGGCAGCGTGGGCTGCTTCCCGAAGGCTGGCAGGGGCCGGGTTCACCAGCACAAGGGCCTCCGGGACATGGAGAGGCCTGGCGGCCACCTGTTCCCTGGGTGGCTGGGTGGGGAGCTGGGCCTGGCCTTTTCTGCTCGTGTCAGCTGGTCTTTCCCAGGGGACACCTGCCAGCATCATCTCAGGCAGAGCGGCTGGCGTGAAGGAAACAAGAGTGGTGGGATCCCTGCAGACGCCTCTAGAGGGGGGAGGGGAGGGCTGCAGGTGACAGCGGGTGACCCTCGGGGGTGACCAGCGGGGTGGCTGGTGGAGTGACCAGCGGCTATGCCTCGGGTCCTCTGTCGGTCATCCTGACTCTGCTCCACCCCTTTCCAGTTAGCGCTTACCATCACGCCCACAGGCGCCCAGGACGGCCTCCCTGGGCACTTGTGAGCATCACGTTGCAGCTCACAAAGGCAGGTCTCATTGCAAAGGGCTCCCTGGCCCACAGCAGCTGCTTCAGATTCCCAGCTCCCGGCACTCAGAGCTTGGGTTTCACCCCTGGTGTTGCTGTGCAGGCCTCGTGTGCCGTGTGTCCTGTCCCCTGGATTGTGCCATGGAGGTGGGACCAAATGCTGGAGTCGGGGCGCAGGGTGAGGGTGGGGAAGGACGGCCTGACCTAGGGAGCGGGGCTCTGTCTTCAGCAAACCTGTTGAGTGTCTTGGTGACCAGGCCCGTGAGCAGGATCTGTGACTCGGGGTCCCTCCCTGCTTCTGCCGAGTGACACTCCCAAAGTCAAAATTGGATGCACGTGGTGTCCTGCCCCTAGATGTTTAAGGGACTGGATGGTGAAGTCTGTTGTACCAGCTTTCCTGTGACTTTGCAACAGAGGAGGCAGCAGGACCAGGGACCAGTGTCCTGCCCCGACCAGGGACCAGAGTACCTTGTTCCAGCTTTTCTGTGACTTTTCGGCAGAGGAGGCGATGATCAGGAGCAGGAAGTAGTTCTGGCAGCAGGAGCCCCTCCAGCAGCGTGAACCAGAGCCCAAGGCTTGCTGCGGAGAAGGTGGGCGCCTCACAGGGCTTCCCTTGCTGCCCCGGGTCGTTTGCAGTGCTGAGCACCGAGAAGTGCGTGTGATGAAGTCGTTCAAGCAGTGACGTGAGTGCGACCTTAACTTTTGGAAGGAGGACAGACAGATGCAAGGGAAGGGGAAAGGACCGTGGGACCAGGTGTCTGTGTCCAGGGAGGGCAGTTAGGGCTGCGCTATGCCCGGAGCTGCCCCCCGTGCGCCGTCGTCCGCTCTCCGAGACAGGCCGCCTTCAGATTCCGGCCTCTCGCATTTAGCCTGAGGTCCCTACGGACCCCCACCTCCTCTCAGCGCCTCTGCGTCAGAGGGCGGGGCGCTCCTGACACCTGGAGCTGTGGCCGGGAGGCCGTGGCCTCTGTGCACACACTCGCCGGCCTGCCTGAAGACACGGGGGAGCGCGACGTCCTGCCTCCGCGCGCCTCTGCCTCAGCGGGTCCCGGAGCTCTGCGGGCCGGCCTGGCCAGAGGCCAGCGCCGCCCTCCCGGGTCCCCATGGCTCCTGCCGGCGGAGCGCCTGGTGAGCCCGTGGCGAGAAGGGGCTTCCCGGGCGAGGACGGGCGGAGGCTGTGGCGGGTGGGGTGTGTGCCGGGTGAACCGTCGGGAAGGAGGCGTGGGAGCGAGCGAGGCAGCTTTGCTCCGGCACTCCCACCGTCAGCAGGGGAGACGGGAGGACGCGGGGCGCGGACGGGCCCGCGGAGGCGAGGCGGCCCACTCCTGGTTCACAGAGGCTTGCGGCCGCCGCTCGTTTTGACAGCTGGGGCCTGTTTTCCTTCCCTTTGGCGCGGCTGATGAATGAGAACTTCTAAAATCTGACATCTTTGGCTCCACCTTTCAATGTTGCCATGTACGATGACTCTTAGAGCCCCTGCGCTGTGAGTTCCGCCTTCACAGATAGAGCTTCACCCTTGCTCTGACGGCGACTGCGCCGTCCCTGGCGGCACCTGCGAGGCCCCCCTCAGAGCCCTTAACTGTGCAGAGTCAGGCGCCGCCCACGGTCCCCCGCCCTCGACACCTGGTTCCCTCTTGCCAGACGCCGCCGCTGAGCCAGGACGGTGCCTGAGGCCCGGGACGCGTAGGCTGCGTGCCTCCTGGAGACGTGTCTGAACCACCACCTGCTGTCCGTTCCCCTGACCGCCAGAGCTCCTGACACCCGCCCGTGTGGGAGCGCCTGCCAGAGGCTGCCCGTGCCGCTTGTCCAGGGCCACGTGTGCCTGTGTGACATCACCCCCCCACCCGCCGTGCCTGGCAGGACCCCAGGCCGCCCGGGGGGTGGGAAGCCTCAGCCAAGGCGGGTAGACAGTGCTCCACGCCGGCCCCGGGGCTGCTCGGGGGTCCCCTGCAGAACAGCCCATGGGGCCTGGAGCCAGGGCCCCTGGGTCACGGCCAAGACCACTGCCTGCCAGCCTCTGAGGAGCTGCCACAGAGCGGCCCCTGCGGTCAGAGGCAGCACTCCGGGGGGAGAGGGGTGCTCCGCTGGGAGGAGTGGCCTTGGGCCAGGGACGTGCCGGGCAGAGAGCCCGAGGTTTGTCAAGGGGGCTGAAGCGGAGGCAGCCTCTCGTCTGCCCGCGGTGAGAGGGTGGGGGACGGGGCTGTCCACACAGGGAGAAGCAGGATGGAAGCAGGCACGGGACCCGCCGGGCCCCTAGCGCTGTGAGGGAAGTGCCCAAAGTGGACGGGGCCCTGGTCAGGCGGAGGTCAGGCTGTACAGAGGGAGCTGGGCACCGTTCACGGGCTTCCTACCAGGAAGGCATGTGGCACAGGCTGCCTTCAGAAATTGGCAGTCTGCAGCTGAAGAAGGGTTTGGAGCTCGGGTGCAGGCAGGGGTCCTGGGGAGAGGCCTTTCCTGCCAGCCCCCACCTGTCCCTGCGGGATTTGGAACTGTGTCAAGTCTCCACCCAGAGGCGGCCTCTCGTCCGGACTGTCGCCCCTGAAGTCACCTCCTGCCGCCCTCCCTGCCGGAGCCTGCACAGGACGCGCTGGGCAGCCTTCCTGCCCTGCGTGGGCCCGGGGAGGCCGTGGTGTCCCGGGGATCATGAGCGTCCAGCGCCAGGCGTGGACTCTGCGTGCGCCGTGTGCAGTAAGAGCCCAACAAGCATCACGCCTGGAGTGTGACGCGACCTCACACGCGAGTGTTGGCAGCTTGTGCGGTGACTGCATGTCTGGCTTCTGCACCGTGTGTGTTCATTTCCATCAGAATGCACATAAAATGCGGTGTGCGTGTTCACTTCTCTGCTGCGCTGGGTGATTTTATTCCCCGCGTGGGAGCTGGTGCCCTCTGAGAAGATGACTGTGCCTGTACGTGGTGGCATGTTATTGATGGGGGCAGCGACGGCAGGGGGTCAGAAGTTGGGACAGAGTCACCTCTTCAGCGTCCAGCCTCCTTCCGCTTCGCCCTCCCCAGGATGTAAAACACTGGGGTCGGAGGGCAAGTGTGGGAAGGCCAGAGCTGGTCTGACTTCAGGGAGGGAAGCCAGCATCGGTCAGCTGGTCAGTGGGCTGCCAGTGCCTGTTAGCGAGTGGGCAGCTCTAGGGCGTGCTGGGGAACGGCATCTGGTCAGCTGCGCTCACACGTTTCTGAGCGTTTGTGGAATCAGTGTGACTGCACCTGGTGCAGGAGAGGCTCCCAGCTGGATGGCAGGCTCCCAGCTAGGGAAGGGGAGGCCCGTGTGCTGTGCCCGTGTGCACCTGTGTGTTTGGGTGTGCACCTGTGCATGTGCACAGGTGTGTGTACCCGTGTGTGCACAGGTGTGTGTACGTGCACAGGTGTGTGTAACCTGTGTTTGTGTGTGCACACATATGAATGTGTCTGTAGGTCAGGGTTGGGGGGTGAGAGCCCCGAGGCCCTGGGGTGGTCACTTAAGCTGTCAGGCCTGAGGAGACAGCGCCTGCCGTCAGCCTGCAGGTCTCGGGCTCTGAGATGCTGGGCCCTCAGTGCCGCGTGCCTGAGAGCAGGGAGGCCCGGACTCCTGGGGGTCGGGGGTGAACTGCGGTGGTTTTGGGTTTGAGGTAGTGTGTGCTCCGAAAGTCCTGAGTGCTGTGTGTGGAACTGGCTTTCCCTGAAATAGTGGAAGACCCACAGAATATTCAAAAGGCAGAGGACACAGCCTAGAGACCAGATCTGAAACGTTTCCTGTGTCCTCGTCCATGGGAGCACTGGCGCTGCTCTCCTGGGGAACAGCCTGAGTCCGGCCCGTTCTGCCACTCTGTCTATCCCATCTCGGGCTGTGCCGGGCCAGGCTGCAGGGCCCCAGCCTCTCTGCACTCCACCCCTCGTCCCTGGGCTTGGCCCAGCGCTGCTCAAGTGTGTCCGGGCCTCCGCAGGGACTCACTGCGGGGTGGGAGGTGTCTCTCAGTTCTACACACTGCTCCTCTTTGCTGGGTGACCTCTCCCTAGTCGCGGGGGCTCCCTCGGGCCTTGCACGGGGACCCCTGCAGCCAGCCTTTGTCCGCAGCTTGCTCACCAGCCCTGGTCTCGCCTCCTGTCCTCGGGGCTGCTTGACCCCTTGCACTGCGTCCTCCAGGCAGGGCCTACCTGTCCCTCTCAGCCACCCCCTCCATGGATTACAGAAGCATGAGCTGTCTAGCTTGACTGGTGGCTCCCTGCTCAGATGCCCAGATTCCCGCTGGAAAGAAGCGGCTCAGTGGACTCCCTCCCGTTCACCCCGAGGGCGCTGGACCGCGGAGCTGACCCGGAGGAGCTGCGGTCATGGCTCAAACGGGCGGAGCTGCGTTCCTGGCTCCCTGTCCCCTGCCTGAGCGTCCTGGCCTGTGGACTTCCCAGACTGCCCCTCCTCCTCTGCGGAGGAGCGCAGGCGTGGCTGGTCGGAGGCCTTGCTGTCGACAGGCCCTCAGACACTCCCTCACAGCTGTGTCTGCTCCCTGGCAGAAGTTGCAAGGGTGCATCCTGCTCCCCCCAGCGAGGATTCCCCACCGTCTACATGTGGAGGAGGGGCCGCTGCGGGGGGGGGGGGGCGCCACCCCGGGGTAGCAGCTGCTGGGTGGCGTTTCTGGAAGTCTGGGCTCCGGTGGGTTTGGGACCAGGCACTAAGGCAGAGAGAGTAGAGAAGACGCTGGGTGGGGCGTCTGGCAGAGTCACACAAGGAACATCAGTTGAGAAAGAATCAGGGCCAGTTCTTGATAAACATACTTGAAGGCGAGTTATATGTGGGGTCTCTCAATAAGTGGCTGGTTTCTTGAGGTGGGGTTACTGCTCCACCTCGAAAGTAAAAGCTTCCACATAAATGACCTGGATGGGAAAGAATGACTGGAAAGTAGCCACAATAGAAATGCATGATGCTCAGCGCTGCTGGGGTGTGGCTGAGGCAGCGCTCAGAGGAAGAGTCGTAGCCCTCACCGCCCACGTTGCTCTGCAGGCAGGAGCACTTCCAGGTGAGTGGAAGGAAATCGAGTGGTGGGCTGCAGTGCAGGAAGTTCTGGTCTCCCCTCACAAGGAGGCTGGGAGTAAACGTCTGTTTACTGGGCCACGATATTGGTTCCGACCTGACTCCTCATTCAGAACTCCTCCAGGGTCCTCAGCATGCCAGCTCTCCTCTCTCCCCCTTCTCGCCCTGTCCTTGTTACCTAATGGCCCCAAGTGCCTCCTGCAGTCCAGCCATGACATCTGCGATGAAAGAGGGAGGAAAGGGACAAAAGGAATTTTCCTTGAGTGGCTCTTTCCTTTCACAGCCAAGGAACTAATTTCCACCCCAGCCCAGCACACCCTCCCTGGGTGGACTCCCGTCTTTTCCAGTGGTCAGAACTGGTCCCCTCTGACCCCCAGGTGCCTGGTCAGTTCTTCTGGCCTTGATGGGAGTAGTGATGGCCCCGGGCCGGCTGAGCACAAGAGTCCTCATGATGCCGGCAGCAGAAAGGCCGAGAAAATGAGCGAGGCATTTGTTAAGAAGTTAGAAAAAGGAGACACACTCGGGAAGATACGAAGTAAACAGAAATGAAGACGACAAAGCAGAAATTAGTGGGTTAAATACGGAAAGCCAGTAAAAATTGACAAAT
This sequence comes from Bubalus bubalis, assembly GCF_019923935.1. NCBI lineage: Eukaryota > Metazoa > Chordata > Mammalia > Artiodactyla > Bovidae > Bubalus > Bubalus bubalis. Next base: position 118,607,657 of record NC_059164.1, on the reverse strand, counting down.
AACGTTAAGAGCCAGTTCTTTGGGAAAAAAGAACAAGAAAATAAAGGCTGGCTAATCAGGAAAAAAGAGAGAGAACACAGATATGCAGAGTTAGATGCAAAAAGACAGATGATTAGAACAAAAAGCGAGTGCTTTGTAGGAGCATACAAGTACATTTAACATCTGAGCAAAATAAACAGGTCCCTGGTAGTGGGAGACCAACTGGTTACACACAGCCCCACTCACCTCCACCAAGGGCCAGACTAGTTGGTTTCACAGGTAAATTACTTCAGATCTTCCAGAAATGGACAGTTTCAGTGCTATGTGAACTAGTCCAGGGTAACTTCTTAGAGAAACAGAGGAGAGTCCAGAAATAGACTAAAATATGTATGGAGCTTGAGTCTGATGAAGATAGGTTTTTAAAACAAGTCAGTTCAGTTCATTTCAGTCTCTCAGTCGAGTCCAACTCTTTGTGACCCCATGGACTGCAGCACACCAGGCCTCCCTGTCCATCACCAACTCCCGCAATTTACCCAAACTCATGTCCATGGAGTTGATGATGCCATCCAACCATCTCATCCTCTGTCGTCCCCTTCTCCTCCTGCCTTCAGTCTTTCCCAGCATCAAGGTCTTTTCCAATTAGTCCAGTTCTTTGCATCAGGTGGACAAAGTGTTGGATAAAGATAGGCTTTAAATCAACAGATAGATTGGACAAAGATATTTAAATCAACAAGAAGACAAATTGTTCAATAAAATGTGTTCTAATTTTTTGGGAAAAAGTATTTGAATTCTTAATTCTTTCAATAAAAACAAATTTGGAAAGGATCAATAACTTAAATGAAAGTGATAAAAAATGCCATAGAAGAAAGCATGGTGAACTTGATTTGTATCATAATGCCCCTTTTAAATTGTGATGCAAATTTTAAGAAGCCATAAATGGAAAGAGTAATAAATTTCACTACATAAAACTTTAAAAAATTTGGATGGAAAAAATATCATAAAAAAGTCTCAAGACACATGTGAGTGGCAGGAGCTAGACTTCTGTGTCGGTCACACGTCGCACACACGGGTGCGAAGAGCACAGACCAGCTGACTGAGAACGGCCCGGGCCGTGAGCAGGAGGCTCGCAGACACAGGCGTGCAAGTCGGCTGCAGGCGTGAGCCCCAGCCTCACCGCCATAGAGGATCGGCTGCAGGTGTGAGCCCCAGCCTCACTGCCATAGAGGATCGGCTGCAGGTGTGAGCCCCAGCCTCACCGAGATAGAGGATCGGCTGCAGGCGTGAGCCCCAGCCTCACCGCGATAGAGGAATGGACGACACAACGCCTGGAGCCCCGACTCAGTGAGGCTCTTGCTGTTGCCCGATGCCTGGAGAGGTGGGACGAGGCGCCCTCACACACGGCCGGTGGGGACTTAAACCACACGCTTTCTGGGAGGAGAGCCTGTCGTCGTCTCTTCTTTACAAGCTCACGTGCCTTTGGACCAGCGTCCCTGCCGCGGGGATCGACCTCTGTGTCCCTGCAGTGGGCCCGTGGGCGTGCGGTTCTGGATGCGCTTCAGGCCGGAGCTGAGACGAGCCAAGGGTTTGTGGCAGCTGGCGCTCCTGCCGGGGTGCTGTTCAGAGGACCGCTGTGCCCTGCAGCAGGCTTCTCGTCCCTCCTGCCCCCAGCAGGCTGGCGAGGCCCCCTTTGCCCCCCTGCCCACCCCTCCTGTGCAGGCAGCAGGCAACCATGCTGGGCCCGTCTCCCCTCACTCGGCCTGTCTCCCCTCACTCGGCCTCTGATGGCCTAACCCACGCATTTCCTTTAGGCTTATCCAAAGTACTTCTTCTGACCCTGAGTCCGGGCTGGGCAGTGGGGGCAACCGTGTGTGTGCCAGCGTGCTCATACACCGCTCTGTGCTGGAAGCAGGGCCCACCCCCACTGTGACACGCGCCTCTGTCCACCCTGGTCTCCACCACAAACTCCTGGGTTCAGGGTCGGTGGAGCCATGACGGATGGTCATGGTTCAGATCCCAGACAGCTGTGCCAAGCGTTACTGGAGGAGGTGTGGGGCTGGCGTTTCTCCCAGCAGGCAGTTCTCTGCGCACCCTGAGCAGGAGGGCAGGCTTGGTGGGGCTTGTTCTGAAGGGTCAGCAGCGCCATAGCCCCCCAGCCAGAGGCTCCTGCACCCAGGGGGCAGCTTAGCCGTGGGTCCAGCGGGGCAGCCTGGGGACCCTGCAGTTGGAGTGGGGGCAGCCTGGTGACCTTGTGGGGGGGACAGCCTGGTGATGTGTGGGGGCAGCCTGGTGACTAGTAGGGGGGCATCCTGGTGACCCTGTGGGGGGGCAGCCTGTTGATATGTGGTGGCAGCCTGGTGACCCTGTAGGGGATCAGCCTGGTGATGTGTGGGGGCAGCCTGGTGACAAGTAGGGGGGAAGCCTGGTGACCGTGTGGGGGGGCAGCCTGGTGGCTGTGAGGGGGGCATCCTGGTGGCCGTGTGTGGGGGCAGCCTGGTGACCGTGGGGCGGGGGCAGAGCGCGCCTCGGGCGGCCGTGGCCTCTGGGAGGCAGGGAGGCTCTGCAGGACTCGCAGAGCTCGGCGCTCAGGACTGCAAGCTGGCTCATCAGCGTCTGTGAGCAGAAGGTCCCGGAGGCCACTTGCAGGGCCTGAGGTAGGGGGCTACAGGGGCGCAGCCCGCCCCCTCCTCTACAGGGCTCCCCAGCAGCCCCTGCCCTGTCACCCTGCCCTTGCCCCACCCCCCCGGGAGCGGCTCAGGGGCCAGGCCCCCGGGTGAGAGGAGACACCGCCATTGGGCTGCTCAGGACGGCCCTGCCGCTGCTGGTCCAGTGCATCTGGGTCCAGGCAGTGACGTCAGGCGGTGACTCTGAGGACTGCCCGAGGAGGAGACCTTAGGCGGGGCTCCTCTCGAGGCTGCCCTGAGCATGGACCCTCTTTTTCTCCAGGAGCTTGGCCCCCCGGGCGCTGAGCGCCGTCAGTCAGGGCAGGTCCGTGTGTCTGTGTTTCTTCTGTGCTGTGACCTGCAGGACGCTGGTGGGGAGGGTCAGACAGGCCCCGGTGTTCCTCCCAAACGTGCTCCGCTGGAACCCCGTCCTTGGTGTTCTTCTGGGGGGAGATCACAGCCTTGGGCGCGTCCTCTGTGTGCATGTGTGGCACGTGCCGTGTGTTCATGTATGCTGCGTGTGCACGCCGCACCTGCACGTATGTTGCGTGTGTCGCACGGTCACGCATGCTGTGTATATGCATGTGTGCATGTGGTCCGTGTGCATGTGTGTTTCACATGTTGTGTGCGTGTGTGCACGTACGTGTGTGCACACGTGTGTCACGTCAGGCATGCCTGGGCTCCCGTGTGAGGTGCTGGGCGCTCTGACACTGGGCGTCAGGAATGGACAGGGCCCCGTGGAAGGAGGGGCTGGAGGGCGGTGAGGAGGGACACGCAGGCAACAGTCTGAGCATTGGGTTTACGTCCTCCACAGGTTTTCCTGGCACGAGCGCACATCTCAGGGGTTTCCCTGTCACTCAACAATTCCTGTTTCTTGTTTTTGGGTCCGTTTTGCTAGACAAAGTATGTTTGTCTGTGGAATAAATGTTGGGGTTCAATGAAGTTGAAGTACTTGGTTTTCCAGGAGCAAAGGTGACTGAGGTCGCCCCCTCTGCCCTTTGGGGAGCTAAACCCATGCCCTCTCCTTCCCTAACATGGGGTTCAGGGCCATCCGTGCCCTCGGGAAGCGGCGAGTCTTCGCTCCTCTGAAGCCCCCTGCAGTGCTCGGCGTTGTGACGAGTCCTCCCTGGCAGGGGGGTGGGGTGTGAACCCCTGCGGTGGCGTGTTTGGAGCTGGCCCAGCCCTCTTTGAGCTGTTTTCTCGGTGTCTGCTTCCTTTCGAAGCATTTTCAGCACTGGCCCGGGGAAGTCCCAGATCCTAGCCTTGGACCTGCCAGCCGCTGTGGGCAAGAGCAGGGTCAGCAGGCAAGCTGTGCTGTGCTGACCGGGCCGGCGCCATGTGCAGGGGGCAGCCCACCCGGGGGGCAGTCTCGGGACATCCTGGTCTGTGCAGGCCTCTTTGTAGAAGCAACACATGTGCCTGGAATCATGGGACCCACCAGGGAGTGGGGTGGGCGCTGTTTGCGGCTCTTCCCTTCCTCCTTTCCAAGAGTCCTGTGAAGGGACAGCCTAACAACTGACCAGCTAGCTAGCTCACTGGTGACCGATGACCAGACCCGCTCTGGTTACTGGCTCAGCCTGGGCGCCTGTGTATGCCCAGGTTCAGGTGACTAGACGTGACACGACCTGACCGAGGAGATCAGTTAATGGGAGCAAAGATCGTGAGTTTATGTTAAATTCTCCCGGCATTAGTGCTCGATGCGTATTTGAAGGGCTTGGAATAAGGGGTAGGACACTTCTGCACAGTTCACGTGGTGCGGGGGAGCCATGCCCTCACCTCCTCTCTGGTTCTTGGGTCGTGAGGGGGAGGTGAGGGACCCCGGGTCAAATGGACCCCTCCCCAGCGAGCCTCAGTTCCGGGAAGAAAGGCAGGCCCCCCTGAGTGGGTGGGGTCCATCCGGGCAGCGGGTTTGTCTGTCTCCTCCCTGGGCAGCATGGTGGGAGGGCAGGGTCGGGGCAGGCAGAGGCCAGCCTTGGGTCTGCACATCACATCACCCACCTCGTTTACGGAGCTTGTGCTGTTTCCCGGCCAACACTTCTCTGGATCAACTGCCCAGCATCCCTCTATTTCCACGCTCAGCTGTGACCACATGCTGACCCCTCCTGTCCTCTGTAACCTGCCCGGGGCCCATGGCTGGGGCTGGGCGCGGGGCTTGCGGCCCTCGAGATGGTTGGGGAACGTGAGTGTTGTTCACTGCCTTAACCAGAGGGGAGGTGAGGGCGGGGGCAGCTCTGCTCTGCGGGCGCCAGGAACTGCGTGCAAGTAACCGAGGAGCAAGAAACGCCAGTCCACCCACGCATAGCTGTTTGTTCCCACCGCCTGGCCCACCCAGAGGCGTGGGGGCGGGGGTGCAATTGCTGCCAGGGGGCCACCTCGGCCCCTGCCCCGGCCCAGACTCTGCGGTGGACGTGGCCATGAGGCGGACATGCTGGAGCTGGCGGGCCGTGGGGTCCAGGCTGCAGACCCCACCCTCCACTTGCCCCAGGGGCTGAGGTGCTGGGGTTGCCATGGCAACGGAGATCCTGGTGACAGGGTCTTGGACTCAGGCCTCCTCTTATGTGGAGCGCGGGTGTCCTGCGAGGTGCCAGGGAGCCCAGACCTTGGAGTCATGGCCCTGGCGTGGCTGTGACCCTCGGGGCCCCTGCCCCAGACCAGCGTCCGCAGCTCACACCATCCTCGGGTGTGTGATCAGGCCCAGGACCCACACGCTCACCTTGCTCACTGAACATATTCTGCCTAATTCCTCTCTGAGTGGAGCCCCAGATGGGGCGGAAGCTGCGCACAGTCTGGGGGCCAGAGGTCCAAGGTCAGGGCGCCCCGCTTGGTCGCTGACGCGGACGCGCCTTTTGTTTTGCAGACAGCGCCTTCCCTCCGTCCTGATAAGCCGGCAGGGGGCGTGGTCCTCTTCTGCTAAGGGCTCTGGTCCCCCCAGGCAGCCTCCCGCAGGGCCCTCATTCCCGCCCCCAGGCCCCGCCCCCGGGGACGCCCCATGGGGCTAGGCTTTAGCATGTGGATTTGGGGGACACAAGCCCGCAGCCCACGACACCTCCTGTTTCCCTTCATCACTCACCCCAAGGAAGCTGCCTCCAGGTCACAGGAGCCCCCCACCGCACTGGGCCTCCACACACAGTCATAGGCAGAGCCCAGTCGCACTCGTCTCTGCAGGCTGGTGCCTAACCCCTTCCCATAGGCGCAGACTTTAACTTCTGTGGCATCTGTATTGTGCTCCATGTACCAGTGTGCGAGCCCTGGGTTTGAACCCTGGATTGGGAAGTTCCCCTGGAGAAGGGAACAGCTACCCACTCCAGTATTCTTGCCTGGAGAATTCCATGGATTGTGTGGTCCATGGGGTCGCAAAGAGTTGGACACGACTGAGCGACTTTCGCTCACTCTCACTCCATGTACCAGAGGAAGGAGGAAGTGTGTCTTGCTGCTGCTGCTGCTGCTAAGTCGCTTCACTCATGTCCGACTCTGTGCGACCCCATAGACAGCAGCCTACCAGGCTCCCCTGTCCCTGGGATTCTCCAGGCAAGAACACTGGAGTGGGTTGCCATTTCCTTCGCCAATGCATGAAAGTGAAACATGAAAGTGAAGTCGCTCAGTCGTGTCCGTCTCTTCGAGACCCCATGGACTGCAGCCCACCAGGCTCCTCAGTCCGTGGGATTCTCCAGGCAAGAGTACTGGAGTGGGGTGCCATTGCCTTCTCCGAAAGTGTGTCTTAAACAAGTCTAATAACTAAAGCCGCCTGTCTGCGCCGGAGCCTCCCCACATCGTCCGCCTGTGCACCACGGAGGCAGCGTCGTGCACACTTAGGGCTCGGGGAGGCGGCGTCCCAGCCTCTGCGTCCCTGCCTCTGTCGCTCGGTCTCGACGTGGCCGAGGCTGTTTCCCAGGCGGGCTCTCTGGGGGGGTCGGGTGGGGGCACTGCTCAGGGGGTGCTCGCGGTGCCGGGCGGGTGGTAACGGGGACCCTGTCAGGACCGCGAGTCCTGCGCCCACCCCTCCTGTGCAGCCTCTGGGTCCTGCCCACAGCCGGGTGGGTCCATCGAGGTCTCAGGAGAACTGGCACTGCTGCTGTGCCCTCGGCGTACCCGCCAAGCAGGTCAGTGTGGGGCTTCTTCAAGGGGAGCTGTTCTGTGTTGAGGGACCTGCTGGATCAGGCTTCTCGGATGAGGCTTCTCTGCTGGGGCTCAGGCTGGGGCTCTGACCCCCCGAGGAGGACGTCACCCGCACCCCTCGGGCCACATGCCCAGCCCGTGACCGAGTGCAGCCTGGAACCTCGCGCCTGCTGGGAGCTGCCTGTGGGTGCCCGAGATGCAGGGGCTGGGGCCTCAGCCGCTTTGGAGAGGTCAGACTCCCCCACATGGGTACCCTCCACCTGCCGTTGCCATGGGTACCTCAGTTACAGGGCGGCCTCGTGCCGGTGTGAATGAAACACATTTGGTCTGATATCTCGCTTATGGCAAATGTGAGATGGTCCTTTTACACCTGAGGGAGCTGGTCACCAGAAGGGTGATGTCCCTGCTCGGAGCCTACAGCCCGAGGCGTGGGCCTCCCCCTGCTCCTCCCCCTCTCCCTCCTGGTCTCACCCCTCCTCCTCCTCCTCTTGGTCTCACTCCTCCCTCCCCCACCCCATTCTCCCACTCCTCCCGCCACTCCCCGCTGCCGCCCCTCCCCCTCCTCCTCCCCCCCTTCCTGGTCTCACTCCTCCCCCCTCCCCTACCCCTCCTGATCTCACTCCTCCCCCCTCCCTCTCCTGGTCTCACCCCTCCCCCTCCTCCTCCTCCCCTCCTGGTCTCACCCCTCCCCCTCCTCCTCCCCCCCTCCTGGTCTCACCCCTCCCCCTCCTCCTCCTCCCCCTCCTCGTCTCACCCCTCCCCCTCCTCCTCCTCCCCTCCTGGTCTCACCCCTCCCCCTCCTCCTCCTCCCCTCCTCGTCTCACCCCTCCCCCTCCTCCTCCTCCCCTCCTCGTCTCACCCCTCCCCCTCCTCCTCCTCCCCTCCTCGTCTCACCCCTCCCCCTCCTCCCCCTCCCTTGCTCCCCTCCTGATCTCACTCCTCCCCGCCCCCTCCCCCTCCTGGGCTCACTCCTCCCCTGCACACAGAACCGTCCTGCTCAGAATACTGTTAGGGCTCTGTGCTGCATGCAGAGACTGCCAGCCATCCTGGTGTGGCGTCCAGGCCTGTATGGCCTCACACTGACCCTCCAGCCCCTCCTCTACCCCGGCTGGAGTTACATCCCTGCCGACTGCATCCCGCCCTGGCTGCACTCTTGCATTTCTGCTCAGCCCCTCTCCATCCCTCAGAATTCTACGTATCCTTCCAACGTGGCTCAAATACCGCTTTTCTCTGTGCAGTTTCTCCCAGTTCCCCATCCCAGTGAGTCTCTCCTCTCTATTTCCCACAGATGTTTGCTGATAACTTTATCATACAGTCACCACAGGTCAGCCTGGATGCTAGCTGACTGTAAGGGGTCAGGGGTCAGGCGTCCGGCTGGCCTCTGGAGTGCCTGCTGCGGTGGAGCAGAGCAGGCCACGTATGTTGTGTGAGTGAAGCCGCGCAGCGTGTGGCTGTTTTGGCTTTTTTCACTCGGCACGATGTTGTGGCTGGTCTGTGGTTCCTCCCTTTTGCTCACTGGGTTGTTGTTATTGCTGAGAACTAACTAATGCACAGGATGGACGGACCTGCTTGGTTCCCCCTCACTCATTGGGCAGCATCTGGGCTATTTCCAGTTTGTTGTTCAGTTGCTCAGTAGTGTCCAACTCTTTGCGACCCTGTGGACTGCAGCATGCCTAGCTCCCCTGTCCATCACCAACTCCCGGAGCTTGCTCAAACTCGTGTCCATTGAGTCAGTGATGCCATCCAACCACCTCATCCTCTGTCGCCCCCTTCTCCTCCCACCTTCAATCTTTCCCAGCATCAGGTTCTTTTCCAACGAGTCGGCTCTTCACATCAGGTGACCTAAGTATTGGAGTTTCAGCTTCACCATCAGTCATTCTTTCCAATGAATATTCAGGACTGATTTCCTTTAGGATGGACTGGTTGGATCTCCTTGCTGTCCAAGGGACTCTCAAGAGTCTTCTCCAGCACCACAGTTTGAAAGCATCAGTTCTTCTAGGAGTTTTTGGTAGATTCATTGCGATTTTCCATGTGGAAAATTATGTTATCTGGAAATAGGCACAGTTTTGTTTCTTTTTCATGTGTGTGCCTTGTATTTCCTTGTCTTGCCCCATTGCGCTGCTGAGAACTTTTAGCTCTGCTGTGATCAATGCTGAGAGAGGGCGTCCTCGCCTCGTTCCTGATCCGAGTGGGAAGGGGTCTAGTTTCTCACCATTAGCTACAATGGCAGCTGTAGGGCCTGTGTGGACAGATGTTCAGTATCAAGTGGATGAATATTCATCATAAAAAGGTGTTGAAGTCATTGATTTACTTTGTATTAAACCAGTCTTGCACCCCTTTAATAAACTCCATGCTGTGTAATGGAGTTGCATGTTAATATTGCTAGATCTTGCATGTTAATATTATCTTATGGATCTTTATGTCAATATTCACGAAGGATATTAGTCTGCAGGTTTCTTTTTTTGTGTGGTGCAGTGTGTGTCTGCTTTTGGTTCAGGTTAATATTAGCTGTTGCTGCTGCTACTGCTGCTAAGTTGCTTCAGTCGTGTATGACCCTGTGCAACCCCATAGACAGCAGCACACCAGGCTCCCCTGTCCCTGGGATTCTCCAGGCAAGAACACTGGAGTGGGGTGCCATTTCCTTCTCCAATGCAGGAAAGTGAAAAGTGAAAGGGAAGTCGCTCAGTCGTGTCCAACTCCTAGCGACCCCATGGACTGCAGCCTACCAGGCTCCTCCGTCCATGGGATTTGCCAGGCAAGAGTACTGGGATGGGGTGCCATCGCCTTCTCCTAATATTAGCTACATAAAGTTAAATGGAAACTTTTTCCTCCTTTTCTATTTTCCAGAAGGGATTCTGTAGAATTCATACTGATTCTTTTTTAGATGTTTGGTAGAATTATCCAGGGAAATCATCTGGGTTAGGAGATTTCTTTTGGGGAGGTCTTAAATTAAGAATGCAATTTTTCTAATAATTATAGGGCTATCAAATGATCTGCTTCATACTGGGTGAGTTGTGGTGGTTTGTGTTTTCAAGGGATGGGTCCGTTTCATCTCAGTTGCTGTGTGTGTGGTGGGGGGGGGGGGCGCGCTTGTTTGTTGCCTTGGATCTGCAGGATCTGTGCTGCTGTCCCTGGTTCACTGCTGACGTTCATCGTGACTGCTCTCCCTTTTTCGTTGTCAGTCTTGCTAGAGGTTTGCCAATTTCACTGATCTTTTCAGGGAAGCAGCTTTTGTTTTCACTGACTTCTCTATTTTTACATTGCAGTTTTATTGATTCCTTCTCTTTCCTTCTTTGGGTTTATTTTGCTCTCCTTTTTCTAGCTTCTTCATGTGGGAATTTATATGATTGATTTGAGTCTTTTTAATCTAGGTATTTAGTGCTTAAACTTTCCCTCAGTGCAGCTTCAAGCACAGATTTTGGTATGTTGTGTTTCCATGTTCACTCAGTTCAGTGTATTTTCCCCTTGGATTCTGTTTGACCTGTGGCTTAGTTAGAAGTGTTGTTTAAGTTGCAAGTGTTTGGAGACTTTTCTTGTTATGTTTATGTTTTTGATTTCTAGTTTGATTCCATTGTGATTGGAGAACATACTCTGAATGATTTTGGTTCTTTTCGTCTTGCTGAGTTTTATTTGTGTTCCAGGACATGGTCCGCCTTAGTTGGATGAAGACACACATGTTTAGGAGGGTAATTGAATGATGAGAGTTTCTGCTTCTCCTATTTGCAGCTCTGGTGTTCGGTGCGTATACACTTAGAATGGATGTATCTTCTGGCAAATTTACCCTTTCACCATTATATTTGTCTGGGTCCCTGGTAAGTTTGTTTGTTTTGAAGACTAATTCATGTGCCATTACAATAACTGCTGCTATTTTTCTTTGATTAATGATATATTTTTTTTATCCTTTTACTTCCGCTCAAATATTGGAGTGAGTTTCTTATAAACAGAATGTAGTTGGGTCATGCGTTTTTAATCCACTCAGTCTGTGTCTATCTTCATTGGTTTGCTTAACCTATTTATTTATATTTAATGTAATTATTGATTTATTAAGACTCAAAGTCCTATTTTTTGTTTTCTACGTGTTCTCTTTTATCTGTATTCTTTTCCTACATTACTTTAGGCTAACAGTCTTTACAAATCCATTTTAATGTATCTGTAGATCTGCCTCTTGTTAACCTTTTTAGTGGCTGGTACAGATAGTACATTATATATACAAAAGTCTCACCGTTTACTGGTGTCATAATTTTACCATTTTGAGTGGGATATAGAACCCTTACCTCCCTTTATGATTCGTTCCCTTGTTTTTTATAATTATTTTAAATATTTCCTCTGCATATACTGAGGAGCGCATCATAGTATTGCTTCAACTGTCCAACATCCCTTAGAAAGCTCAGAAGAGGGACGCTCATCACAGTTACTCATGTCTTTGCTTTTCATGCCTTTTCGCCCTGGATGTTCCAAGGTTCCTTCTGCCATCACCTTATTTAGGGAAGTTCCTTCAGCAGTTCTTTTGGGGCAGATCTTCTGGTAAAGTCGGCTCTCATTTTCACTTATCTGAGAATGTCTCCTTTGCCCTGTCATTCCTGAACCACACTTTTGCCAGGCATCTGGATTGGCCGCCTGTCAGGATTCTGGACTGACAGCTTCTTCTTTTACTTCTTGAAAAATGTCATGTGATTTGACGTGGCCTGCCTGGTTTCGGGGGGAGCCTGGTTGGCTGCTGTCTATGGGGTCACACAGAGTTGGACACGACTGAAGTGACTTAGCAGCAGCAGCAGCCTGGTTTCTGAGAGAAATTCCCTGTCGTTTGAATTATGTTCCCCTTGTAGCTAAAGCATCATTTCTCTGGCTATGTTCAATATTTTTTTCTTTGCATTTAGGTCTCAGAAGTTTAATTATCAGTGTCTTGGAGGCGATTTGGGCTCATCCTGTCTGGGGTGCTCAGCTTCTGGGCTCTTTTGGTTTATGTTGTTGTTCGGTCACTAAGTCGGGTCCAACTCTTTGCGACCCCATGGACTGCTGCACACCAGGCTTCCTTGTCCTTCAGTGTCTCCCAGAATTTGCTCAAACTCATGTCCACTGAGTTGGTGATGCCATCCAACCATCTCACCCTCTGTTGTCCCCTTTTTCTTCTGCCTTCAATCTTTCCCAGCATCAGGGCCTTTTCAAATGACTGGCTCTTTCCATCAGGTGGCCAAGATATTGGAGCTTCAAGTTTATCTCTTGCCAAAACTGAGAAATTTTCAGCCATTATTATTATTTTTTGAGTAGATTTTCAGCCCTGCCTTCTTTCTCCTCTCCTTCTGGGACTCTTATATTACCTTAGGTCTTTTGTTATAGCCCCACAACCAGAGGCTCTGTCCTTTTTTTTCAGACTGTCTTCTCTCTGTTGCTGGCATTGGGTGATTTTTATTGTCCTCTCTTCCAGGTCCCTGATTCATCTCTCTGTCCCCTCCATCCTTCAATGAAGTGCATCCACTGAGCTATATATTTTGGTTATTGTATTCTTAGTTACAACATTTTCCCTTGGTCCTTTTTATATTTATTTCTTTACTGAGAATTCCCACTTTTCATTTGTTTTCTAGAGTGTTCGTGATTGTTCCCTGAAGCGTTTGTATCATGGCTGTGTTACATCTTTGTCAGATAAGGCCAACATCTCAGTGTTGGTGTCTGCAGACTGTCTTCTTTTCAGCTTGAGGTTTCCTTGGTTTGGTGAGAGTGGTGCTCTGTGGAAGCCTGGGCGTTCGGGGTTATATTACGAGACTCCAGATTCACTGAAACCTGTGCAGTAGCTGCATTTTCCTGGCACTGCTCTGCCGAGCTGGGGTGGGGGCTCTGTTGCTGCCGGTGGAGGTGGAAGCCTGGGTGCCCCCCGGAGCTCTGCGGACCCCTGAGGGCCGGCTCCTGTCCTCACTGCTAGGCAGTGGGGTCGGTGGGAGTCTGAGCCCCGGCTTGGTCTCCACGGGGGCCCGCGGAGGTGTGACCCCCCAGTGGGGAGGAAAGACCCCTCCCCGTCAGCTGCTCTGCCGACACTGGCAGGGGCCCTGGCCGCAGGAGGAGGACGCCCTGGCCGCAGGAGGAGGACGCCCTGGCCGCAGGAGGAGGACGCCCAGGCCCTCTGTGGGCCTCTGCGGTGCTTGGTGGGAGTGGAGCTGTTCTGTCTGCAGCTGCTCAGTGGCTCCTCTCCTGACCCTCTCACGGGAGCAAGGCGGCTTCACTGGGGCCTGGCCGGCACCCGGGCTGCTGGTGACTCAGCTCCAAGCCTGAGATCACAAGCCAGGGAGGCCCTGGGGGCCCAGCACCTGCTTCTTGGCCCCTGGCCGTCTGTTTTCTGTGCTCTCAGCTGCCCACATGTGCTTTCCAAGGACCGGCTGTGCTGCAGGGGTGAGCGTGGCCCTCGTGTCTCACCGTCTTCCAGACGGGGACGGTCTCTCCCGGGGACGCCCAGCCCCCGGAGCTGCGCCTTCCTCTGACTCTCTACCCAAGCGCCCCGTTTCTGCCTGCTCCAGGACAGCTGAGCGGTCTGGGCTAGGGGTTCAGCGCTCTTCTCACGGCCCATACAGACCCCAAAGTTGGCATGACTCAGGCTTCTGCGCTCTTCAGATAAAAATATTATCAAAGCTCTGTTATTTAAATTTTAACTTCAACTTTTTTCCACTGAAAGTTCTTTCTGTGCTCTTGACTCTTTCTGTTCCTGGTGGACGGACGTCAATGCGGAGACCAGACTTTGGGGAATAAGACCAGGCCTGTTTTCCGGGTCCGAGGTGCTAGATACTACGCTGTGTTGCAAATGTGCTTTCGCTTGTGGGTCTTCTGGGAATGGGCCAATGACAGCCACACGAGCACATTTCATGTGGGGTGCTTTCTCGCCGTGCCTGTCACGTGGAACATGCTTGCTGACAGTAAGCATATTTAATCCTGAAGCAAGGGCGGCGGTGCCTCTGGGGCTGGTCTCCCTGCAGCGACCTCCCCCGAGTTGTCAGCGCAGAAGCTGAGCTGCCCACGGCTGCACTTCCTGCAGCTCCCGCTCAGGATAAGGCCACGGGCTTCTGGGACTTAGAAGTGATCCAGCTGCTTGAATCTTGCCGTTCGTAAATTTTAAAAAATGTTAGGTTTGCATTTGAAAATTACTGAAGTGTGTTCATGAAGACAGCTTATGTGCGAGACATTCTTCTAATTCTGCCCAGAATAAGTGTTCTCAGCGAGCTGTGGGCCTGCTTGCTCCCCGCTCACGCACACACGCAAACAAGCACAGCCGTCCTGTTGCGAAGATTTTTGGTAATGTGTTTTTGTACAGGGCATAAAAATATATCTCTGTAATTACATGATATTTAGTGATTAGATAATTATGGATAATTGCACGGGGTAGTTCTAAGTGCTAAAGTGTTACCATAAGATCTAAAATGTACAAATTGCATAATAATTATTCTTGGGAGTTATTTGGTAATTCTGAGCATAATTATCATGTGATCTGCAGTGCATGTAATTAATGCATAGGCACATGGATTTTGCCTTCGTAACTACTTCGCCCTTGTTATAAAGCTCTTTGTCATAACATTTGAGTATTAAATATAACGTAATTGGCTCCCAGATACAGTACATTAAGCCCCATGATAATTGCTTTCATAGTAACAATAACCCTTATTTCATTTCCAACGTGCGGATCTTAAGCAGGTCAGGGTTGCGAGGAGCGAACAGCCAGGACGTGGCGGCCGCGGGCAGGCGGAGCGGCGCTGAGCGCTGGCCGCGGGCTCGCTGTTGGGTGAGGAGCACCTCCTGTGGCCAGGCCTCCCCAGGCGGAAGGGTCGCGTCTTCCCTGTGGACAGAGTCTGTCTGCTGACCACGGCGTGCACCTCCTGTCCAGCCCGGCCCCGCCCCGCCTGTGTTGTTCATATAGCAAAGCACCCACCACGTTTCTGGTCTAGGGCGGAGGGCTGGGGTTTGATAAGGAGAAGAGCTTGTAAGAAACCGCAGAGAGGGGACTTGGCTGATGGGTGAGACTGCGGGAGAGCACCCGCAGCTGTGCCTCGGGGACCGCGGCATGGCCTCCGGCTCAGCCTCCAGGCTAACATGGTGCCCGCCACTCTCTCTCCAGGTCTCACGTGGCAGGATGACTCCACCCAGCGCATGATGGCCCGGGAGCTCGCCAGCCTTCCCCAGACCCACCCGCGCCACCCCGAGGCGTCCAGCCCCGCCAGGTAAAGTGAACCTGTTTGTGTCTCTTCCTTGGCCCGTGTCCACCAGCCCTCTCCTTGTTTCATGGAGCAAAGAGCCCGTCTCTCTGGTGTAGATGCTCCGGGAAGTTGGGATGTAGGGAAGGGGAAGATGGGACTCCCCCCACCACAGGGTCCTGGCCCCTGGGGAGGGTGTGAGGGGGACCCTTCCAGCTGGTCT
The DNA here is from genome assembly GCF_019923935.1 of Bubalus bubalis. Classification (NCBI taxonomy): domain Eukaryota; kingdom Metazoa; phylum Chordata; class Mammalia; order Artiodactyla; family Bovidae; genus Bubalus; species Bubalus bubalis. The sequence goes on along the minus strand of NC_059164.1, from coordinate 118,592,511 downwards.
CAACAACAGACGTGCCCAAGGGTCTATAACTCTTCCCCGGACCCTTAGAGAGTTTGTGTCTCCAGAGCCTTGGTTAAAAGCAGGAGGGTCAAGAATTCTCATTTCCCAGTAAGAATTTATGCTCAGTTTAGTACAAAAAGCAAATTAAACCATGGAAGCAGCGTTCGGGCCCCAGCACAGCAGCTTGTGAGAGCCGGAATTGTTCCACCTCGTCGTCTCCGCACACATGCGGAGGGTGTGGCCGCTTTGCCCACTTGTGCAGGAGGACACCAGCCTGGGGAGGGGAGGGGTGGCCCATGGGCAGCGTGTGGGAGCTGGCTGCTGTCCCCAAACTGACGGGCGGCTGCTCCTCAAGGTCAGACAGCAGGGAAGGGACCGCCCCTTCGGCTGAGCAGGGAAGCCCACCGTCTGCCCGCAGCCTCGGGTAGAGAAATCCCAGTGCAGAAGCATCGGCCTCCTCCTTCCTGCTCAGTCCGTCCAGCAGAGGGGCAGCCAGGCCACCGGGTCCTGCAGACTCAACGTGCCAGAAGTGAGAGCACATTCACTGGGCGGCCCTCCCCGGCCAGGCTGTGCGCGTCTTGAGGGGAGGTGGGAGCTCTGCCTTGTCATCCTCGTCAGTCTGTTGAGCTTCATCAACGAGAACCTGCCACGGGAGTCTGTTCTGCAAAAATAACACTCAAAAGGCAGTCAGGCTGTCCGTTTTCATCTGGGCAGGTTCACACTCTTCACGCTGGTCTTTGAGTGATGCATGGGCGCTTCACACAGCCCGTGGCGCCTTCCTGCTGGAGCCGAGGCTCCTGAGCGGGCTGCACTGTTCCAGGCAACCTCGGACGCCACCGAGGAGGCCGCGGCGCAGGGAGTCGGGAGTGCCAGGAGACAGAGCAGAACAGCTCCCCCGGCTGGACAGGCGCCGAGCGTGGGGAAGGCCAGGTCGCCATCACAGAAAGAGTGTTTCCAGAGAGAACGCCCGAGAAATCAGATGAGGGCCACACCCAGGTGCCACGTTCTTACCACTGCTGATGCTGTCATTTAAAACAATTGCCCGTTTGCTGTGAAAAATAACGTGGCTTTTTAGATTACAAGTGAGATGAAAAGTTTAAAAACACACATGTGAAGAGGTTGGAGTTTTCTATATGAACTTCCTGTGCACGATCTGTGTCCATACAGAAGTGTTTCTGTGTGTTCCTGGGCTGTTTCTCTCCATATGGAGGCTTCTGTGTAAGGCTGCAGCTCTTCGTGTGCCCCGTTCTGGAGAAGCTGATTTGTGGCCTGTTCTGCCCATGAACGAGGTGTGGTCGCCGGTGGAACTGTGCTCATAGCCTCCTGTGCTGGACGGATCATGTTTTTCTCGAGGGTACTGAACCCGAATAAACCAACCATCTGGTTCTAACGGCAGAGCCTCGTGCCAGGGGTGGCACACCGGGATGCTCCCCAGTAGCCGCCCCACCATACTCCACCCCGGGAGACGGGCTTCCTGGCAGCCAGCAGGCGCTGGCCTCAGGCTCGGCGGGTTGGGGTAGACTCAACCTCAGCTGGCCTCAGGCTCGGCGGGTTGGGGTAGACTCAGCCCCAGCTGGCCTCAGGCTCGGCGGGTTGGGGTAGACTCAGCCCCAGCTGGCCTCAGGCTCGGCGGGTTGGGGTAAACTCAGCCCCAGCTGGCCTCAGGCTCGGCGGGTTGGGGTAGACTCAGCCCAGCTGGCAGGCAGGGCTGGCAGCACAGTGACCTTTCTGCCAAGGCCACGGCCACTCGGACCCCAGGTCTGCCTCTTCAAGCTCTCCCTCCCTAGACCCGGCCATTCTCCGCCATGAGCCTGCGGTTCTCCTGGTCCTGCCGTGTCTTTGCAAGCGGCTCCCTTACTGGAGATGCCGCGCATCCTGTTGGGCATCTGCTGATGACTCAGCAGCCAGCACGGGAATCCTGGCTGCCCAGGCTCTCCTTCGGTGTTTGTCAGGAAACAAACATACACGTGGAATGATGCACATGGATACGCATGGAATAATGTTCCTTCTTTTCAAAAACCTCCTGCTAAATTTTCTTCAGTGTTGAATTTTCTGCTGCCCAGTATATATTTTAAACGATCTTTCTGTGTGGTTAAATCCCGTACCACTCCCATTGTCTTCTCAGATCATTGGTGAAATATGCTCACAGGTCTCACTGTGCGAATTTGGAGGCTTCACCTTTCTGCAGAGCACTCTCATCCTTTCCACAGGGATTCCCAGATGTGTTGACTTCGTGTGATCACAGTACTGTGTAATCACTTAAAACTTGCTCATTGCATGCGTGGTTATTACACTTTGCCATCGACGTCTATCTTTACCCTTTAACACAGTTTATAAAAAGAGTTATCTCCTGGATTTTCCTCTTTCTACTATCATTACATTTACTGTTTTGTTGTGTTTTTTTTTTTTAATGAAACTCTTGAGCTGAAAGTTTTGTCCTTATCTTTTCATCACTTGCGGCTGTGAGTTCGCCTGCGAGCGTGGTTCTGGCGTCGTCCTGCGATGTGGACAGGCCCGTTTGCCCGTGTTCTCGATTATCTGCCCCTGTAGCTGTGCACCCTGTGGGAGCAGTAAGTGCAGGCTCGCATTTCGTCCTAGTCATGTGTTCTTTAGACTTTAAATTACTGTCTACTTTTACTGCATTTTCATCAGAGAATGTGACATATTCAGCTTTTTCTTTTTAGAAATTTGGGATTTCTTTGTGGCCTAGTTTATACCACATGTTTATTAATTTTCAGTGGATACTTAAAAACCTTGTATCCACTATTTAAGAGTACACATTTTTATAGATGGTTAGACATAAAATTTATAACTATGTATAAATTATTCAGAGTCAAATTCTTTATTTATATTTTGATTTATTGAAATGTCTCAGGCGAAAACCTTATCTGCATTTTTAATGTACTTTGCTTCACGCAGTTGGGGTTCTGACACCCAGCCCAGCTCCCGGCATCTCCTCCTCACTGTGGACGTCAAACCTGCTGCGCTTAGATGGAGCCTTTGTCGTTTTTATTGCTCTTTGTCTTGATCCCACTTTTCTACGATTGGTATCGCCACGCCTGTGTCCTCTGGGTTCTGCTGCCTAATTCACCCTCTGAAAGCCTGCCCTTCGGATGCTCTGATTGGCAGGTGGCTTTTATAAACAGTGTCACGTGGCATTTTTAGAGCCCCTGGGGCATCTCTGTGCGACCCCTAACTTCTCTGCCCCTTCTTCCCCCCGTGACCGTGACTCTGCTTCCATCACCTTTGGCGTTTGTAGCCGAGTCTCTCAGTCTGCGGCCATCGCCTCTAGGCTCTCCAGGTAGGTTTTGAAGCGACAGGTCTAAGCCCCACCTCCGTCCCGGCGCACCCTGGCAGCTGGCATGGACTGTCTCGGGGGCGTCCAGCCCAGAGCTGTTGACTAAAGACGGAAGGAGCAGGTGGACGATCTCGCGGCACTTGGTTACTGCAGGACTCATCACAGTGACCGGAATCCTGCCCTTCGTTCCTCAGAGCACGTGACTGAGCTGTGAGCTCTGCTTCCGGGAAAAATAAAATGATTAGAAATAACCATTTCCAAAAATAAATGATGGTTAGATAGGTTAGGGTTGTGGACAAAGGGAGTGAGAGCCAGGCTGCGGCGTGCTCTCTGCAACGATTCTATTTATAATTCGGAGTCTTTCCTCCAGCAAACTGGGGGACAACGTAAAGCAGCGTGTGTACTGGAGCCTGAAGGTCAGAGCAGGGGTGGGAAAGTGACCAGTGGAGACAACACGCTTGGTCTTCCGAGGTAGAAAACAGACTCTTACTAAGCTTTGATCCGCTTCAAGAGAATGACGGGGCGGAAGTCAGGCTGCAAGCTGATTCCCGCGACCTTCGGCTTGGCGACGCCCGGCCCGTCGCTGTCCTGCGTTAGTGTGGCAAACGCTCCTCCAGCACAGACCCCCGGGAAGATGAACAAGACAATTTAAAGGCACATTTATGAGGTGGTTCTATTTGCATTGATCAGCAATTAGTGAGAAAAACAGACAAAGTACCAGAGACGTAAACTGATTCAGTTAAATCACGCTGACCACACGGAACATGAAATTTCATCCATTAAAAAGTGGTCAGGTAAGCGGTGGCCGTGGTTTGAGATGCAGAGAACTGTGTGGCTCCGGATCACTTTCATCCTATTACGTCTGAGCCAATGTAACTTGAAAAGGCTTCAGAAATAATAACACGACACTTTTGTTAATTGTGATAATTAAGCTCAAATGTGGAGATTTTCTGTAGGTCCTAGTGCGTATGAAATACACGCGGGTATCGAGCCCCTCACATCAGTGGCCTGTTCTTGAGAACCAGACTGTCCCTGTGAAAAGAGTGGCCAGGAGCCTGTTCTCCGTGACCCCAGGTGGGGAGGCACACCCACCTGCGCCCCGCGCACCGCCTGCGTGTCAGTCGCTCAGTCGTGTGCGACTCTTGCGACCCCGTGGACTGTAGCCCGCCAGGCCCCTCTGTCCGTGGGACTTCCAAGGCAAGAAGACTGCAGTGGGGAGCCACTCCTTTCTCCAGGGGATCTTCCCGACCCAGGGATGCAACCCAGGTCTCCTGCACTTCAGGCAGATTCTGTATCATCTCAGACACCAGGGAACATTCCTAGATTGTGTCTAAACCACAGTAAAGACCCACATGTAGGTAACAGATGTTTGTTACCATGTGTAGGTAACAGTCACGCTTGGAGTAAAGTACTTAAAACATTGTTCCCTGATCACTGAAAATGGATATGGTTGTTAGTAACACAGCCTTACCCAACACCTGCAAAACATACAGACACACACGTGTGGCTACATACATGTACACACTTACGAACACACAGACACGCACACAGATACATACACACAGACACACACACTTAGATACATACACATACACATTTAGGGACACAAACACACACACACAGACACACAGACAAATAGACACACACACCTAGATACATACACATACACATTTAGGGACACAGACACAGACACACAGACAAATAGACACACACACTTAGATACATACACATACACATTTAGGAACACAGACACACACACACAGACAAATAGACACACACACTTAGATACATACACATACACATTTAGGAACACAGACACACACACACAGATACATACATAGTTACACAGACATACACACTTAGATACAAATACACATTTAGGAACAAAGACACACACATAGACACACAGACACACACACAGACACATAGACACATAGACACACAAGCACACACACGTAGATACATACACACACTTAGGAACACAGACACACAGATACACACACATAGTTACAAAACAAACACACACACTTAGACACATACACACTTAGGAACACACATACACACACATACACACAGGCACACACACACAGAGACACACAGAGACACAGACACCTAGACACACACACGAGACGCGCTCATAGAGGCAGCTGGGCTCTGCCTGCGGCTTCCAGGCACAACCCGAGCTGGCGTCGTCGTGAGACCCAGCGACGCGCCAGGCCTCGATGACGGTCAGATCCCTCCTCTTCAGGTTGCTGTCTGAGAAGACACCAGGCCAGGGGGCAGGGGGCTGGGCCCTTGAGCCCAGCGAAATCCTGCCTGGGCGCCCAGGGAGCTCCCCTCTGTCGGGCCTGAGCTGTGCAGACTCTGGTCCCGGGGAGCTCGGAGAAGGGGCGGTGGTGATAACAGGCTCCAGAGCCCTGACCCTCGGGGCTCCGGGGCTGGCGACGGTCTCCTGCAGGAGACCCAGGCAGCGGGCAGTCCCCTCTGCACACAGGCTGCAGGCCGCCTTCTGGCCGCAGAGCGAGGCCAGCCCTGCTCTCAGCTCCCGGCGCGCAGAGGCAACCCGTTCTCTGTCCCTCGCCGTGTCCACGGCCTTCCCGCATGCCCGCCGCCCTCCCCGCCTGGCTGGGAGCGCCGCAGGCCCATTTCTGCCCGCCCTTTCCTGCAGGTATCACGACTTTTACCATACTTGATGCATTTGCAAGTAAACATGAAAATCCAGCTGTTCCTGAAAACCCACGTCTCTGCAAACACAAACACCAGGGGAAGGACGGGGGAAATGAGGCAGTCAGCAGACGGGCACTCACCCTTGGCCCGGACTGGGAGCGCTGCCTCTGCTGGGGGCCGGGCTAGCCTCCTCCAATCTCTGGGGCACTTCCAGCAGTTAATGCGAAACAAGCACAGGTGAAACCCAGCGTTTACTTGTGTGAGCGGCAAGCGCACGTGGCAGCTGCGAGGACGCCGGGGCCTCCGGCCGCAGTTTGCGGCTCTTGGTCGCTGCGCACCCGTCCGCCGAGCGCCCACAGAGCGCGCTGTGAGCCGTGTGCAGCCGCGTCAGGAGCCTGCCCACTCCTGTGCCCACAGATGGCATCTGCAGTTGTCCGAGTCCAACGGGGGCTGAGTACTGTGTTTTACATGATTTTAAAATGCATTGTCATTAAAGAAAAAGGAAACGGGACTTTTTTTCCCGAGTTAAGTTCATGACCTGCGTCACTGCCATTCACCGCAGGCAGCCATCGGTTGTCCTGAACTCACCCCCAGTGACAGCGGAGTCTGGTCACAGGGCTGCCCTTCTGGTGCTGGAGAGGTGCCCTCTGCGAGGTCAGCGGTGGGGACACGGGTTCTGCACTAACTCGGCGTCACCTGATCTACCACGTGTTTCCAAGCTCATTCGTTCAGCGGACACTGTCTCCAGTGCTGACAGTGGCCGAGGCCCCGTGCAGATTCTCGGGAGAGCGAAGAGCAAGAAAAGCCACGAGAACAGGCCCCTTCCTCCAGGCAGCTTCCCGGGATTGCTGCCTGCCTTTTGTGGTCGCACTGGGGCGCCAGGAGGGCCCGGGGTCATCTCCCCGTCAGCTGACTAGCAAGCCGATGCCCTGCGGACCCGTGTTCCCCTCTTCCAGGAGGTGGGTGAGCACGACCTTCTCACCCCGTGTGCCTGCTCCTCGGCACCCGGCGGGGAGTGGAGGGACGGCCGCTGACGGAGACAGGTCCAGAGCAGGGGGCGGCGGGCCCAGGGCTCGCCAGTCTCCCCTCCCTGCCCGGGAAGCCTCTTTGCCGCTGAGGTTCTCCCTGCACTTAGTAAGTCCTGGCCGACTCCCCATTCCGGCTTGTCTCTGCCCCCAGTGGTGGGGCAGCTGTTGAGAAAGTAAGTCAGGGTTCACTCACCAGGTCCCCCTGTGTCCCGGCACCAGGCTTGGGTGCAGACAGGGCACCACCGTGGGCGGTGTGAGTGGCGGGTCGGGCCCTCGCCGCCTGGCCTGGTGCCTGCGTGCCTGCACAGCCCTGCTGCCCCCCTGCCCGCTGTGGGCCCTGTGGGCGGAGCCGGCACTGTGCCTGAGGACCGCCTGACGCCTCCCTCTCCTTCCCAGGAGCCCGAAGCAGAGCGTCCCGGACGAGCGGAGCCTCAGCCTGGAGGGTGGCGTGCTGGCCGAGGCCCTGCAGCGCTACCTGCCCTACCTGGAGGCCCTGTCCCAGGCAGCCGCCGCCAACGCCCTCCCGGAGCTGGACAGGCCACCTGCCCAGGTGAGCCTCGCGGCCCTCGGGTCGGGGTGGTGACCCTCGCAGCCCTGTGCTCGGGGTGTTTCGTTGTCCAGGCACACACACAGGACGTTTCCCGTGCCTGCGACCCCTCTGGACTCTCCCCCCGTGTCCCGGGCGAGTGGGGGGCAGGGTGGAAGGACAGGGCGCCTCCCCGCCCCCTGGAGGGCCTGTGTGCACCCTTGTCTTCCTGCGCCCCCCGACAGCTGTCCGTGGGCACCCCTCCTTCGGGGCGTCCTGTGTGCCAGCTGTCAGGCCCTCGGGTGGGAGTTCCTTCTGCAGCAGGGCCAGTCTGCTCTGGAGCCCTCTGGGACTCGAAGCCCATGGAAAAGAACAGTTTACAGACGCATCGAGCAGTCTCGTTACCTTCTGGATGGGAAAGGAGGTGTGCTTTCATGACAGCCGGTTAAAGCGGCGCTGCCAGCTGTTGACTTGCCTGGGGGAGCAGGGCCTAGAGGTGGCGTCTGGGGCCCTCACGCATGCTGAGGAGGGGCTCTGGGGCAGCACCAGGTCCGCGTGCTCGGGAGGGCGGGCTATGTGACAGCGCACCCCGCCGCCTGCAGAGCTTGGCCTCGGGTCTGACCCAGAGGCTGCCCGGAAGGCGGATGAACACCCCCAGGTTCGGTCAGGTCACTCCCCAGCCCCGCCCCAGGCTGCGCGCCGGCACCCCGGGGCGGGTTGGGCTGCTCCACCACGCTGTGTCCCTCCAGCCAGCTGTGCGCTGGGTGTTGGTGGCAAACACGCCCCTTTCCGCAGCCTGTTCGTAGCCCCCGGAGAAGGGGCGCTGACTCGGTTCCCCAGGTTCCGCAGCCCGAGCAGCCCGCGTCAGCCCGGTTCTCAGCCCACTTCTCAGACCCCTCCCGGCTTTGGGCTCTGGGGCCCGTGCAGGGCGGCTGTGTGGGGCACAGGGCGGCCGAGCGCAGGCCCCGGAGGGGAATCGCACAAAGAGGGAGGGTCTGCATCCCCACTCCAGCCCTTGGCCCCCTGCTCCAGGGAGCCGCCTGAGCGGGGCGGGGTGGGGGGTTTGAAAGCTGTCCTGAGAGCCTTCTGCAAGCTCCTCGGCGCAGGCCGTGCCCCTGCTGACCCGCCTGCACTGACTCTGCTTATGTGGTGGATGCGGCAGCCCACGCCAGCGTTCCTGCCTGGAGAATCCCGTGGACAGCGGAGCCTGGAGGGCTGCTGTCCATAGGGTCGCACAGAGCCAGACACGACTGAAGCGATGTAGCACGCATGCGGTGCTGCTGAGGCGAGCACCACACTGTGTATTTCAATGTTAAACTCGGGTTTTCCACCTTGCACTTTCTGTGAAGCAGACACCGAGCTGGGTACCGTGGGGCTGCATCGACGCCAGGACCCTGTCCTGGGGGCCGGCAGAGGGCAGCGCAAGATGCCTGAGGTTCCGTCCTCCGCTGGTGCTGTGCCGCCTTGGGAGGCCGCTCCCCTTCTCTGTCCTCCCGGGTCCTGCCGTGACATTGGGCAGTGATGGTCCAGACATCAGTGGGAGGATGAAGCTCTCAGCCCAGGGCTCAGTTCATTGTAGTTTCTAGAAGTAGGCATCCCTGTTTTAGAAGCAAAATGAAAACCAGGTCAAGTCTGAAAGCCATCTGCTGGATGCTCAAAGGTGTGTTTGGCTCCATGAGAGACTCACAGGGGCGCGGCCTGCTTACGAAGAAAATCTGATCTGTGCCCCCGCCTGCCCAGCACCCAGGGGCGAGGCCGCTGCCCGGCACACCGCCGGCCGGATGGACTCCGTCTCCTCTCACAGCAGAAAGCCAGCCTCGGTCCTCGCCTTCTCGATGCTGGGGATTTGAGAACGTAAAACAGAAATCATCTGGGGCTCCCTCCAGTGGCCCGGCGAGTCTTTACCAGCCTGGCCTCGGCTCCGGCCTTAGGCATCCCGACTCCGTCGTGGGGACCCTGGGGCAGGTGCCTGGGCAGCGGGCACAAGCAGTCGGTAACGAGCGACCCGCATGGAGTGTGCGCGGCGGGAAGGCGGGGACGCAGCGCTCGGTCAGCGACAGGCGTGGGAGAAGTCTGAGTGGAAGGCGTTCCGGTGAAGTCTCCCTGCGAAGCAGTTGGACAGGCCTTCCTGATGAGGTGTTGGCAGCCCCGAATGAAGCCTTGAGCCCAGGTCCCGGGCGGGTGCGGCGGCTGCTCAGCTGGGCGGCAATGGCCGCCCATGGCGGTCAGTCCTAAGCCCACCGGCCCGTTTCTCATTCAGCTTTGGGCACTCTATGGCGTGAGCTCTGTCTGGCACCAGACCTGGAAACACACGTGGGGCAGCCTTGCCCCTTGGACCTCAGGTGGCTGTCGGCACCCAGGAGACTGGGGTTAGGGGTGACGGCGGCCCGGTGGGGCATGGGAGGTGGGGCCTTGGTCCTCTGGGAGGGGCCCTGGCGACGCCCAGGAGCGCGGGCTCAGCTCTGCCCGCCTCTCGGGGCCCAGGCTCTGACCCTGGGATGCCCGCAGAGCCTCAGTGCCCACCCCAGCTCAGAGGGCCCAGCACTGGGTGGGCTGTCTGGCACCCGCCCCATCGAGGGGGAGCCACCGCCCTCTGCTGGCACCGGTCGTTCCTCCAGGGGCTGAGCCCTGCTGCCCTGGGCTGCCCACGAGACGACGCCCGTGCCCCAGGCCTCGCTCTGTCTGAGGACACCCGGCTGCTGGCACGCCGTGGTCCTGTCCAGCCGCCTCCAGCAGCCGCCGCCTGCCAGCAGGTCTGGCTTCTGCGGTCTTTGAAAGCCCCACCAGGAATGGCGTGCCTGGGGTCCTGCCTGGGCCGTGCTGGGTTCTGCTGCTGCTCCTTGCGGTCCAGCGAGCCCTTCCCCTCTCAGAAGCGCCCAGTTTGAACAACGGACTCTGTGCTCGTCTCACCATGCGGCTGTTTGAGCATGATGGTCACAAGGATGGTTCAGAAAAGGAGCACTCGGCGGCTTAGGGCTCAGGTATTTTTATGCTGTGTTGAGATAGCGGCTTCTCAACATTGGCTTCTGGCTCAGACGTTTTTATTCTGTGTGAGATAGATGCTTCTCAATATGTTAAAAAAAAGTGCAAAAGTCTAGAAATTATCTTCTGTGTCCAGGGTTTGACTGAGGAGAAAGCCCTGGTCATCTCTCCGATGAGCTGATGTGGACTCGGGTGTGAGAAGCGTTCGTGCAGACCCGGCCAGGGCTTTGGGCAGTGCTGGCCGTCTCCCCACCCGTCAGCTGATGACCTACCTCAGTGGGAAGCGTAAGCTTTCGACACTGGTGATGCAACCAGTTTCCAACGGATTACTTTATGAATCATCTTTTCCGTGTATGTCATCAAGCATGTAGCTGTCATGATCGTCAGAGAAGAGCTCTGAAATTATGGTGCCAAACTGTGTTGTTTAGTACTAATGACTGGCTGAACTTGAGCTGGAAGGGCACGTGGGGTCAGGGGCTTCCCAAAGGATAGGTGTTGGACGAACACTCAGAAGTCAGCAGTTGAAGACGTTTGGATCATCTCAAAGGGCAGAACGTCAAGAGGCCACCCCAGTCCACTCTGACAATAGGAACAAGCGAGGTGAGCTGCTAAACCATAGCCTTAAAGAAAAAAGCCCACGGAGCTGAGAATACAAAGAGCCCTGAATGAACTAAATTCAGAAAGGGAGGAGATCCTTCTAGGGAAGCAGAGACCGCAGAGACTTCCCTGGAGGCAGGGACCATGGGGGGAGACGGGGGAGAATGCAGCTGAGGTTTTTAAGGAGCTGTTTTCAGTGGAGACCAGTGTGAGGGTAGAGCCCAGAGTCAGGCTGCACAGAGCGCCCAGTGCCCGAGACGGGAGCTGGGAGACATCCTTCCAAGGGGCGCCAAGCCCTGCTGAGCACACCTCACCCCTTGAAAGCTTTGGACGAGGCAACATGGTGGAGAAAGATTGATGTGTAGAGCGCAGAAAGCCAGGAAAAGAAGTGTCTTGCACATGTCGTGTGGGGCTGTGAATCAGAGAGAGCTCCAGGTTCAGAAAGCTGGCGGCTGTCTGCAAAGCGCGAGGCGGCGCTGGAGGCTGACTCCAGCTTGGACCTGAGCCTGAGCCTGCCCTCAGCATTACTGTGGGGAGGAGTGACCGAATCTGACCGACTCGGCAACAAAGTCCACACCCATTTCAGTGACAGATTCCATGGACTCAGACAGAAAGAAGACGGGTTAAATATGATTTGCTTTGGTCTCCATTGCTCATTCATGCAATAATCAAGCGTACAATCCCAATTATGTATGACTGACCCAACATACAATCAAAAGTCGGGAGACCCGTGAAGGAACAGCAAAGCGTCACTCTGGTTGAGAGAGCAAAGAGTTGATAGGAGGAGACCCAGGTATGACTCAGGTGTTGGAATTATTAGAAAAGGACATTTCAATAAGTAAGATAAATATGTTAAAGGATTGAGTGGGAAAGGTGAAAAAACATAAATGAACAAATGGAAAATTGCAGCAGAGAGATGGAAACAGTAAAAAAAAAAACCAAATGGAAATGCTAGAAATTAAAGGAAGGTCAGAGGTGAAGAACTCATTTGAGGAGCTTAATGATAGACTAGCCACGTAGAGAGATGAATCAGTGAATTTCAAGTCAGGTCAGTAGACATGGTCAAAAATAAAAGAAAAAAATACAGAAAAAGGGTGTGAAATGGAGCAAAGCACCCAGCACAGGGCACAACGCCAAGTACTCTGACCTGTGTGGTTGGAACCCTACATGGGAAAGAGAGGGAGAGAAGGAAGCAGAAGAAATGGCTACAGAAATAGTGGCTGGTGTTTTTCCAAAAATTGATAAAGCGAATCAAAACATAGATGCAGGAGACCGACTGAGCCTCAGGCGGGATAAATACAGAGAAAACAAAATCTAGGCATATCATAAGCAATTGGGGGAAAACCAAAGATAAAGAGAAAATCTTAGTGGTATCCTCAGGTAAACAGATGCCTTACATCCGGGGGCTGTTGATAAGGACGCTGTCTCACATCTCGTTAGCAGACCAGACAACAGTGGAACCAACAGAAAGGGCACAAAACCCCGTCGCCTTGGATTCTGCACTGTTCACAACTGTAGGGGAGCGGGAAGCACCCGAGTCTGGAACACTCGTGCCTCGGACGCACTGAAAGACATTCCTCAGCTTAAAGAAAGTTGACGCAGAGACGCCAGTATCTGCTAAGGGGAAGAAAAGAACCAGAAATAGTAAATTGGCGAGTAGCCAGGAATGAGAAACCCACATAATATTTGTAAATTTCTGGACAAAAACAATTGGATGTTTAAGGCAAAATAATTAACACGGACTGTGAGGTTTTTAGCTTATGTGGAACGAAAATATGTGATGGCCAGAGCACAAACCTCGGAGGAAAACTGCAATTAGGTGGGAAGCACAGGAACTCGGGCCTGGAGCTGTTGTTCAGCTTTCACATGTTTATTTTTTAAGCCAAAGCGAGGTCCCCAAGTTGCCTCCTCCAGACCCAGCTGAGCGCAGTTCTGCATTTTCCAGCAGGCAGCTTGCTGGTCGGGCCGCTTCCCTGGGGCTCTGCCTGAAGCCAGGCCTGGGGCCGAATCCCAGCTGGGCCCCTCCTCCCCGGAGAGCTTGTCTCCTAATCCAGGAAATGAGGGTAGTGGTGTCTCTAAGGTCTGTCTAGTCAAGGCTATGGTTTTTCCTGTGGTCATGTATGGATGTGAGAGTTGGACTGTGAAGAAGGCTGAGCGCCAAAGAATTGATGCTTTTGAACTGTGGTGTTGGAGAAGACTCTTAAGAGTCCCTTGGACTGCAAGGAGATCCAACCAGTCCATTCTGAAGGAGATCAGTCCTGGGATTTCTTTGGAAGGAATGCTGCTAAAGCTGAAACTCCAGTACTTTGGCCACCTCATGCGAAGAGCTGACTCATTGGAAGACGCTCTGATGCTGGGAGGGATTGGGGGCAGGAGGAGAAGGGGACGACAGAGGATGAGATGGCTGGATGGCATCACTGACTCGATGGACGTGAGTCTGAGTGAACTGGGTGAGTTGTTGATGGACAGGGAGGCCTGGCGTGCTGTGATTCATGGGGTCACAGAGAATTGGACACGAGTGAGCGACTGAACTGAACTGTGTCTCTACACAAGGGTGGCTGAGAAGGTCAGAAAGAAGGGAAACACGTCAAGTCAAAGCCCGGCCTGGCCCTGGCACTTGGAAAATGCCACCCATGCTGTGACCGTCATCCCGAGTCCTCCGGGCGGACCCTGCAGACAGCATGCCTGCCACCCGCCTCGGGCTGACCCGGGCGCACAGGAGGCGGCGGCTGCCTGCTTCGGAGCATCCCCTGGGCCTTCTGACCACAGGCGTGAGGCCGTGGGTGCAGCTGTGGAGGCCGGAGCGGGAGGAGGGTGTGCTGGAGCAGAGGTGAGGGAGGGCCGGGGTCGGGGGGACACCACACACGCTTCCTGTCATAAGTGGTCTTCGAGACCAGTTCCAAGCTACTTAATGTGACACCATGGGCAGAGGTTCGGAACTGAACACCCAGGCTTCGCATTGCTGTAAGCCTCCTGCGGAAATCGTCACCCCTGTGGTTTGGAACTTAATACCCCTTCAACCTCAGATTTCGTGAGCTCTAGAAGCTGATAGCAGAGACAGCACAGGCACCGTGGTCACAGAGGGGCCAGCGTGAGGCTCCGGACGGAGGACGCCTGCCCTGGTCACAGCGCTGCCATGGTCAGAGAGGGGCCAGCGTGAGGCTCCGGATGGAGGAACGCCTGCCCTGGTCACAGCGCTGTCAGTAGGAATAACATCTGCAGGCCACCAGCGCGGGCAGTGGGCAGGGCAGCTGGAGCCTGAAGTGTGGGGCGTTGCCAGCCCTCCACTGTGCTGAGAGACCAGGAGCAACTGGCCAGCATTGCCCTCTATGGCCTGAGCGCAAGAAGGCAGTGCGGGCGCCTGGTTAATGCTCTGGAAGTGGGGGTCCTGCGGCCCCCTCCAGCCCCCAGACCTTGCCGCCGCCGGTGGCACCGTGGGCCCCCTCGTTAGGCAGCCTGTGGACAGCCCCAGCGCTCCTTGCTTCGTCACGCCCGCAGCAAATGTGTCTTGATCAGCATGCTTGTCAATGCTGCCTTCAGGCTGTGAGACAGACTGGAGGAATGGTTTGTTATGTGGTCAAAAGATGGCCCAGTTTGGGCTTCCTAATTTGTTTTGGATGCTTGGCACAAGAGAATATCTGACAAGCGTGAGTGACCAGTGTATACACGAAAATCTCCTTCACTCAGCGTCGGCTGGCATGTGGCACCCGAGAGCCTGCAGGCTCTGGCAGGCTGAACTCGTAATTGAGTGATCTGGGACTGGGGCCGGCGGACTTCCATGGGAGGAAGGAGCCCGACGTTCGGCTCCAGGACCCCGGCCCCAGCACGGCTCGGGGCAAGGGGAGACGTCCAGGCAGGGAAGCGACGCGGACTGTGGCTCCAGGAAGCGGCCGTGGTTTTCCCAGCTCAGGATGACTACTGCCTTCCAAACTGCCTGTCACCAAACCTCTCTGATACTCTTTCCACGACCAAGTCTGTGACTTGACTCCATTTCAGTCGGCAAGCTGTTTGAAGACGGGCCCATGTTTGAGGCGTTCTACCCCCCACCGCCCCCCAGCCCAGAATGTAGAACGTGGTCCAGAGCTCGGCACACAGCAGCCGTGGTGGCTGCTGGTCGCGCTGCTGGTGGTGGCTGGAGCCTGGCGAGTTCTCCTGCTTCTCAGTTGCTGATCTCCTGATTTGGGCAGCTGCTGTCTTAACGATTACTCAGTGTTATCTTAGGAAACCTGAGGTCATAGGTCTGTTGAATTGAAGTTTAAAACACCTTCAAAACAGGGCTTTGAGAACTGTCCCAGAATCTTATTGACTCAGAGGTGCGAGTGCACAGAGTCCACCAGATCGCTGCCCCAGGGCTTGTGCCCGGGTCCCCGAGTCTTACAGGAGGCACAGGTGTGAGATGGTAAAGAGAGCGACATGACTGGTGTGAGCGGGCCGGGGGCTAGCCGTGAGGAAGCGGGAGCCCCTCCACGTCTGTGCTGGGTGCCACGGCCACCCCCACTGCACTTGAGTTAGACGACCCATTAGGGCAAAGGCCACTGAGAGCAGAAGCGGGATCCCGAGCCAGGGGCCAGCGCCCTCCGCGCGCTCGCTCAGTCAGGATGTGAAGCCGCAGGCGGGGGGTGACCGTGAGGACACTCCCTGCCCCCGGCCCGTGCTGGCCTGGGCACCCGGCCGCGGGGTGCACGGTCCCCGACACCAGGGCCCCCACTGTCCCTCACAGGACCCGGTGTGACTTGGGAGAGCCGGCGTTTCTATTATTTCAGTCTGCCTGCTAAAACCCTCTCTCCCTCTTCACCTTAACTTGGCTCAGAGCACACAGGACCCCACAGGCTGTTCATCGCGGTCGGTCCCGGAGCTCACTGGCTTGATGGTCACTCACCTGGAGGGCCCGCGGGGCCTCCACCCGCCTCTCCACCGACCGTAACAGAAGGCCCTTCGAGCAGAAGCTGCCTTCGCACATAGAGAGCCGGTGCTTCTGGCAGGTTGATGAGCCTCTCAGAGGCTGTCCAGCCCCACGCTGGGACCCCAGGCGTTCCGAGGCAGCCCGCTCAGCGGGAGTTTAGCTGAACTTGAGATTGAGCCTTGGGCCGTTTGTGCAGGAGTGCTAGACGGCTGTTTGCTGTGGAGGCGTCTTGTCTCCTCCCCTCCTTCTCGCCCTTGTGAATCTTTTCTTCCTCTAAAGGAAAAGCAGTTGACTTCAGCCAGCACCTGGATGGAGTTAAGCATTTTGATGACAAGTACAGTTACATCCCTGGCGGCTCAGCTGGTAAAGAATCCACCTGCAGTGGGGGAGCCCTGGGCTCGGTCCGAGTCGGGAAGAGCCCCTGGAGAAGGGCAGCCCACTCCAGTATTCTTGTCTGGTGAATCCCCATGGACAGAGGAGCCTGGTGGGCTGCAGTCCATGGACTCGCAAAGAGTCGGACACGACTGAGTGACTAAGCACAGCACAGTTACATCATTTTAGAAATAAACGCAATGTGACAGATAGTGGTCAATCTCCTGTAACAGAGGAAAACCAACTGTCAAAACGTCAAGTGATTGGCTGAGCTTCCTGCGTGAGAAAGGAGAGCAGCTCGCAGAGCACCAGCGGTTCCGGGTCCAGGCTCGCTGCCCCCAGATCTGTGCTGTGGGCTGAGCCCCCGTGTCATCGGTAGAAACAGACAGCAGCCTTGGGAGTCTGAACTACCGTCGTAGGTTCAGTGGTGGCTGCATGTCTTAGCTGGGTCCCCAGGCATGTACCCCTGGCCCAATACTGTGCCCCGAGGGAGGGGCACGTGGAGAACGGGAAGCCCGAGATTCTGAGAGCTTGCGGCTCTGCACCCCACCCGGAGCGCACGGTGAAAGCCGCGCCGAGTCAGACCCTAGTGGGAAATTACTGTTTGTCCATGAAATTTTGATGACGTGTCAGAGGCAGGACACTGAGACTTCTAACGTTTGTACAGCTGCCCTCGAGGTGAGGAAACTGGGCCTTGTTCTGTGGGCAAATCAGAATGTAACGAGACCACATGCTCCTGGGAGAGTGTCCTGAGTGAGGAGGGAAGGCAGGGGAGGCCAGGGAAAGGCCTGGATCCAAGCTGTGTGTGAAACCAGGCGCCCCGGCAGCGTCGCCGGTTGGACAACACTGTCAAAAGGATCAGATTCAAAAGGGGTTTCAGTGACCAGCGAAGAAGGAAGCTGCAGAGAAACTGACGTCAGACACGGGGTGCAGCCCTGGGGAGCCCCTCTGCGGAGCCACAGCAAACCCCCGGGGCAGGGAGAGGCCTAGGCGGACCTTCCCCACCGAACACACAGCGCGGGAGAAGGGGTCGGCGTCGTTCCGCGGCGGGAAACGCAGACCCGACCGGCAGGAACCTCCTCACCGCGCAGGGCGGCCGAAGGCAGACAGTGCTCACTGCCCCGCAGGCGGGGACGCGGTCCGCGGCTCCTGCACAGTTAGCGCAGGGCCACCCACCGGTCAGCCAGGAGGAAGAACCCACGTTCACACGCAGGCTTGTACACGGCTGTTCACAGCAGCGTTCCTCACATCGGCCCCAAAGCGGAAAGAACCCGAAGGTTCCCCAGCTGATGAATGAAAACGCAAGCGCGTTCTCTGTCCTTAGAGCAGAGTTCAGGGGTACCAGGGAGCGCGGCACCTACCGCTGCCTGCTGGCGCGCCTGGGGTGGGCATGCTTGGGGCGAGAAGGGAGGCAAAGTGACAGTTGCTCAGTCGTGTGGGACTCTTTGCGACCTCACGGACTACACAGCCTATGGAATTCTCCAGGCCGGAATACTGGAATGGGTAGCCTTTGCCTTCTCCAGGGGATCTTCCCAACCCAGGAATGGAACCCAGGTCTCCCGCGTTGCAGGCGGATTCTTTACCAGCTGAGCTACAAGGGAAGCCCGCTCCTTGCAAGAAGCAGACACCAAAGGCTGCGCGGGGCTGCCCTACAGGAAGCGTCGGAAAAGCATACGCGGGAGAAGGACGCAGGACGCGGATGAGCCGCTGCCTGCGGGAGGGGAGCCGGGAAGGGGTGCAGGTGTCCGGGCGGCAGACAGGTGGTGTCCGCGCCGCTCGGTGGAGGCGCTGAGCACACAGATGGGTCGAGGATCGCGGCTCGAGGGCTGCGCTTCAGTAAAGCTGCTGTGGAAAGACTGCGGGAGGACCGCGGACGCGCCCGCCCATCGGTGGAGGCGAACCTGGGCGCGCTTGGGGTTCTGGGACGTGCCTGCGGCCCAGACCCGGGGCCACTTCGGGGCGTGGCTGGCGATGGGCGCTCACCCGCTGTTTGTCCCCCGCCCCTGCAGGGTGAGGACCCCCTGGCCGACAGCGTGCTGACCTTCGTGGCCCAGACGTCCGCTCTGACCTACGCTCCCGCGGCGCGCGCGGACCTCGCAGGGGGCCGCCCCCTGCGCACGCTCCGCCGGCTCCCGCCGGACGAGCTCAGCCCCAAAGTGGCCGGCGGGGTGGACAGGCAGCGTCTGGTGGCTGCGCTGGGCGCCTACGCGGCCCGAAAGGCCCCCGCGCCCGCCAGGGACAGCGACCCCGCGCCCCGCGGCCTTGTGCGCGCGCCTTGGAGAGCGCCTCGGGTCCTGTCGGCGCCGGCGGACCCCCAGAGATGGCCTTCGCCTGCGGACCCCAGGGACGCCCCGGTCACAGACGATGGTAAGCATCCTGCGCCTTTTCGGGGGCTCCAGTCTTTCTCTGGCACCTGCCTAGGCTGGACCTTCGAGGGTCTCTTCCCCTTCCCGAGGCTCCCCCTTAGAGAGGGGCGGGGTGTGGGGAGGTGGCCAGGCTGGTCCTGTGGGGAAGGGGCGTCAGACTCAGGGGGCTCAGTGTTAGGTCTCCTACCCTGGCAGCCTCACTGTTCCCTGGCCTTGTTGATGAAGATGCTGGGGGGAGGGTCACAGGCCCATCGGCCCCACGTGGTGTCTGCAGGGTTGACTATGAAGGGGCGTCACTGTTTCTCACGCCTCCCCACTCCCGTGGGCAAGCTCACGCTCAGCTGCTTACTCTGTGGGTATCACGGGTCCCCAGGAGACCCCAGCCTAAAATGAGTGCTGTCCCAGTTGCTGGAGGGAACTTGGGCCTGTGAAGTGACCGACGCCCAAGCCACACCCCAGCACCCTGGTGTGAATCAGCCCCGCAGTGGTCATCCCTGGGGGACGGATGACCGCTGGCCTGGCCTGGTCTCTACAACGCCCGGGGCCCTCATCTCTTCTAGCAGCCTTTCCCTGAGACCGTAAAATGTAAAGTGAGATTGCGATCAAGTCTGACTTCTCCTTTGAAGATATGCAAATCATAACATCAAGCAGGTAGCAGATTAAAAAAAACATGGACTGCGAACCTGTTCGGGTTAGCGCTCCCCCTGTGAGCAGAGGCGTCATTGAAGCCACTGTGAGTCCCCTGTTGCCCACGTTGTGCCCTTCAGCTGGTGGCTGTCTCCTCAGCCCCACTTTGTCCAGGCGGCCGCTGTGGGGCTGCAGCTGGAGGGGGTGCAGAGCTGTGACAGTGGGCAAGGGTAGGTGGTTATCGGCCACTCCTGTCTCGGGGAAGAAGGCACACTGGGCTCAGGTGGCCCCTGCGGGTGGCCTGCGGGGAGCGGCTCCTTTGCTCCCCACGTTCCCCTCCCCTGGGCTGTGCCCGCTCTAAACCGCAGGCTCCCTGGGAACCCCTCTCACTGGCCTTGACGCCTCCCGCTGCCCGTCATTCCCCAGCACTGTGCTTCCTGATCTGGCCCCGCTCAGCACCCATCACCACTGTCCACACGCTGCCGACGGCCAGCCCGGCCCGCGATGGGCAGGCAGAGGCTTGTGTGTGGACCCCTGCCCCTCTCCATGGTGCTGACGCCAACGCCCCTGCCGCGTGTGCCCACCCCGCCTACGCGTATAAAGTCTGAGCGCCCCTTCTCTGGCTCCTTCCTCATCGCCCCCAGCTTACCACAAGCCCCGTTTGTCGACTGCCTCTGCCCCGGATGTTGGAACCGGGAAGACAAAAATACCGTCTCAGGCGGCAGGTGGCCGGCTCCGTGTGTCTGTGGTGCCCCCCGCCCCGGGGTCGGCTCCACCCCCCATCACTGGCCCCTCCTCGCTCCGCACACCCCTAGGTGCGGGGCTTCCGGAACACCTGCCGGAGATGCTTCTCCTCTCTCCCGTGACCCTTACTACTGGCATCTTTGGGTTGTGGTTTTTCCTGTGCTAAGCTGCAGTGTCGGTTATCTTTTTATATATGTTGTCTTCCCGGCTGCACCGTGTGCTTTAAAGGGAGTCATGTAAGATGTCAGTCATGGAACAAGCAGAGAGCCTTGTAGGACGGATGCTCACACACGCCTCGCTGGGCTCCGACAAGCAGCTCCTGGCTCCTCTCGTTGCTTCTGTGACCCTCCCCCGCTCCCCTGCACGCCCCCGTCAGATTTCATCTGTCACGCACGGCACTGCATTGCCCAAAGATGCGGCTCTCGAATAGACCTCACCGAGTAGCTGTATCACGTGCTAGAGTTGATGCTGATGTCTTCATATCACCAAACAGCTAATCCATGCTTAAATTTTTCAGTTGAAAATTTTCTTTACAGTTGGTTCTTTGAAGTCGGATCTGAAGAAGGCTCACTGAATAGGTGGAGGTACCTGTTAAGCCCCTTTTAAACTGCAGAAGCTTCCTCCTCCCTCCTTTCTCCCCTTCCATCATTTTTTTAAAATATCTGAAAGTTTCAGGTGCACAACATTTTAGTAGGAAACCTGTGTGCACTGCAGAGTGATCGCCACCAGAGGCCCGATTACACCCCTCCCCATGCAGCTCACCTCTGCACTCATCTCGGGCCCCCCACCGCTTTTCTCTGGTAGGCACTGATCTGTTCTTTGTATCTATGAGCTTCTGTTTGATTTCGTTTGTTTTGGATTCCACATATGAGTGAAATCCTATGGTTTTTGTCTTTTACCGCCTGACTTATTTTACTACCTTAATACCCTCTAGGTCCATCCATGTTGCGGCAAATGGCAGAATTCCATTCTTTTTCGTGACTGCGTAGTATTCCATTATATAAATAATGGATAAAGATGTGGTGTGACACACACCCCACCTTATCTTTATCCATTCATCTATTGATAGACACTTTGGTTGCTTCCATATCTCAGCTATAGTAAACAATGCTGAACATGGGCTGCATGTTATACATATTTTTTGAATTAGTGTTTTTGCTTGCTTTGGGATGAATACCCAGGCGTGGGATTGCTGGATTATACGGTGCTTTTTCCTTAGTTTCTTGAGGCGCCTCCATGCTCTTCACTAAAGCGGCGGCACTGGCTGCGTTTCCACCAGTGGCCACGAGCATTTCCTGTTCTCCACATTCTGTTCAGCGTTTATGTTTCTTTCTTTTCAACAACAGCTGCTCTGACAGGCAGGAGGTGATAGCGCAGCGTGCTTTTGATTTTCTTTTCTCCAATGATTAGTGATGCCGAGCGTCTCTGTACATCTTCCGTGGAAAAATGACTCTAGAGATCCTCAACCCATTTTTAAAATTCAGGATGTTTGGCGTTTCTTGTTCTCGTTGTTGAGTGTATTAGTTCTCTTTATATTTGGGGGATTAAACCCTTTTTGTTATATGCTTTTAAGATCTCTTTTCCCTTTCAGGAGGGTGCATTCGGATTTTCATAATGGTATTCTTTGTTCTGTAGAAGCTTTCTTTTTTTCTAGGAATCAGCGAACTAAAATGGGCTGGAATGGGTGAATTTAACTCAGGTGACCATTATATCTACTACTGTGGGCAGGAATCCCTTAGAAGAAATGGAGTAGCCATGATGGTCAACAAAAGACTCCGAAATGCAGTTCTTGGATGCAATCTCAAAAACGGCAGAATGATCTCTGTTCGTTTCCAAGGCAAACCATTCAATATCACGGTAATCCAAGTCTATGCCCCAACCAGTAATGCTGAAGAAGCTGAAGTTGAAGGTTCTATGAAGACCTGTAAGACCTTTTAGAACTAACACCCAAAAAAGATGTCCTTTTCATTATAGGGGACTGGAATGCAAAAGTAGGAAGTCAAGAAACACCTGGAGTAACAGGCAAATTTGGCCTTGGAGTATGGAATGAAGCAGGGCAAAGACTAATAGAGTTTTACCAAGAGAACGCACTGGTCATAGCACACACTCTGTTTCAACAACACAAGAGAAGACTACACGTGAACATCACCAGATGGTCAACACCGAAATCAGATTGATTATATTCTTTGCAACCAAAGATGGAGAAGCTCTATACAGTCAGCAAAAACAAGACCGGGAGCTGACTGTGGCTCAGATCATGAACCCCTTATTGCCAAATTCAGACTGATATTGAAGAAAGTAGGGAAAACCACTAGACCTTTCAGGAATGACCTAAATCAAATCCCTTATGATTATGCAGTGGAAGTGAGAAATAGATTTAAGGGACTAGATCTGATAGATAGAGTGCCTGATGAACTATGGATTGTGGTTCGTGACACTGTACAGAGACAGGGATCAAGACCATCCCTGTGGAAAAGAAATGCAAAAAACCAAAATGGCTGTCTGAGGAGGCCTTACAAATAGCTGTGAAAAGAAGAGAAGTGAAAAGCAAAGGAGAAAAGGAAAGATATAAGCATCTGAATGCAGAGTTCCAAAGAATAGCAAGGAGAGATAAGAAAGCCTTCCTCAGTGATCAATGCAAAGAAATAGAGGAAAACAACAGAATGGGAAAGACTAGGGATCTCTTCAAGAAAATTAGAGATACAAAGGGAACATTTCATGCAAAGATGGGCTTGATAAAGGACAGAAATGGTATGGACCTGACAGAAGCAGAAGATATTAAGAAGACATGGCAACACAGAACTGTACAAAAAAGATCTTCACCACCCAGATAATCACAATGGTGTGATCACTCACCTAGAGCCAGACATCCTGGAATGTGAAGTCAAGTGGGCCTTAGAAAGCATCACTACGAACAAAGCTAGTGGAGGTGATGGAATTCCAGTTGAGCTATTTCAAATCCTGGAAGATGATGCTGTGAAAGTGCTGCACTCAATATGCCAGCAAATTTGGAAAACTCAGCAGTGGCCACAGGACTGGAAAAGGGCAGTTTTCATTCTGATCTCAAAGAAAGGCAATGCCAAAGAATGCTCAAACTACCGCACAATTGCATTCATCTCACATTCTAGTAAAGTAATGCTCAAAATTCTCCAAGCCAGGCTTCAGCAATACGTGAACCGTGAACTTCCAGATGTTCAAGCTGGTTTTAGAAAAGGCAGAGGAACCAGAGATCAAATTGCCAACATTCGCTGGATCTTGGAAAAAGAAAGAGAGTTCCAGAAAAACATCTATTTCTGCTTTATTGACTATGCCAAAGCCTTTGACTGTGTGGATCACAATAAACTGTGGAAAATTCTGAAAGAGATGGGAATACCAGACCACCTGACCTGCCTCTTGAGAAATCTGTATGCAGGTCAGGAAGCAACAGTTAGAACTGGACATGGAACAACATCCTGATTCCAAATAGGAAAAGGAGTCTGTCAAGGCTGTATATTGTCACCCTGCTTATTTAAATTATATGCAGAGTACATCATGAGAAACACTGGGCTGGAAGAAGTACAAGCTGGAATTAAGATTGCCAGGAGAAATATCAGTAACCTCAGTTATGCAGATGATACCACCCTTATGGCAGAAAGTGAAGAGGAACTAAAAAGCCTCTTGATGAAAGTGAAAGAGGAGAGTGAAAAAGTTGGTTTAAAGCTCAACATTCAGACAACGAAGATCATGGCATCTGATCCCATCACTGCATGGGAAATAGATGGGGAAACAGTGTCAGACGTTATTTTTCTAGGCTCCAAAATCACTGCAGATGGTGATTGCAGCCATGAAATTAAAAGACAGTTACTCTTTGGAAGAAAAGCTATGACCAATCTAGACAGCATATTAAAAAGCAGAGATATTACTTTGCCAACAAAGATTCGTCTAGTCAAGGCTATGGTTTTTCCTGTGGTCATGTATGGATGTGAGAGTTGGACTGTGAAGAAAGCTGAACCCCAAAGAACTGATGCTTTTCAACTGTGGTGTTGGAGAAGACTCTTGAGAGTCCCTTGGACTGCAAGGAGATCCAACCAGTCCATTCTAAAGGAGATCAGCCCTGGGATTTCTTGGGAAGGAATGCTGCTAAAGCTGAAACTCCAGTACTTTGGCCACCTCATGCGAAGAGTTGACTCATTGGAAAAGACTCTGATGCTGGGAGGGATTGGGGGCAGGAGGAGAAGGGGACGACAGAGGATGAGATGGCTGAATGGCATCACTGACTCGATGGATGTGAGTCTGAGTGAACTCCGGGAGTTGGTGATGGACAGGGAGGCCTGGTGTGCTGCGACTCATGGGGTCGCAAAGAGTCGGACACGACTGAGAGACTGAGCTGACTGACTCTTCGTTGTGTAGAAGCTTTTCTGTTTGACATTGTTCCATTTGTTTAGCTTTCTGCGTTTGTTTCCCTTGCCTTTGGTGTCATATCTACGAAAAGATCTCTAGGATGTCATGAAGTTACTGTGTATGTTTTCTTCTAGGACTTTCAGGCTTTCAGGTCTTACATTCAAGTCTTTAGTACATTTGAAGTTAATTTCTGTGTGTGGTGTAAGGTTGAGGCATAGTTTCACTCTTTTACATGTGGCTGTTGGGTTTTCCTGACACCATTTACTGAAGAGGCTGTCTTTTCTCCATTATATATTTTTAGCTCCTTTATTGTGGATTAATTGACCGTACAAGCTCTCGGTTTTGTCCCATTAATCTGTGTGTCTGCTTTTGTGCCAATACCACGCTGTTTTATAACTGTGCCTGCATGAGTGGTCAGTCGTGTCCAATTCTTGGCAACCCTGTGGAGTGGGGCCCAAGGCTCCTCTGTCCATGGAATTCTCTAGGCAAGAATCCTGGAGTGGGTTGCCATTTCCTCCTCCAGGGAATCTTCCCATCCCAGGGATTGAATTGACATCTCCTGAGCCTCCTGCATTGGCAGGCAGCTTCTTTAACCACTAAGCCACCTTGGAAACCCCTTGGGGTAGTATGAACAGTTTAACAAAGTTAATTCTTCTGACCTATGCACAAGGAATGATAACCCTGCCCACTAGAGAATTCTTGGTTGGAAGTGGTTTCCTCTCAGCACTTTGAACATGTCATGCCACTCCATTATGACCTGCAAAGTTTCTGCCAAAAAACCTGCTGACAGCCTCGTGGGGGTTCCCTTGCAAATAACAAGTTGTTTTTCTCTTGCTGCTTTTAGGATTCTCTCATTATCCTTAACTTTTACTGTTTTCGTTATAATATGTGTTGGTGTTAGTGGAGGTGATGGAACAATGGACTGGTTCCAAATTGGGAAAGGAGTACGTCAAGGCTGTATATTGTCACCCTGCTTATTTAACTTATATGCAGAGTACATCGTGAGAAATGCCCAGCTGGATGAAGCACAAGCTAGAATCAAGACTGCCAGCAGAAATTTCAGTAACTTCAGATATGCAGATGACACCACCCTTATGGCAGAAAGTGAAGAAGAACTGAAGAGCCTCTTGATGAAAGTGAAAGAGGAGAGTGAAAAAGCTGGCTTAAAGCTCAACATTCAAAAAACTAAGATCGTGGCATCTGGTCCCATCACTTAATGGCAAATAGATGGGGAAACAATGGAAACAGTGAGAGACTTTATTTTCTTGGACTCCAAAATCACTGCAGATGGTGACTGCAGCCATGAAATTAAAAAGATGCTTGCTCCTTGGAAGAAAAGCTATGACCAACCTAGACAGCATATTAAAAAGCAAAGACATTATTTTGCCAACAAAGATCCATCTAGTCAAGGCTATGGTTTTTCCAGTAGTCAGGTATGGATGTGAGAGTTGGACTATGAAGAAAGCTGAGCACAGAAGAATTGATGCTTTTGAACTGTGGTGTTGGAGAAGACTCTTGAGAGTCCCTTGGACTTCGAGGAGATCCAACCAGTCCATCCTAAAGGAGATCAGCCCTGGGTGTTCATTGGAAAGACTGATGCTGTAGCTGAAGCTCCAATATTTTGGCCACCTCATGCGAAGAACTGACTTCTTAGAAAAGACTCTGATTCTGGGAAAGATTGAAAGCAGGAAGAGAAGGGGACAACAGAGGATGAGATGGTTGAATGGCATCACCGACTCAATGGACATGAGTTTGAGTAAGCTCTGGGAGTTGGTGATGGATAGGGAAGCCTGGTGTGCTGTAGTCCATGGGGTCTCAAAGAGTCAGACAGGACTTAGCAACTGAACTGATGTGTTGGTGTGTCTCTTTGGGTTCATCTTCTACAGAATTCTGTGTGCTTCCAGGACCTGCATATCATGTCCAGTTCTTTGCCATCCTATGGACTGGGGCCCTCCAGGCTCATCTGTCCATGGAACTCTCCAGGCAAGAATCCTGGAGTGGGTTGCCATTTCCTACTCCAGGGCATCTTCCCAACCAAGGGATTGAACTGACATCTCCTGAGCCTCCTGAATTGGCAGACAGCCTGGATATCTGTTTCCTTCCCCAGATTGGGGAAGTTTTTATCACTATTTCTTCTAATAATTTTTCTGGCCCTTTCTCTCTGTCTCGTATCCTTCTGGAGTCCTCATAAAGCAGACATCATTTCACTGGATGTTGTCCCAGAGGCCCTTTGGGGTGTCTTCACGTGTTAGGCACTCTTTCGTTTTGCTGCTCTGTCTGGGTGAGCTCTACTGCTTGTCTCCAGCGGCTGACTCCTGTTCTGCCTCATCCAGTCTGTGGTTGGACCCTTCCAGCAGATCTTTCTGTTCAGTTATAGCTTCTGTTTGGCACTTTCTTACAGTTCCTATTCCTTTGTCAATCCCTGGTTGTGTTCCTCCGTTCTCCTGAGTTCAGTGAGCATCTTTATTATTTCACACCCTTCCAGGCGAGTTGCTTCTCTCTGTTTCCTTGAGTTCTTTTTCAGAGGTTTTGTCTTGTTCTTTTCATTGGAACATATGCCTCTGTCTCTTCATTTTCTGGTCTGTTTCTCTGTGTTATTAGCTGTATCAACCACCTCCCCAGTCTTGAAGGAGCGGCTGTTTGTCAGCGGTGTCTTGGGGGCTCAGATGTACAGCCGTACTGGCCACCAGAGCCAGGGCTCAAGGGGTGTTGCGTTGGGGTCAGGGTTATGATGGGACACTGGTGGGCAGCATTATCACCTGACTGGCTGAGACCCCCGGAGGTGCTAGGGTGACCCTACTCTCGGCACGGCGCTAAGGGTTTAGGTGGCAGATTTCCACGCTGGCGCCCGCAGTGTCTCCGTCCCTGGGATGCAGCCCAAGTGGTCTTGTCCCTCCAGCAGGTGCTTCAAGGTCAGTGAGTGGGTGCCCTTCCTCTGTGGCTGTGCTGGGCACCCAGAGGGCTGAAGTGCAGATGAGAGATATGGGTGACTCAGAGCAGACACCCTCATGCAGGACGGCTGAGTCCGATTCATGGCCGTCATGGCTCGGGAGAACCCATCCCTGCTCCAAATATAGCAGTCTGACCGCAGACTTCACGTGTGTGGGGAATGGGCGTTTGGTAAAAACTTGGACAAGAGACCCTCTTCCTTTGTTTATTCACTATTTACACCTTGCCCCTGTGAAAAAGCTTGAATTCACATAACATTAAAAGCCCCGCGTGCAGTAGGACCCTGGGGAAGGGCGCATGCCAGGGCGTGGGGTGGGGTGCAGCCACCAGGCCTGTGTGGGCTGTCAGGACGGAGCCCTGGTCGGCAGCCGGGAACGCAGCTCACAGAGCGCTGCTCTTGGGC
This sequence comes from Bubalus bubalis, assembly GCF_019923935.1. Taxonomy (NCBI): domain Eukaryota; kingdom Metazoa; phylum Chordata; class Mammalia; order Artiodactyla; family Bovidae; genus Bubalus; species Bubalus bubalis. Next base: position 118,564,669 of record NC_059164.1, on the reverse strand, counting down.
GCTGTCCTGGGCTCGCCACAGGAACCGGAGCCTGCAAAGACTGTGTGCTGTGCTTTTAACCAGTCATGAAAGTAGTGAAGGTTACGGGGAGACCTAGAGTTCTCCACGTGCAGAGAGCCCCAGGTCAGCGCCATGCGCGCTGCTGTGCCCTCTGGTACCCGGGCGTGTTTGTGAGGCCTCACCCCACCCCCAGCCCACCCGGGGCGTGGCCCGCTGCTCCCCCCTCCCTTCCCCAGTCCCTCCAGCTCATCTGCCGGGGCTTGCTCTTCCTCCAACTCTAGGTGAAAATTCAGGCGAGGCTTATGAACCCCGGGCAGCCTTAGGTGATGAAAACTGCCCCGTCCACTTTTTGTCTGTAAAAGCTGAGGTGTATGCACACCGGCTGTGGTCCAGATGCAGCTCTCAGCTACAGAAGTGCAGTGTGGAGCTGCACGCCTGGCCGCCTGCCATCCAGCCTTCGCTCGGAGAGGGTTCACAGATCTCACACCCAGAGCAGATCCTGTGAGTGGGATCCAGGTGCCTTGTGCGCTCAGCCCACTGAGCTGACAGACAGGTTTCCGGGGCTGGTCCCGGGCAGCCCTTCCCGTGGTGTTTTCTGCTCCAGGCTGCATTTGCCCCCCAGCACGTGTCTAGGATGCTCCACTGAGGGTTCAGCCTCACGTGGATCTAAATGAACCATCCCTTAGCAACACTCAGACTTCCAGCCCCACCACCAAGTGAATCACCTAAGTAAAGCCAAAGCTGATTTGATTTTTGTGCTGTGACTCAATATTACGTGTAATAGAGAGAGGCTGGTGCCTGCAGTCTGTGAGTATGACACCATGGCCTGTGTGGGCGCTAGGCGCTTTATCCCAGCTGCGGGCCAGGGTTTTCATTCAGCCTGAGTGATGCGTGCCACCTGGCTGGGACACCACAGGCCCCAGGTTGGGAGGAAAACACAATTTACTTGTGGTGCTTTCAGTGAAAATAGATAGGAAGCCAACGTGTGACGATTATGCCCAAATCTCCTGGGTGGAGGCCCAGGTGAGGTCAGGATAAAATAATCTCTCACAGAATTTGTCTAAACCCTTTGCAAAATACCAGAGATGGACTCTAGCAATTAAATGAATTGTATACTTTCTAAACAAAAGGAACCCAGGAAATTCCTCCTGATGATGGTGGTGGTAGTGATGGTGATTATGGAGGTGATGGTCCTTAGGTGATAATGGTGGGGATGAAGGTGGTCATGGTGATGGTGGTCATGGTGATGGTGGTCATGGTGATGGTGATGATGGTGATGATGATGAAGCTGGTGGTCGTGGTGATGGTGGTGGTGATGACGTGTGTGTGTGGACCTGCCTGAACGGTGTACTCTCGTGAACACGGCTGACAGAGGCACTTAGGAGTAGGGTCTGGCTGCCTGAGTCGCACCCTCTGTGGCAGCGGCTTTGTGGTGAGGCCAGCTGCTCGCCGCTGCGTCTTCTCTGGAGCTGCGGCGTGTGTCGGGGGCCCTATTCAAACGTGTGCTTCCCGTGGGTCAGGCCGTGGCAGCTGTGCAGGGCACTGGTCTCCTGCTCCAGGCCCCCCATATTTGATGTCCTGACATTTCATGTAATTGCTCTGCTAGAGCCCACTTGGCACGTTGAAAGCTACTTAAAATGTCATGATGAGCCGGCCGGGTGTCGGAATTACATGGCGCGGCTGACGGAACAGAGTGTTCCGCTTTGATGTGTGTGGTGTTTGACTGTGCTGCGGTCCCTCCTCAGGCCACGGGGCCGGCTGGACTCTTTAAAGAGGGTCTCCTCGCCCCGCTCATCGTCAGAGGCTGACAGCGGACACCTCTGTGCTGACTCAGCGTGGGTGGCGGCACTCCCTTGGTGGGTGATCCCTAACTCCCGTTGATCACTCTGCTCCTAAATGGCCAGCCGCTCAGCATCTCGCACTGCCCACCTAAGGGTCTCCTGGTTATTTTTCACTTGTGATCTGAAAAGTCTCCCTTTTGCATGAGAAGAGACAGTGTTAGCGATTTATTTTATTATTCCACTTTGAAGGTGGGTGTTTCTTACTGTAGTCACAGAGGCCCGTGAAAAGTCCCTCCCGTTCGCTAGTCTTTAACTTAATGAACACGAGCTTTTTCATGCTGCGCTTCCCTCCAGATAAGGAGACGAGAGCTGAGGGATGTCAAAGGGAAGACGTGTGGTGACCTTAGGGAGGCTTTCCCGAGCTATTACACATCAGGACAGGCCGTTGGAGGAGGGCACAGCTTCCGTCTTCACTCTGCTTGTTGGATATGGTTGACAGTCTGCACGTTTGATTTCGTTTTCTCTGTAACCCCTTCCAGTGGGAATCCCTGCCTCGTCTACACAGGCAGGCCAGAGACTGGAGGGATCTCTGCAGGGCACTCTGTATCCTTACACGATCGTGGCCCTCGTCTGTGGTGGGTCTTCTAGGGTTTGTGGCCTCACTTGCCCTGCGTGGATTGCATAAAACATCCCACCACCCAGTGGGATGCTTTGAGGGGCTGTCGAGGGCCCCAGGTTCCCAGATGTTGGGAGCTGACCTCACAAGCTCCAGCCTCACCGTCAATCACTGTCTGCTGGGCTCGGTGCCAACCCCTGCGCCCACGTCCAGCGCACCCAGCCCTGCCGCAGAAGCCCACGCGGACCCCCAGCAGCTCCGCCTGCCCCACGCCATCCTGCTGGGTTCCTGCAGGAGCCCCGTGCGGCCGCCCTGGTCTACCCTGTCTCAAGCCTCGTATGTTGTAAATCAGTTGACGGCTCACTGCTCAAACCCAGCAGGGGCTTCTCATCCCGCTCAGTAGAATCCCGGGGCTTGTTGTGGTTTGAGAGCCTGTGAGCCCCCCGCGCTGCCACTCCACTGCTCCGGGTCACCCTCTGGCCATCCTCCGTCTTTCCAGCCCCACTGCTCAGGGCTTTGCGCTCGTCTCCTCTGCCTGCAGAGCGTGTCCTCTGGGCGGTCCCTGGGCTCAGAACCCACTCTCTGGGTCTCTGTGAGCTTTTCTCTGACAGTCCTGTCAGAGCATCTGCCCTTCCCACTGCCCCGGCCTCCAACTCTGGGTTATCATTTCCATAGCCCCATCAGCACCAGGCCCTTCCCTGGTGGCTCAGACGGTAAAGAAATCCACCTGCAGTGCGGGAGACCTGGGTTGGATCCCTGGGTTGGGAAGATCCCCTGGAGGAGGGCATGGCAACCCACTCTAGTATTCTTGCCTGGAGAATCCCATGGACGGAGGAGCCTGGCGGGCTGCAGTCCACGGGGTCGCAGAGTCGGGCATGGCTGAGCGACTGGGCACGCGCAGCACGTCACCGCCCGGTGTGTGTGCTGGTGTTCATCTGCTTTGTCTCTCCCACGATGGGTGAGCGCTCTGTGGAAGCAGGGGCTTTGCTGACTGCTTTGCTCCTGCTTCCTGACAGACCCCTGGGCACAGAAAATGCACAGAGGCATTCGAGGAGGGAAGGAGAAGAGGGCAGGGCGGGGGGGGGGGCGCCCTGCTGAGCACCACGGTTTAGCTTGAGCCCCTCGGAGGCCTGGGTCTCGTGCTCACAAGCCTCCCTTGTGACCTGGCCTCTGGCAGCCTGAGAGCCCAGTGAAGGGATTCGTGTGGGCAGAAAGGCTGGAGAGTCTGCTGCAAGGGGAGCTGAGACCCCAGCCACCTCCACGGGGGCGGGCACCAGGGAGGCAGGGGAAGTGGACACTGCCGCCCGCCAGCCGGACGTGCCTTGAGACCGTGACGCCTCAGTGAGTTTTGTCCGTGGCCAATTTGCTGCAGCCCAAGCTCTGAGCTGTTACCCTGACCCCTTGTGCTCCGTTCTCATTACGGTTCTAACATGGTCACCCCACCCGGCCGTGCTCCAGGTCTGGAGGTGGGGCCATGGACGGGTGCTGGCCCATAGTCCATCAGGAGCCAGGCGCACAGCAGGAGGGGAGCGTCGGGCAGCGGGCCCAGCTCCATCTGCAGCTTCCCATCGCTCCCTGTCACTCACATCACCACTTGAGCTATGCCCCCACCCCATCCATGGAAAAACTGTCTGCATGAAACTGGCCCTTGGTGCCAAACTGGTTGGGGACTGCTGCGGGTGGGAGGGGCTGGAGAGGAAGATCTGAGAAGGAATTGTTCTAGACGCCTTGAGGCCGGCCATCAGCATGGCTCGGGGGGCGTCACTGGGTCATGAGATGTCCTTGCGGGCACAGTTGGGGCAGGGGTCCGCCTTTTGTACCCTCACTAGGATGGACGCCACCCTGTGCTGACTGGGAGTAGATCCCTGGTGAGCCCGGGGGCTCAGCAATAGAGCATCATCCCGAGCCGCCTTTCCTGATTAAGTTTGCGTCCAGCAGAAACACACGTTGGATCCAATACTTGTCAAGACCTCTCGTTCGTGGACTGATCCATTTCCCACCGGGGTCAGTGTCCAGGATGCCGTGGTGGGTCCGGCGCGCTCTGGCCCCTGGGGGGATGGCGCCTGAAGGGCCTGTCCTGTCCTCTGACCCCAGGCCATGTGTCTCCTCCCCCTTCACCCTGGCTATGACCAGACAGTGAAAGGTGAAGTGTTTGTGAGGTAGGAGGCTTAAGAAACCACTGAGCGTTGTTCTCGCTTTTCACTGTGCCTTAGTTTTTCTCTTGTCTGCAAAACAGCACGGGCCCTCGTCAGTCCAGAAGAGCGGGACTCCTGACTCTTCCGTGCGCGATGGGCGGGTGGTACTCACCTGGAGCCCCCCACACCGCTGTGTGCCAGGCGTGCTTCTCTGTGTTTCACAGTGTTTGTGAGGGATGGGCGGTGTTCTCCCCCATTCACCACTGGAAGTTATTTCTGAGCAGCGTTTGGTCCCTGAACATTCGGGGGCGTCTGTGGGGCTGCAGGTAGGGCCGCAGGGGCAGGGCCTCCCCAGGGTCTGGGGTGTGGCCCCTGGGGCAGCAGTCCCGGGAAGGTGTCCAGCTCACTTCCCCGCAGGGGGAGCTGTCTTGAAGCACAGGCTTTATTACTGTCCCAGCCTGGTGAGACCAGCAGGTCGGGAGAGGGTTCTGATGGAAAGATGGCTTCCCTAGAGGCAGGTGCTGGCGGGGTGGAGGCAGGGAGCCGCGGCGGGGCCTAGCGGTGGTTTTGCAGGAAGTGGGTGAGGCGGGCAGGGTTCGGGGGTGCAGGTCTGGCAGGTGAGAGTGAGGCCGGGGCTCTGGGGCAGAGGGCAGCCCCAGCTGCTGGGACCTGGCCTGGGGCGGTCAGAAGGGCCAGCGGCCCAGAGGGGTGGGGCCTAAGTCTCTTTTTCAATAATGTGAAAATGAATGTCTTTCTTCCACTCTGGCGTTTGAAGAATATTTTTGCTGGGTAACTAGACTTTGAATTTAGACACCTTCCCTTTCAGTGGTTCAAATGCGTCCCTCACGTATAAATGGCCCAGTGTGTAAGTGTGCATCCCGTCACGTGTCACAGTTACGCGTGTGTAAGTGTGCGCCCGTCACGCGTGTCACAGTTACGCGTGTGTAAGTGCGCCCCGTCACGCCTGTCACAGTTACGTGTGTGTAAGTGTGCGCCCCGTCACGCGTGTCACAGTTATGTGTGTGTGAGTGTGCATCCCGTCACGTGTCACAGTTACGCCTGTGTAAGTGTGCGTCCCATCACGCATGTCACAGTTACGCGTGTGTAAGTGTGCAGCCCGTCACGCGTGTCACAGTTACGCGTGTGTAAGTGTGCGCCCCGTCACGCCTGTCACAGTTACGCGTGTGTAAGTGTGCGCCCCGTCACGCCTGTCACAGTTACGCGTGTGTAAGTGTGCGCCCCGTCACGCGTGTCACAATTACGCGTAAGTGTGCGCCCCGTCACGCGTGTCACAGTTACGCGTGTGTAAGTGTGCGCCCCGTCACGCCTGTCACAGTTACGCGTGTGTAAGTGTGCGCCCCGTCACGCCTGTCACAGTTACGCGTGTGTAAGTGTGCGCCCCGTCACGCCTGTCACAGTTACGCGTGTGTAAGTGTGCGCCCCGTCACGCCTGTCACAGTTACGCGTGTGTAAGTGTGCGCCCCGTCACGCCTGTCACAGTTACGCGTGTGTAAGTGTGCGCCCCGTCACGCCTGTCACAGTTACGCGTGTGTAAGTGGGCGCCCCGTCACGCCTGTCACAGTTACGCGTGTGTAAGTGGGCGCCCCGTCACGCCTGTCACAGTTACGCGTGTGTAAGTGGGCGCCCCGTCACGCGTGTCACAGTTACGCGTGTGTAAGTGGGCGCCCCGTCACGCGTGTCACAGTTACGCGTGTGTAAGTGGGCACCCCGTCACGCGTGTCACAGTTACGCGTGTGTAAGTGTGCGCCCCTTCACGCGTGTCACAGTTACGCCTGTGTAAGTGTGCGTCCCGTCACGCCTGTCACAGTTACGCGTGTGTAAGTGTGCGCCCCGTCACGCATGTCACAGTTACGCGTGTGTAAGTGTGTGTCCCGTCACGCATGTCACAGTTACGCCTGTGTAAGTGTGCGCCCGTCACATGTGTCCTGCTTCCAGGACAGGGGCGTGTCCTGGCCCCTGGGGCTGCACCGTCTCGTCCACCTGGTTTTCTGGGGGAAGCCTGGCCGTGTGCTGCTCTTTCTTCCTCTTCCTGGAGCCTCGGACCTGATGCTGGTCGCTGGTCCTGGGGGTGTGTGGGGTTGGTGATGGTCATTGGTCCTGGGGGGGTGTGGGGTTGGTGCTGGTCCTGGGGGTGTGCGGGGTTGGTACTGGTCGCTGGTCCTGGGGGGGTGTGGGGTTTCCCTTCCTCTGCCCCTCCCTCTCAGGTCCTCTCTCACCTCTGCTACCCGCTGCCATGCCCAGGCACCAGGGTTCTCTCTGTCCTGCTGATCCCAGTCCTTCCCACAGTCTGCCCACAGACTCACTGGCCCTTGTTCCCCATCAGTCTGCGGGCGGCCTGCCCAGGGAGCTCTAGGCTTCACATGCCCTGCTCCGTCCCCACAGAACTTCCGCTTGGGGGTCCCTGCTCCCACCCCATGGCTGTGCGCATTGTCCACCCGCCTGCTCCTCCGCCAGCCTCGCCTCCTCATCCTAATGCAGCCCTTGCCTCCGTGTGTCTCCCTTTTGCATGTCTGTTTAGAAGCTCGTATTCAGACACTGCTGAAGGACCTGTGGAAGCGCCCGGCCGGCGTGGAGGGTCTGAGTGCCCTGGACGTGGACGAGGTGGCCCACGCCCTTGCAATCACGGTGCCGAGTGGGGGCGTGGCTGGGAGGGCCAGCGGACGCGGAGCAGAGGCGAACGGCGCAGGGGCCGCGCTGCACAGAGACCACGTGCCAGGTGAGCTCACATGCGCATGCACCTGGGCATGCGGCCGCAGGCTTGCCGCACGGTGCTGCCTGCTTGCTGCTGGGAGATGGGTCTGCAGTGACGACTTTGGTCCATGTGACTCTGCCTCTGGACGCTCTCCTAACAGGCTGAGCTTGCAGGGCAGGCGTGTTGGAGGGTGGGCTGCGCTCTGGTGAGGGAGGGGAGGCGCCTCCATGCAGGGGCAGGGCTGATGGAAGCGCTTTGTGTGGGGTTTGTGAGTTAAAGTTAGAGTCAGTTACTCCAATGGTCAAGTGAAAGGGTCTGTGTGAGGCTCACACCCGCCTCCGAGGGGCTCCAGCGAGAACACAGAGACCCTCACACCGCAGCACACACACATCCTTCTCACACACTCACACCACCCATATCACACACACAAACTCACCCACATACAGTCTCACACACTTACAGCTACCCCCCACCATGTACACAGTCACACAACCCACATCACCCACATGCACAGACACACTCACCCACATACAGTCACACACTCACACTCACCCACCACACACACACGCACACAACCCACATCACACACTCATACACAGGTACACTCACACACATATAGACACATACACACATAGACACACACTCACACACGCACACAGAGACACTCTCTCACTCACCCCCAGCACACACACACATACACAAACACCCGGCAGGTCATGCACATACACACACAGACTCCTGCACTCACGCTCACTCACACACACTCGCAGACAGCAGCCCGGCCCTTGGGGGTGGAGGGCTGACCCTGGCAGGCTCGTCTCCCCGTCTGGTCTGTTCCCAGGGTCAGGCAGTGACCCTGACCCCTGGACAGTGCCCTGCACACAGTGGGCCCCAGGAGGAGCTGGGGAGGGTGCAGGCCCCCCTCTCGTGGGGGGACGGGCTCAGCTGGTGCAGGAGAGGATGCCCGTCGCTGTCTGGAGGAGGTGGTCTCGGGCGACGGTCCCTGTGCTGGGCTGGGGGGTCTCGAGGGCGGCCGCCTGGAGGAACCACACACCAGCTGCTGCTGTGTCTTTGGAGAAGCAGCCACCTCAGAGAAGTAATGCAGCTGGAGGCGCCTCGAGCTGATGCGGCTGGGCCCGCAATCTGCTTCCCTCCTGTGACTGCTCTCTGCCCAGCCCGGCTGCTCTCCCCACTCCGAGCGGACGTGAAGGAGCACCGTGGCTCCCTGGCCCTTGTGTCCCGGCCCCTCAGCGGCCACCCCTGTGCCATGGTGCTTACGGAGGGCGCGCCGTCCCTGGTCTGTCGGGGGCGTCGGGCGGTGGTCCTCAAGCCGCAGTAGGACCCTGGCATCCACCCCAGTGTGCAGTGACCCTGTGCTGTGTCTTCCACAGAGAGCAGACTGCGAGACGGCGACGGGGGACTCTACCAGGAGGTGAGGCCCGCCCGGGAGCTCAGGCCCCGGGCAGCGCGAGCGGCGTTGCCCGCCTTCTTGTCTGTGGTTCAGGAACATAGGGGAAATATGAAAACTCTTTTAGGAAAAAGAAAAACCCTCATAATCTCAAAACTGAGAGAAATCATGAAGAGTGCACACAAAATTGTATGTATTTTAATATATACTGTTGTCTGTTTTCAGATGAGATGCTAATATATATCCATTGTAGGAGTATGGAAAATGGTCAGTACAGGCAGCATGTTAATTCCCTTAGAACTTCCCCACCCAGGGAGACGGGGGTGACGTCACGCGACAGCACCCCACACCCGCCTTGTCGTCAAGGCCGCCCCGCGTGTGCCGGTCACCGGGGTCCCTTTAATGGACATTAGCAGCCTCTGGATCCTTCAGACCTGTGCTGTCCACATGGCAGCCGCCAGGCACATGGGGCTGCGTGGGCTCGAATCCACTAAAATTAAGTAAATAAAAACTCAGTTCCCCAGCAGGGCAGCTCCTGGTAGACGGGGGGTTGGGGGGTGGCTTCCATCGTGTCCAGGTTTCCACGACAGCGCTGGTCAGGACGGTCTGGAAGAGGCTGGACGTGGACGACACCTACGCACTGAGGGGCCTGTCCTCCTGCTGAAGAGCCTTTGCTGGCCTGTCGTCTTCTTACGGACACAGGAAATCTGTTCATAGGCAAGGGCGGTGCTGTGGCTCTAGACGCTCTGTTCTGTGGGTGGGAAAGAAGACCATCTGGGCAGCGCTTCTCTGCAGGTCGTGTTAGTGGATCCTAGCTCGGTGCCTGAGCATGAGTGGGGAAGAAAACACCCACGATTGTTCTAAATGTCCATCAGAAACACACCGTGGAGGGAGGTGTGGGGTCTGGGGACACAGTTCCTAATTCCAGTCTCAGGGGACTAGGCCAGCGGAGCTTGGGGTCTCCAGACGAGATGCACATGGCCAGACCGTAATTCTGCCCCCTGTGACCCCCAGGCCCACATACACCGGCACCCCATCCCCTGATCATTCAAGACAGACGGTCTCTCTGCCGCTCAGGGCATGTTCCCATGCTGGTTTCCTTTCCACCAGGTGAACCGTCTGGGTGTCCAACTGGGGGACCTCCTGCAGGGCCCTGGGTCTCCGTTCCTGCCGGCAGCCCCCCGTCTCACCGAGCCCTTCAAGACGGAGAGCAAGAAGGGGGATGATGCCGAGGGCTCCCTGTCTTCGGAGGAGGAGCACGCGGGCGTGGAGAACGTGCGGAGCCAGACCTACTCCAAGGAGCTGCTGCAGAGGCCGCCGCAGGCGAGGCCCGGGCCGGGCACTGCCCGGCAGGAGGCCCTGCACCTTGGGGCCGGCGCACAGGTACCCCCCGGCCCAGGCCTGCGGCTGCAAGTCCAACCCCCCGAGGAGGAGTATGGCTACATCGTGATGGAAAATGAGTGAGTGGGCGGTTCCATCTCTCGTGGGCGTGACCTGGCGCTGCAGGCCAGGGACATGCCCTCGCTTTTCCGTGCTCACCTGGAGGCGGCCCCGCTCCTGCAGTGCGGGATGACCGTCGGCAGTCAGCCTGTCCCCTGGGCCCATGTTCTGGGCGGGGACCCCAAGCTTGAGGTCAGTCCTCCACTAACCAGCCTGGACAAAGCCCTGCAGCTCCCTGGCCCTGCCCACCCCCCCGCCCCACCGTAGCTCAGAGCGTGGGGCGCCTGCGGGGCCGGAAGCCCAGCAGGGTGGATGGGCCCAGGGTGCCCAGGGCAGTGGGCAGGGTGGGGGCTGTGCCGAACGTGGGCTCCACACCCAGGAAGCCCCAGAAGCTTCACACCAACCGCATCCCAGGGTATGCGGCGCCCTTCAGGGGAAAGACGTGCCTCACGGCATTGATGTCCTGGCCTCGCCTTAGTTCTGCCATGAGCCTGACGCGGGGCAGGGTGCAGCATTGCGTGCGCAGTGAGCAGCGGGGTTGGCCGTCCCCAGCCCCGTCGCTGATGAGTCTGACGTGGACGCCATGCTGTGCAACCGTGTGCTTTCTTCAAGGGACGGGGCAGCGTGTCCAAGGGGAAGCGTGTCTGTCTGTCTGCGTGCACAGGCGTGTGTACAGGTGCGTGTTGAGGGGTGTGCAGGTGTGTGTGCACGTGCTGGTGTGTGCAGGTGTGCACACAGCCCCACCTCGCATTGGGTCAGGGGTCGAATGTCCTTCCATGCTGGCCCCCGTGGAAGGGGCTGTGTTGGAGCCAGGACCCTCTCTGCTGACCCCGCCGTGGCCTCTGTGCTCTTGCCTCCACGCGTGTTTGCTCTCGCTGCACCACACGCAGCAGACCCAGCCCATGTCAGAGCCAAACGGAGCTGAAGCTGCCGTTCTCGCCTGGGTTTGGTGGCGTCCTTGGGCTGGCATCTCTCCAGGCCTTTTTGAAGACCCGCCTGCCCATTCTGGCCTCGTCACCTCCAGACAGAGACTGCGCCCTCTCTGCCTCCACTTTCTTTGCTCAGAACTGTTAGCTCCTGCTGCGTGTGTGAGAATCACGTGTGACACAGACGCACGGGGCCTGGACGGGGGTCCTGCCGAGGGTGCAGCTCCAGCTGTTGAGTCAGCCCCTTCCTGCTGCCCGGTCAGACCTGTGCTGCGGGTTTTCCATTTCGTGACAAACCCTGCTGCCATGTGCATGTGTGTGCTGCGTGTCCCTGTGTCTGTATGTCGTGTGTGTGTTTCCATGTCTATATGTTGTATGTGTTTATGTGTGTATGTGGATACACACGCTGTGTGTGCTGTGTGTGTCCCTGTGTGTGTCGTGTGCATGTTTCCATGTCTATGTGTGTGCGTACATGTGTGTACATGAGTACATGTGTGTGTCCCTGTGTTTGTGTGCGTGTTTCCGTGTCTGTATCTGTGTATGTGTGTGAGTACATGTGTCTGTGTACATGGGTACACGTGTGTGTCCCTGTGTTTGTGTGTCATGTGCGTGTTTCCGTGTCTGTATCTCTGTATGTGTGTGAGTGCATGTGTCTGTGTATGTGGGTACCTGTGTGTGTGTGTACTTGGGTGCGTGTGTGTAGTGTGTGTGTGTCCCTGTGTCTCCGTGTGTTGTGCGTGTGCACGGCCGCTGGTGGGGCCACCGCCCCACTGCTCTGTGTGCTTTTCCTCCCGCCAGCATGTCCTGATGCTGGAGGACTGGTCCCAGCATGGGTGCAGGGTTGCTCCTGTCTGGGGCGCGAGTGTGAGTCGTGAAAGTGCTGGAGCGGCTCCCGACCTCGGGAAGACTCTGAGTCTACATGAACCATGGAGACAGGGGACGGTGGGCTTCAAGGTGGGACCCTCCAGGCCGAGCATCCTCTGCATCACAGGACGTCCAGAGTGAGTGGCCGGCACCTGGACACAGGGGGACCCTCACATCGGGCTCAACGCTTGCTGTCACTGACTTTCGTGTAAGAGGGAGGCGCTGTCAGAGGGTCTGTTCTCTGCATCCCGAGTCCATTTCCTTGGCTGCACCTCTGGGCCTGAGCACTTACCTGCTCTGAGCGGCCAAAGTAAAAGACCATTGTTTTATCGTGGCTTCTTCTGCCAGGTGGAAGGTCTGTGGTGCAGACAAGAGCTCTGTGTCCGTAACTCAGTCTGCCCCGAGTGGGATGCTCACAGACACACGGAGTCTCCCCTCTGTTGTCAGATTAGTGGGGATTTGAGGTTCTCTGGGGCGGGATTTCACCAGGTCTCAGCTTAAGCCTTAATGGATCAGCTATTAACTGACAAGAATCTGACACCATTCTTTTTTTTTTTTTAATAGAAAAGGACTTTGTATGTTTGGTTTTTCACAAAAGGAGGAGCGTGGCGGGGAGCTTGTGTTCTCTCTGAGGCTCCTGGGGACCACGCAGCTGACCTCACTGCCTGCCTTGCCCTCACTCGTACATTTCCGGATGGGCGGGCAGGAGTCTGATCCTCCCCGTTTACGTTCTCACACTTGTCACAAACTGGGTGGATTCAAGACGTGTGAGGGGCAGGGTAGCCATCCCTGGTCCTCCCACGGTGATTTGAGAGTTATTTCAAGTCAGGCTGATGGCAGAAGACCACGGTGGACAGTGTGTGTAAGACAGAGAAGAGCCCGCGTGCACGGCGGCTGAGCAGGCGCTGGGGCCCCCGATCCTGCATGGCGGCGACGCAGGTGCTGGAGTGCCGGTCGGCACGAGTCCTTCAGGGACCCCCAATCCTGCAGAGGGGTCATCCCAGCTGCGGAGCCTGAGTTTGGGGAAGTGAACCCACGGCCAGGAGCATGTGCAGAGGTCCTGCCCACCTCGAGTGGTTTGTGGACGAGGAAACCGAGGCATGGACCCTGCGAGCCCAGCAGCCCTCCCGTAGCTGCACTCCAGGGGCCCGGGAGGCGTCCCCACAGCCTGGGCTCAAGGACTCGGGAGCCCCAGGAACAGGACAGAGTCACGGGTCCCTGCCCGATGGGCCAGATGGGGGAGCAGGTTTGTGTTCCGCTTCCTCGTGCAGAGTTGAAACGCACACGAGCAGGATGCTGACCCAGGCCCAGAGGCCCGGCCAGTCACCCACCCACTCCCCGCTCTCCTGCTGCTCTGATACAAACCCCAGCCACGGTGTCTTAGAGGCGTGCCATGAAGTACCTCTAAAATAGCAGGATTCTTTCTTTCCAGCATACCGTGATGCCACATCACACCTGGAAAGGAGCCCAGATCCCTTACTATCATCACACATGTAGCCAGTTCCCATGTCTGTGTCCAGAACTTGCGTGTCTGCTGGGTGACCTGGGAGGCAGAGGAGGTGCCCCTTGTCGGTGGCTCTTTGCTCTGCGGTGGCCCAGGAGCCATGGCTCATGTTTGGAGGGTTCTAGAGCTGGGCTGGGCCTTGCAGGCTGCTGTCAGCTGGAATTCTAGAAGGAACTGGAGGATATTTCACGTTGGCTGGGCTCTAACCATGGTGGTCGGGAAAATGAGAAAACGCCATTAAGGTGCAGCCATGACAGTGTTCCTTGGGCCCCAAACCTTCCAGGTCAGCGAGGCCACATCTGGCCGCCAGAAGCTGCCAGGAGGAGCGGTGGTGTCAGGGGCTCTTGTGGTCTCTGACCGTGAGCCCCCTGCCCCCACTGGATCCTTCTGCTGCAGCAAAGGTCTGTCATTGGGGTGTGCTGGGCAGGGGATGGAAGCCCGGCCCAGCCCGCCAACCGGGCCTGAGCCTGGCCTCACCCTCTCTCTGTGCGTGGTCCCCACGCTGACTCCTGCCGGCGGCTCTGCAGCTCAGACTGGGAGCGTGAGATGGAGCAGGCTCTTAGAGGGTTCTGGCGAAGTGGAAACCCTGTTCTCCTTGCTGAGCTGACATGGTGGCAGAAAGGAGGTCGCAGTAGACACGTGCGCCTGTGCCTCTGTGTCCCCGGTGCGCCTGCGCTGCCTCCTGTGTCTGTTCACCCGCATCTGTCGTCTGCGTATCTGGATCACCTGTACGTGTGGGTCTACAGCACGGTCTGTCTGTGCCGACATGTCTGCGTCTGCATCTGCACCCCACTCACACCTGTACCTGCGTCTACACCCGCACCTGTATATCCACACGCACACCTGTATATTTATACACATCTTTATGTCTCCACACACACCTGTATGTCTGCACGCACATCTGTATGTCCACACGCACATCTGTATCATCTCTATCTGTATATACACCTGCACCTCAGTCTGTCTACGCGCACACCTGTATGTCTGCATGCACATCTGTCTGTCTGCATGCACATTTGTATGTCTACACACACACCTGTATGTCTGCACGCACATCTGTATCATCTCTGTCTACCTGCACCCACACCTGCGTGTATACACACCTACCTCTGTGTCACCTACATCCATATCCACATCTGTGTCTACCCAGCCATCGGCTTTGCTGTTGGATTTCCATAATCATCGGGGAAGTTTAGCTTTTCATCTTCAGTGGTGCCCTGAGAGTCCACGGTAACCCCACAGGCCCTCACCCTCTCACCCCTGCAATTGATTTTTTGCAAAGTGCGGTCTGTGTTATAAATGGGCTGAGACTAAATCTGCAAAGTTAAGAAGTTTAAATTCCACTTCTACATACAAAGGAGTAGGAAAGAGGGAGAAAATATGAAAAGATGAGATTTTCTTTGCTGTCAAAATAGTAGTAAGTCTGCAAATGAATAATGAAGCCAAAAGGAAAAGGGAAAACAGAAAACACTGTGTCCTGAGATGGCAAGCGTTCCACTAGAAGTGCTGGCCCGTGATCACATCAGGGCCGGATTCAAGCTTCCGATGCTGGGCAATCCCCCCCGGGGTCGGGAGGCACGGGTGGGTGCAGAAGTGTACAAAGGCCCCGCGTGACCCTCTGGTCAGGAGAAGGCTGGGGAGGGGCGGTGTTCCCTGACACGCGCTCCACAGTCCGGGACACACGGTGTGTCTGGTTCGCATTGTGTCGTGGAAGCAGGTGAGAGTGACCCTCTGAAGAAGAAAAAGTTCAATTTCCTTTAGTGGTACAAACTCCTAACAAAGCAGGTGTAGAGGGAGCATCCTCAGCACAGTACGGGCTGCATGCCACAAACCCGGAAGCACCACACTCGGCGGGGAAAGGCCGAAAGTGTTCTGAGAGCACGCTATGGTTGACTCTGGCTCTGCGGTTACCTGAGGCTCACATAAAGCGTCTTATAGTTACAGGTCTGTAGGTGGATGGCAACTTAACTCTGAATGTGTACAAAAGCTTTACATTTTTACATTACTCCCTTTTATGTTTTTGATTTCCGTGCACTTTTTATAAAGATGACTCTAAGACGTTTTGTACTCAGATTTGTATTAAGCATTTGGCAGATTTTTTTCCCCTGGAGAGTAAAATTGTTATGGAGACTATATGTGTGGAGAATATGTTTATTCAAATGTCCTATGGAGAACATATTTACTAAAATTATGAATATATTAATGTTGAGAAGCACAGTCTCATCTTGATGTTAAAAAATGATGTTGGAAAACAGCAGTTTTTTTCTTACAATTTTTTTTTTTTTTTAACCTCTGAAGAGTTGATGGTTGTTAGCAGTCTTTTAGGAGAAGGCAATGGCAACCCACTCCAGTACTCTTGCCTGGGAAATCCCATGGATGGAGGAGCCTGGTAGGCTACAGTCCATGGGGTTTCAAAGAGTCGGACACGACTGAGTGACTTCACTGTCACTTTTCACTTTCCTGCTTTGGAGGAGGAAATGGCACCCCACTCCAGGGTTCTTGCCTGGAGAATCCCAGGGACGGGGGAGCCTGGTGTGCTGCTGTCTATGGGGTCCCACAGAGTCAGACATGACTGAAGCGACTTAGCAGCAGCAACGGTCTTTTAAGGCTAATTTACTGAGTCGTTCAGCACTGTTAGAGACTCAGGTGAGTCTGCCTGTGTTCAGCCCTCATGGGAGTTCAGTTTGGCCCACAGGTTATCGTGGGCTCACTCACCCCTGCTCTGAGAAGTGGGGTCTTTGTTAGACTTCTGCAGGGAAGGAAGGTGGTGCACCCTGGAGCTGGAATTCTGAATTATCACGATGGCCTCCACCTACATCCCTGTCCTCGTCTGCACTAGAGAGAATTCTTGTGGGTTAACGAAAATGTTAGCTACCTTGGAAAATGATTTTAAAAGATAAACATCATAATTTTTATAGAACAATTGGTGAATCCCATGAAAGTCTCATTTTATTGACTGATTTCAAGTATGTCAGCAAAAACGTTGGTATCGAGGTCGACTCATTTTCGTTTTTTGTGATCCATCACTCAGTTAGTTCCCGACCTTTGGAGAATTTTTGAATAAACCGTGACATGTTCACAGTTGGGAAGTGAAGCAGCCTAAGCCCCCCAGCTCTGGGATGCAGCACCCCGAGGTGGACGTCTGTGGGCGGGAGTGACAGACCGTTTGGAGGTGGATCTCATTGTGTCAGAAGAGGCGGTGACGCTAGGGAAAGAAGACCTGAGGGACTGCGGGAGCGGACGCGGTTCCGTCTGCTTGGGGTGGGGGAGCCTTGGGGTGTGGGGCGTGGCCGGTGAGGGAGTGGTCAGGGTGAGGGCGTGGTCAGGGTGAGGGCGTGGCCGGTGAGGGCGTGGTCAGGGTGAGGGCGTGGCCGGGTGAGGGCGTGGTCAGGGTGAGGCGTGGCCGGGTGAGGGCGTGGTCAGGTGGGGGCGTGGTCAGGGTGAGGGCGTGGTCAGGGGAGGGCGTGGCCGGGTGAGGGCGTGGTCAGGGGAGGGCGTGGCCGGGTGAGGGCGTGGCCGGGTGAGGCGTGGCCGGGTGAGGGCGTGGCCGGGTGAGGGCGTGGCCGGGTGGGGGCGTGGTCAGGGTGAGGGCGTGGTCAGGGGAGGGCGTGGTCAGTGGGGGCGTGGTCAGGGGAGGGCGTGGCCGGGTGAGGGCGTGGTCAGTGGGGGCGTGGTCAGGGGAGGGCGTGGCCGGGTGAGGGCGTGGTCAGGGGAGGGCGTGGCCGGGTGAGGGCGTGGTCAGGGGGGGGCGTGGTCAGGGTGAGGGCGTGGTCAGTGGGGGCGTGGTCAGGGGAGGGCGTGGCCGGGTGAGGGCGTGGTCAGTGGGGGCGTGGTCAGGGGAGGGCGTGGCCGGGTGAGGGCGTGGTCAGGGGAGGGCGTGGCCGGGTGAGGGCGTGGTCAGGGGAGGGCGTGGCCGGGTGAGGGCGTGGTCAGGGGAGGGCGTGGCCGGGGGAGGGCGTGGCCGGGGGAGGGCGTAGTCCGGGGGAGGGCGTGCGGTCAGGATGCGTGCTTGTCCCACAGTCACGAAGCTGGCACACCAGGGTGCACTTCACCCTTTCAGTTTGTGTCTTTCTTTGAGGATTTACTGGTAGTGTGATCTTCGGCACTGAATTTAATTTCTGGAGTCTCAGTTTCCACCTCTTTCAAGGGAGGTTAATACAGGCCCTTCCTTCCAGGTTTGCTGTGAGCAATGAATGAGATAATTTCCGTAGAATCACTTGTAGTTGAGGGCGGAGAGTTGCTTTTAAGTTCTCACTCGTCTTAATGTTTCTGGAAAGACCCTGATGCTGGGAAAGACTGAAGGCAGGAGGAGAGGGGGACGGCAGAGGATGAGATGGTTGGATGGCATCACCGACTCGATGGACATGAGTTTGAGTAAACTCTGGGAGTTGGTGATGGACAGGGAGGCATGGCGTGCTGCAGTCCGTGGGGTCACAGAGTCGGACACTACCGAGCGACTGAACTGAATGTTTCTGACCCTCAGGTTATGGTCCCTAGTCTTCGTTTTGAGAATGGCCTCAACACTCCCCTGACAGACTTGGATTTTCTCATTTTGACCCAGTGGTGATCTAGGCTGTGCAGGGGTGGGGCGGCTGCCATGAGAATGGGGGTGGCAGCCTCTCCGCATGCTTCCTGTCCGGGATTACGGGGCCCTTTCCCCGTTTTGCTGATTTACAGGCTCCCCAGCACACGCCTCGCTTAATGAGCAGGCTGTCTCAGGAAGGAAGAGGGGAGGCCCCGCCAGCTCTTGACGGTGACCCTTCCTGCCCTGACGGCGCGGCCGGCGGAGCTCCCGCCGCCACTCCCGCTCGGACCTCTGACCTCCGGCTGCTAGAAGCGCCGCCTCTGTTCCAGGCGGCAGCTGTCACAGTCGGGCCCTGGAAATTACAAGTGTCCGTCCAGTGGTTTTTGAGATTAACTACAACTACTTTCTAAGGAAGTTCAGACCATGAAGTGACAGATGATGGCCACGTAGTTTAAAAACAAAAGAGAAATAATTGCGTGCTGGGTTTGAGTACAGGCGACAGCCTCTCATTTGTCTGACTTGAACAAGAATGGGGCCCCCGTTGTCACGAGCCATTTACCCTGCCTGCCCTGACAGTGCAGCAGGAGGGCCGAGGTGTCCCCCTGCAGCTCCTGCAAAGTGTCTGTGTCTACAGGCGAGTGTGTGCACACCTGGGGAGTGGCCATGTCCGCAGGGGTATGTGCGCACACCTCGGGAGTGACTTTAGGGGTGTGTCTGTGTGTGCACACCTGGGGGATGTCCTTGTCTACAGGGGTGTGTGTGTGCACACCTTGGGAATGTCTGCAGGGTCGTGTCTGTTTTTGCATACCTGGGGAATGTCCTTGTCTACAGGGGGGTGTGTGTGTGCACACCTTGGGACACACACCCGGGGAGTGTCTGTGTCCGTAGGGGTGTGTGTGCACACCTGGGGAGTGTCTGTGTCCGCAGGGGTGTGTGTGTGCACACCCAGGGAGTGTCTGTGTCTGCAGGGGTGTGTGTGCACACCCACGGAGTGTCTCTGTCTGTAGGGGTGTGTGTGCACACCCGGGGAGTGTCTGTGTCCGCAGTAGTGTGTGTGCACACCCGGGGAGTGTCTGTGTCCGCAGGGGTGTGTGTGTGCACACCCAGGGAGTGTCTGTGTCTGTAGGGGTGTGCGTGCACACCCAGGGAGTGCCTGTGTCCGCAGGGGTGTGTGTGCACACACGGGGAGTGCCTGTGTCCGCAGGTGTGTGTGTGCACACCCGGGGAGTGTCTGTGTCCATAGGGGTGTGTGTGCACACCTGGGGAGTGTCTGTGTCCGCAGGGGGGTGTGTGTGCACACCCAGGGAGTGTCTGTGTCTGCAGGGGTGTGTTTGCACACCCAGGGAGTGTCTCTGTAGGGGTGTGTGTGCACACCCAGGGAGTGTCTGTGTCCATAGGGGTGTGTGTGCACACCTGGGGAGTGTCTGTGTCCGCAGGGGGTGTGTGTGTGCACACCCGGGGAGTGTCTGTGTCTGCAGGGGTGTGTGTGCACACCCAGGGAGTGTCTGTGTCTGTAGGGGTGTGTGTGCACACCCGGGGAGTGCCTGTGTCCGCAGGGGTGTGTGTGCACACCCGGGGAGTGCCTGTGTCTGCAGGTGTGTGTGTGCACACCCGGGGAGTGTCTGTGTCCTCAGGGGTGTGTGTGCACACCCGGGGAGTGTCTGTGTCCGCAGGTGTGTGTGTGCACACCCGGGGAGTGTCTCTGTCTGTAGGGGTGTGTGTGCACACCCGGGGAGTGTCTGTGTCCGCAGGGGTGTGTGTGCACACCCGGGGAGTGTCTGTGTCCGCAGGGATGTGTGCGCACACCTGGTGCATCCGCGGCTCTGCTCAGTTGCTGCCTTCTGGGCTCAGCCGCACCTCAGGGCCGGGCTGCAGCTGTGGTCCTGTTCAGGGCAGCCGGTGGGAGGACTCCAGGGTAGCCACACATGCAGATGCACCCCTTTTAAAACATTCTTATTTTAAAACCTGGTGACATAAAAGCCTGTGGAGAGTGTGTCTGGGAGGTTTGGGGGTCTCATCCATCCTGATGCGTGGGTTCCCACTCCCTGAGGGCTACTCACTGTCTCAGGAAGCAGGATGGTGGGGGCGGGGGGGGGCAGCCCCCCATCGCAGAGGGACCAGCCTGCTGCTCCCTGGGCGCATCGCACTCCCCAACACACCCATTCGCACCGTGTTGCTCCTCTTCTTGGTTTAAAGTGCAGTGATTCATCCCGGCTGGAGAGACACCTGCTCCCAGCTGCCCCCTGCCCCACCCCAGGCCGAATAATGGAAATACAGGCAGGGCGGCTCTTGGATCAGCACGGGTTTGGGGCGCAGAGTCCCAGGGGGCGCGGGGTCGGGTTCCTCAGAGTGAGGGGGCGGGGCCCCGTTCCTCGCGGTGAGGGAGTGTGGGGGTCGCAGGGCCCTGTTCCTCGAAGTGAGAAGCCCACTGGGTAACCCTGCCGTCTCCCCACAGCTCCCTGAGCCTGGACGAGGGCACGCAGGCGCTGGAGGGCGTGGCGCAGCTCCTGGAGGTGCCAGCGGGCGTCTTCACGGACGTTGAGTGAGTGCGGGTGGGGTTCGGGTGGCTCCTCCTTCTGAGTGTCCCTCCAGCAGGTTACCAGTGGGGTGTGTTCACTGTGCTACAGAGGCTGGTGCTGGAGGAAGAAGGGGGAGCATCTGGGGGGTCCGGTTAGCTCTGTAAGTGCAGCAGAAACCCGAGTGTCAGCAGGACGGCGATCCCGAGAGGGCCCCGCTGACCCAGAACCCCCGGGGGCTCTGCACGGTGGGGCAGGCCCACCGCAGGTGTGCCAGGGCCTGGGGAACCACTGGGGCTCTGGATGGTAGGGGCGGCCCCACGGCAGGTGAGCCAGGGCCTGGGTCTGGCACCTGCAGTGTGCACGCCCCAAGGAGTGGGCCCTGAAGTCCCCGAGTGCCCCAGCCCCTCTCGCCCTCAGTGGGCTGGATTTTAGAAAGAGCTGGTGACACAGAGTCCAGGGCTGGCACGTGACAGGTGCGTAGGTCTGGGGCCCACCCCTGTTTTCCCATGGAACCCTGAGGCTGGGAAGAGCGTGAGGGGCCGTCGGAAATGCAGTGGGGCCGGGGGGCTTCTGGTGGGAGGGGCGGGGTCTGGGGTCTCCAGTGGGAGGGGAGAGGCAGGCCCCAGCACTTCAGGAGATACAGTTTTGACCTGGTGCCTCCTCTCCGGCCCCTCACCTTGCTCTGCTCCTCACTTCTTGGCTCAGTCCCTCCCAGACACACCACCTCCAAGTCTGGGGGTATTGGGAGTTTTCGTGCCTTCAGAGGTGGGCTGGTTATCAGCTCAGCTCTTTTGTAAATACCACTTGCTGGGGTCTCTTTCTTTCTCGGTGAACGCAGGCCTCCTGCGTCCCCTGGGGGCCACAACGACGCCACTGCCCTCTTTCAGCCTCTGTCAGTCTTGGCCACAGCTCATGTGACCGAGTCCTACCCCGAGGCCTCGCCCTGCCCTGGAGCCCCGAGCCAGCCCGCACATCTGTGCCTCAGGAGCCCGAGTCCTGCCCAGTTGATGCGGGGCCGGCACCTCTGGGTCTTTAATGCTGCACGTGTGTGGGGTGCATGTGGCATCCCAACGAGTCCTGTATGTCGCCCCCAGGACACAGCACGTGCGGGTCCACAGCACCTGCAGGGGTGACCCAGCGGGGGCCCGGAGGGGACGACCACACGGCCGCAGGGCGTCTCTGCGTCCTGTTGCTGGTGCGGCAGATCGTAGCTCCTGGAGAGGCGCAGAGGGCGCCGTTTGGAGTGCTCTTCCAGGGCTGTGTTTCTGTGGAAGGACTAGTTATGCTTAATATGTTTTGTTAATGGCTCTGTAGCTGTCAAGTAAATTCCATTATATCTTACTACATCATTAGAGGCCATTAAGACGCCCACGGCACGCCGCTGTAATTACGCCGGCAGATGCCCGGCCACCGCTCTTATGGTTTTATAATCGAGTCCCGGCTGTCGGTGGTGCCGATGGATGCGCTGCTCCGGGCTCTCGCCGGGCAGGCGGACAGGAGGCCGTCTGCTCGCTGGATCCCCAGCCCGGGCCTTCAGCTGAGCCCGAGGCCAGCCCGGGCAGCCGGCGCTGCCTCAGCCTGACCGCTCCCCAAGTTTGCAGCAGGCCAGCAGGGTGCAGTCTACTGTCTGTGTGGTGTCCTGCGTGGTGGGAGGGCAGTTCCTGAAGACAGAGCGGGAATTTACCACTGGACTCCTCGGGAGGTCTCCTGTGTGCAGGCCCAAGGCTCCCTCCTGCAGGGGCCCTGCCCCCACCCCCGCCCCTCCCTCCATGTGAGGACCCCTGGGGGAGGGAGGGTCCCTGAAGTCGTGTTTCAGTTTCCCGCTGCGGGGTCTGTGCTTATTTGCCCCGTATTGTCTCTCTGGCGACTTGAACCACCTCCCATTTTACAGCTGAGCCTCCGGAGGCCTTGGAGCTTAAAAGGCTCAGCGGGGTGACAGGTGGTGATCCGGGACACGGACATGCAGATATTTCTGTGCAGAGACTCCACGTGCCCACCCGAAAGAGCAGGTGCTGGGGAGAGAGCCCTGAACTCACGCCGAGGCCAGCCAGGAGGTCGGATCCGCCTGGCACGGCTGGTCATCTTTCCTTTGCTGGCACCAGGGCAGAGCTCGGCCACGTGGGGCTGGGCGGTCAGAGACGCGGAACCTCCCTTCACGGCATGCTGGGCTTTCCACGCTGGGTGGTCCCAGGGTCACTGTGTGCACGTCCTAAGGCCACGTGTGCAGCATCCCAGGGTCACGTGTGTGCACGTCCCAGGGGCTTGCACATGGTGTCCTGGAAGGAAGGAAGGAAGGAGGGTGGGCCGTGGTGCTGCAGGTGAGGACAGGTGAATGAATGGCTCCCTCTGTATTTCGGGAACTAGGAGCGCCCACTAGATCTTCAGAGAACACTCTCAGCATGCAAGGGACGGTTAGGTTTGGGGGGCCTGCTTACCCGGGGCTCTCCAGATGTAGGTTAGGGACGGTTAGGTTTGGGGGGCCTGCTTACCCGGGACTCTCCAGATGTAGGTTAGGGACGGTTAGGTTTGGGGGGCCTGCTTACCCGGGACTCTCCAGATGTAGGTTAGGGACGGTTAGGTTTGGGGGGCCCTGCTTACCCGGGGCTCTCCAGATGTAGGTTAGGGACGGTTAGGTTTGGGGGCCCTGCTTACCCGGGACTCTCCAGATGTAGGTTAGGGACGGTTAGGTTTGGGGGCCTGCTTACCCGGGACTCTCCAGATGTAAGTTAGGGACGGTTAGGTTTGGGGGGCCTGCTTACCCGGGACTCTCCAGATGTAGGTTAGGGACGGTTAGGTTTGGGGGCCCTGCTTACCCGGGACTCTCCAGATGTAGGTTAGGGACGGTTAGGTTTGGGGGCCCTGCTTACCCGGGACTCTCCAGATGTAGGTTAGGGACGGTTAGGTTTGGGGGGCCCTGCTTACCCGGGACTCTCCAGATGTAGGTTAGGGATGGTTAGGTTTGGGGGGCCCTGCTTACCCGGGACTCTCCAGATGTAGGTTAGGGACGGTTAGGTTTGGGGGCCCTGCTTACCCGGGACTCTCCAGATGTAGGTTAGGGACGGTTAGGTTTGGGGGCCTGCTTACCCGGGACTCTCCAGATGTAAGTTAGGGATGGTTAGGTTTGGGGGGCCTGCTTACCCGGGACTCTCCAGATGTAGGTTAGGGACGGTTAGGTTTGGGGGCCCTGCTTACCCGGGACTCTCCAGATGTAGGTTAGGGTAGCAACGGCGCCTCACTGGCCACCGGAAGAGCAGCTGTCCTGCGGGTCCTCCTGGGGGAAGGGCCACTGGCACGGTTCCCACTCCTGGGACACCAGCCCCTGGGGGGTGTCCAGGGGGTGACGGGCCAGGAGACGTGGAGCTTGGGGAGTCCTGATGGAAACAGCCTCCCGCCCCCCTCAGACAGATCAGTTGTTTAAAAACGGACTCACTTTTCAAAGTCATGTTCAACAAAGTATTTAAAATGCTTTGAACAGTCTTGATAACTCCTGGCAAGCAGTCCCCTGCCAGTTATTTTTATACTGAGTAGTTCTTAAAGATTTCAATAAGTTTTCAAGAGAATTTTTAAAATACTTGTCTCTTTCCCGTCTGTTCTTGGTTTCTGTGGCTCCCTGGGGAACTGACTACTAAAACCTGTTTCCATAACAATTTTCTTTTTCCACGCAGGAGTGTCTGCTGGTTACTGTTGGTTTATTGGGGTTGATCTGAATTTTTTTGTAAGAGCCCTGCCACATGTATTTCTAGAGTAGCAGAGCCTGTGGGCAGAGTCCCTAGGACCCACGGTGGCCCTGGGATGTGTGGGGTGCGCTGAGCAGTCCTGACGCCTCCTAAACGGTCTCTTCCAGGGTCGAGGGGCCAGTGGTGACCTTCAGGGTGCGCGCCAACGCCCAGAACGTGACCGCAGCGGCGGCGGCGAAGGCGGCAGGTAAGGCTTCTGCGAGCGCTGTGCTGGGCACAGGATGCCCAGATGTAGCACAGCGTGACTGTTTCAGCCAGCCTCAGCCAGCCCTGTGCGTCGCTAAGCATATAAACTACTCTAACGGAACTGACACTCCTCCCAGGCTGCAGCGCAGCACGGGTCCTGGGGCTGAGGGACAGGTCCTGGCAGCTGAGGTATCGTCACATTGTGTCTGTTAAAGTTTCTTTATCCACTGACAGCAAACAGGCATAAAAATAGTGGTAGTGCCCCCTTTAGAGGAACAAACCCTAGGTCGTCTTGATCTCGGTTGCTGTTGGCTTTTACTTGCAGTGGATTTTGGTGCCCTTAGTAACGCCTGTTTGTGCAGAGTGATGATTTTGGGGCCTCCCACCTGGCGTTAGTGGCACAGACCCCACCTGCCAATGCAGGAGACATAAGAGATGTGGGTTCGATCCCTGGGTTAGGATGCTCCCTGGAAGAGGAAATGGCAGCCCACTCCAGTATTCTTGCTGGAGAATCCCACGGACAGAGGAGCCTTGCAGGCTACAGCCCATGGAGTTGCAAAGAGTCGGACAAGACTGAAGCAACTTAGCACAATGATTTTGGGGACAAGAATTGTCGGTTAAAGAATTCCTTGCACAGTTGTACCAGTTCCCGTAAATCTGACAGATCTGCCTGTGGAGACTGAGCCTGCTCCCAGGCTTCATTCCACTGCGGGGGTGAAGCTCAGGGTGGACCGACCCAGCTGGGCAGTCTCCCCGTCCGGCAGAGTGGCCAAGCGGGCCCTGGGGAGCAGGCAGCAGACTCCGGTCTGAAGTCTCTGTGCCCAAGTGGCCACGGGCCCCCTCGCTGCATGGACTGGCTTCACGCCCCTCCTTCCTCAGTACAAGAGGTTACTGAATATGCTTAAGACCAAAACAAGCATCAGTGTTTTACCCAGATATGCACTAATCGTTCCATGAGTGGCAATTCACCCCAGTACTGGGAAATAATACTTTCAGAACTGGATTTGTTGGAACTTAACGACAATATGAATGGAACGAAATGAAACGAAGGCTTTTTATCTTTTTAGATTTGTGACCATGTACTTGTGACAGCGGCGTTCGGTTATCTTGTCGCTCTGGGGGAAGTGAGGGTGGCTGTTTGAAGCCTGGCGTCTTGGTTTTGTCTCATGTGTCCGTGTCAGGCGTGCAGAAGGAACGGCACCTGCGGCTTGAGCGTTGTCACGGCCTCTAAACTCAGCTGTCTACGTTACACCAGCGTGCCCGTGAGCCGGCGAGGGGCGCCGGCCGCCACGTGTCCTGCAGGCCCTGCAGGCTGGGCAACGACACCCGTAGTTTTAAAGACGTGGTTCCTTTTTATATTTTAAGTACTTTCATGATGTTCTGAACGTACTTGATGCTATAAGGGAAGGACTACAGAGAATTAGCCTGTGATCACAGGATCGTAGTGTTTGGTGCTGAAATACCAAACTGCACAGTCAACTCGACCCCCTCCGCCTTGCAGGCGTGTCTGTGGTCACCGGCAGACGAGGCCTCCCGCCGGTACAGAGTCCACACGGGGGTGGACTTGATCCCGTGCTGTCAGCGAGGTTAGAGCCCCGCTCGGGAGGTTCCTGATATAAGTGGATTGATCCCGTGCTGTCAGGGAGGTTAGAGCCCCACTCAGGAGGTTCCTGTGATGACATGTGGGGCTGCTCCCTCTTCATACTTATATGATGATGAAATTGCTTCTGTTTTGAAAGACTTGAAGGCATTTCTGTAGTGGGGCTCCTCTCTCGTCCTCGGTCCCAGGCAGGTATTGGGGCTCCTTGTTCATGTCTTCACCATTGCTGGAGCCCCCACGGAGCGGATGGGAGGGGGACGGGGGACCTTCAGGGCTGGGGCCTCACTTCCTCCTGGAATCCTGGTCAGGTGTTGGATGCCGTCAGGGCCGAGGGCTGTCCATGGGCCCCGTCGCTCTGGACCGAGTGCTGACACAGGTGGCCCCGTGGAAGGGGAGGTGGAGTCGGGGCCGGCAGTGGGGACCAGCTCAGGGCTCCTGGAGGTCAGGCCGCGCAGGTCCTGGGCGCTGCAGCGCCGCCGGGGCTGGGCACGCGGACCCTGGCTGGCCCGCCTTAGGCCCAGTCACGTGTGGGTGCGGAACTGGGGCATGGGGAGGGGCTGGCGTAGCTTCAGGGTGTCCACGCCAAGGATGCTGAGCCTTGCTGTCTCTGAGGGCCCAGGCGTCTCCTGGAGATGCCTTCAGTCGAGGCCAGTCCCCCCGTTAGGGATCGTTGGTCGGTACCAATGTGGTTTGGCCGCACCAGGCCCTATGCGGGCCGGGGTGTGCTGCGGTCTGACTGAACAGAGACTCGGCCCTGGTGAAGGTGCAGCCCCGCGGGGGAGGCGAGGAGGGGGTAATGTGGAGCATAAAGCGACGCCGCGTGGCTGGTGACGCAGCGTGTGCCGTGTGTGATCGGCGAGGTATCAGCTATGCAAGGGAGCCTCACACGTAACATCACGTAATGTAGTAACACTGTTCCGTGACTGCACAGTGTTGCCCGACGTGCTGTATAACATGTGGAAAGCGTGGCACAGGGTGTGGCGTGGCGCGGTGAGCGGCAGCGTGCTGTGGTGAAGCGTGGGACCCTGCACTGTCGTGTGGCGGGCATCGCATCGTGTCAGGAAACAGAGAGGGTTCTGAGAAGACAGCAGGCCACAGTGGGCCTGGACAGATGCCGGCCAGCCGAGGCCAGGCCTGCCAGGCACTGGGGGGCTGGGGCTGTGCTGCTCGGGGAGACGGCGGGGAGGCCGGGTCGGGAGGCTCGGGGAGACGGCGGGGAGGCCGGGTCGGGAGGCTCGGGGAGACGGCGGGGAGGCCGGGTCGGGAGGCTCGGGGAGACGGCGGGGAGGCCGGGTCAGGAGACTCGGGGAGATGGCGCGGAAGCCGGGTCGGGAGGCGCGGGGAGACGGCGGGGAGGCCGGGTCGGGAGGCTCGGGGAGACGGCGGGGAGGCCGGGTCGGGAGGCTCAGGGACTCGCTGTGCTGGGCTTGGGCCCCCGGGGACGAGCAGCCGGGTGTCCACATGGGTGGCCAGGCCTGATCTGGGAACCGGCAGCGTGGCGCCCAGCCCATCCTGGAGCCGTCTGTGGTGTCCAGGTGGGTTTTGCAGTCTCGCCTTTATTGGCCCCTCACCTTCCTTCTCTTTCTGGCTCTGTGCTGAGTGCCACGGGCCACAGAGAACCGGACAGAACCACCCTTGTCTTCACCGGGCCTGGAAAGAGACGTTTGGGCCCAGACATCCTGAAGAGGCAGGGAGGGTGTCCTGGAGGAGGCAGCCTGAGGAGAGAGCGCTGGGGCTTCACAGGCGATGGTGGGGTGGGACCTGCAGTGTTAACTGTGATACCCGAGACTTCGGACAGCTCCTGGCTTCCGCGTGAGGGACATCCGGTAGGTGGGGTGGCCTGGCGGGGAGACGGGAAACACTCTCGAGGCATTTGGGTGACGGGGCCTCGCGTCATGGGTGGGACGTGGTGGCATCGTGGATGAGCTCGGTGCTGAGGAGCTGGCTGCGGGCCCTGGAGACACAGCTGGCGTGTGCTGGCATGCGGGAAGCACCCAGGCCGAGGGCCCCTTCTCTGGCTGGGCCTGCTGGAGGGGAGCTTGTCGGGGAGGCAGGAGGCACTGTGCGGATGGGCGCGTGCAGTCTGGCCGTGTTCTCTGGGGCCTCGAGTCTCTGAGATGAGACACGCCCGCGTGGCTGGAGAGAGGCGGCCCCTGTGGGCGAGCAGGTGCCCAGTGGGGTCTGCGTTGAGGCTCGCAGCCCAGCCCTGCCAGGCTCCACTGGCGCCGGGCAGGGGAGCCTGGGCCCACGTGGGAGCGGGGCTTCCTTCCTGACACGAGGTGATGCTCAGGTCTTTGATTCTCAAATCGTTCCGATGCGGTAACTTCAGAAGCCCTGTGATGCCCAGCTAGTAACATCTAACAGAGTCTTCCCACGGGCGCATCAGCGTCAGCAGTCCACCCCCTTTCTCCTGGCCTTACCCGCAGTGCTCAGCCTGCCTGGTCACCTGGCTGGCCCGGGGCAGGGCCTGCGGATGTTGGGACGAGCGACAGGGAGAAGCGCCACTTGCTGAAGGCCTGCTGGGAGGGGGCCGGGGCCCCAGCCTTGGGGACCAGCCTGAGTCCGTGGCACTTGGCAGGAGGCCCTGAGGAGCTGGTGGGGACGGTGGGCACAGGCGGGTCTCGCGGTCAGGCTGCTGCGGCCAAGGCTGCCTCCCAGGGCTGGCTCCCGCCACTCGCTTATTTCCTCCCGCATAGCAGCCCTGATGCTCCGACAGCCATTCCTGAAAGTGAACTTCTAATTCACAAGGCACGCCGCACCCCAGGTTCACAGGGCACGCTGGTACCCCAAGTCCATGTAGTTCACAGGTCATGCTGGTACCCCAAGTCCACACAGTTCACAAGACACGCTGCACCCCAAGTCCATGTATCTCACAGGGCATTCTAGTACCCCAGTCCATCTAACTCACATGGACATTGACACCCCCAAATCCATCTAACTCACAGGGGACGTTGGAACCCCCGTCCATCTGGCCCTGAGACACAAGTCTGTGATAACTCAGCGTGTGCCTCGGGGCATGGAGGTGACACGGTGGGTGGCCGTGTTATGGGGCCACACTCTCGGGGTGACGATGCACGTGCGAGATGCAGATCAGCCAGCAGACGAGTCGCCCGTGGTCCGCAGGGTGAGGGCGGCTGCCCACGAAAGAGCCGGGAAGCAGGCCCACAGGGTCGGAGTCCTGGGGCTGATCCAGGTGCTTGTACGGCTGTTCCTTTCTCCTCTAAAGACGGTTTGCTCTCGGTCAACACCTCACATTATTACAATTGCACGGTCAGAAAAAGCCAACTCAAAATGAAAAGTCTTCAGCAAAAGCAGCGACAGGGTTCCCTCCCGCGGGATGAAGCAGCATAGGTAGCCTCTCAGCGTCGCAAGCAGCCCCACGTCCTCGGGGAGGCAGCTCGAGCTTGCCGGGGGAGACCCGGCGGTGGTGAGCCAGCGCGGCCGTCCCCGCCCGCGACGGCAGCCTCATCCTGCGGGGCTCGCCCTGCGTGGTGACCCCCGGACCTGTGCCTGGGCGTGGGCAGCGGCGCCGTCTGCGAGCCTTCCCACAGGGCGCCAGCTCCTTCTCCTGGCTGCCGAGCCTGGAGCAGGGCGCGGGTGTGCGCCCTCTGTGACCTTAGGGCCCTCGGCAGGGGGTTAGGCCGGGGGGGGGGGGGGGGGGGGGGGGGGGGAGGCTGACACGCACAGCCAGTTTTCCCCAGCCTCCCTGTTGCCTTCCCCTGAATGTCCCAGGGTGAAAGGGAGGGTCGGGCGGGGCCCAGCGCCCCTGCTGGGGTCGGGGGGGTGCCTGCTCATGGGCTCTGCCCAGCCAGGCACCCACTGTCCTGCCCACCGCCCACTGGGAGACCGCCAGCCCTCCCTGCCCCTGCCAGCTCTTACCCCAGACCCCCCAGAGCCACTCGACCATGTCTGCAGCCCGTCCTCCCCAGAGCAGCCAGACAGAGGGTGGGCAGTGCAGAGCGGGCCCATGCAGAGACATGGCCCCGGTCACAGGGGCCCGCAGAGGCGGGTGCCCAAAACGAGGCTGCCGGGGAGGAGAGCTGGACGGGGCTTCCCTCCTTGGGTCGGTTACAAGCGTCCCCCTGACCACCGACCACCGTGGGGCCGCTGAGCAGACACAGGTGTGGACCTCAGGCCTCTGCCTGGACCGGCACCTGGGACTCAGAGCACAGACGTGGGCAGCTGGTGAGTCCTGGGGGCTGGCAGGCTGGACAGAGGGGCAGAAACGCCGGGGCGAATGGCGCACAGGCTCCCAGCTTTGTCAGCAGGCACATCCGGGGTGGGCGTCAGTCCAGGGTGCTGCCTGCCATGGGGCCCCCGTGGTCTCTGGCTGCTGGAGAGCTGTGCTGCCCACCAGGCTTCTCCCACCAGCCACGGGAGGTGTTCAGAAACGTCAGTCAGCTCAAGACTGCATCTCAGAGTGCTTCCATGTCTGTAAGACTAGACGCAGGGGGCGGGGCGGACGTGAGCCCCGCACAGCCCCACGGAAGGTCCACTCCCCCGAGCCTCCCCGGAGTGGGGCACCCACCCCCGTCGTCCTTTCTTGAGTGGTGGGTTTCCTCCTGGTTCTCAGGGTGTGGACTGGCCGCAGCAGCCCTGAGTGGAACAGGTGGCACTGTGGGGCAGGCGGGTCATGTGGGGAAGGTGGGCCCCGTGGGGCAGGGGTCCCAAGGGGCAGGGGCTCCTCCCCAGGTGCTCCCCGTCCAAGGACTCCCATCCAAGCCCCCTTCCAGCCGGCATCCTCCCCA
This sequence comes from Bubalus bubalis, assembly GCF_019923935.1. Classification (NCBI taxonomy): domain Eukaryota; kingdom Metazoa; phylum Chordata; class Mammalia; order Artiodactyla; family Bovidae; genus Bubalus; species Bubalus bubalis. Next base: position 118,533,967 of record NC_059164.1, on the reverse strand, counting down.
CAGGGCCGCATGCTCGCGCTGGGGGTTCCTCAAATCCTCCGGTGGGCTCACACACCCTTTACATGAAGAAAAGCTTCCTTACGGTGGCCTCCGGAATGCGCCTCTGTTCTGTATGAATGTTCTTCTTTGACCACATTAAACAGGTTTAGCCCCTTTGGTGGCAGTTTAGTTGCTAAGTCGTGTTCAACTCTCGCAATCCCGTGGACTGTAGCCCGCCAGGCTCCTCTGTCCATGGGATTCTCTAGGCAAGAATCCTGGAGTGGGTTGCCTGCCCTCCCCCAGGCGCTGTTCCCGACCCAGGGATCAGGCCTGGGTCCCCTGCACTGCGGGCGGGTTCTTGGCCGCTGAGCCCCCAGGGAGGCCCTGCTCCAGTCTGCAACGCAGCTCACGGGGCAGCGTGTCTGCACCTGGGCGCGGTGCTCCTCGCTCTCTGGAAAGCCCACTGGGGCAGAAGATGCGTCTTCTCTCTCCCTTTGGAATGCTTTCTTCTCCTCTGTGCCACTCGCTAGCGACCCTCCCCCAGAGCAACCCAGCATCACAGGCCCCCTGCTGCCCTCTACTGTGGGGACTCCCAGAGCCGCCGCAGTGCTGGCCCTGAGCCCACGGGCACTGCTCTGTCAGGTCCTGAGTGGGTAGGAATGGAGCGGGGTTAACAGCCACCCACAACGTCTGTCCCCGTCCGGGAATAGCCGGGACCCTGGACTTAGCGGGAGGACTGGGCCGCCAGCTGGCCGTGCCTCTGTGGCAGGTCCCCGACAGAGATCAGAGCACCCGGGGGTGAGGACACCCACTCCCAGGTGGGCAGGACCAGCTATCCCCCAGGTCTGGTGGTGAAGGAATGGCTAAACCATTTCATCAGTTTAAGAATCTCCCCCAAATCACTCGCAGACCCCTTAGTCACTGATTTTGGAGGAATCTAGTGAGGGCTGTCCGTTCTTCCTTAACTTTCAAAGCCCAATTTCCAGACTCCGTTTTTGCTTTCTTCTGAAGAGAAAGTCAGAAACCAGGGGACAAGCGACCAGGAGGTCAGAGATCACTTACGTTAGAAGACGCTGCCCGTGACAAGCATTAGCACCTGCTCGGCAGGGAAACCTGCTCCTCGGCGTCGTTCCCGCATTCATGCCGCTGTCTGCGAGAACGTCCCTCCTCTGAACCAGCCCCTCGACTTCTCTGCCCGGGACTCTCTGATCAGAGGTCGAGCGTCCACCCCCGACGGGCCCGTCCAAGGCAGCTTCCGATGCAGGTGGGGACCCTTCTGCCAGAGATGGAGAGAGGCTTCGCGTGTCTTCCTGCCTGCCCTTTGCACGAGTGGTGCCTGCTCCAGGCCCTGCCTCGCGCCGGCACCCGCAGCAGAAGCAAACTGCAGCCGTTGTGTTTGCAGCTGGTTGTGCCCGCGAGCTGTTTAGGGAGGCCTGGAAGCCGTGTCCAAGTTCAGTGTGTTTTGACATGTAAATTCACACAAGGCATATTTAATCAGTCACAGTGATACGCTACTTGGATTCATCTGTGGACTGAACGAGACACACATTTGAAGAAAAATGAAGGGAACGCGTTGCCAGCTGAGACAGTTTGTAGCCAGTGCTGTGCGTCATCAAAGTGCAAGAAGGCCAAGGCGCCAGGTACGTGTAGGGCCTCGGTCGCCGTTCAGGTCTGTGTCCTGCCTCACAGTGAACGCGCGGCGGGGCCGTGACGCTGTCCGCGGTGCTGAGTTTAGGAGCCCTGAGGCACCTGACACCCCGGAGACCCAGGAGTCCACGATGGAGTGTGTGTGTGAGCACAGCCAGAGACACCGCGTGGAGCATGGGCGTGAGCGTGCAAACCCAAGTGCGGGTGTGTGCGAGTGTGCGAGCACCAGTGTGCAGGTCCGCAGAAGTGGAGAGGAGGGGGTGTCGCCGCCTGTCCCAGCATCTCCCTGGCTCAGATGGGGCTCCTGCCCTCCACACACGTGTAGCGTGTTCAGAGGGGCCTGGGGTCCCCCTCGGGGAGCTGCACGGGGGCCGCGGGTGGTCTGCCTGCATCCGGCTCGGGGGTGACAGTGACCGCCCTTGCCCCTCCCAGCACGCCCTCCTGTGCCACCGTGGGCACCCTGCTCGCCATCACGTCTGCCTCGTGTCCTTTCTCACGAGCAGAGGGAGGCTGGAGCTCTCAGGCGTGAGGGCCCCTGGGCCCGGGTGCCCCATGGGGGCAGCATCTCCGGGTCCCACCCTCCCGTCCTCACCAACCCCCGCACATGACCGCAGGTGGGGGCTTACTGCGCTTTCCCCTGCAGCAGAGGGCAGGGTGAAACTTACCCCGCGAAGCCGTGGTGCACAGGGAGGGTCAGTGCGGCCGGTTGGAGCCGGGTTGGCGGGGCCTCAGCTGTGCTGAGTGTCTTTTTGCAGAAACAGGGGTGCATGAGCGTTGAGTAGGCTTTCCCTTTCTGGTGGGCAGGGACTCACCAAACAGACTCACCCAGCCAGGAGCAGGCAAGCAGGGAGGTACGGGGTCAGGGTGGGGCGGGGTCCAGGCCATTCCCCACCGGGGATGCCTCTGAACCCTGTGGAGGAAGGAGCCCAGCCTGGCTGCAGAGACCAGGAGGGTGTGCGGGGGGGAGGGGGTGGGAAGCAGGAGGCCAGGAAGCAGGTGCACGGCCTGTGGGTGGTGGGGATGCCCGGGGAGAGGGCCTCGGGCCGGTTCTCCATCCCCAGGAGCGGCAGGAGCTTCCAGAGTGGTCGGCTCCGGGCCCGCGGAGTGAGTCATGCAGGCAGGTCAGGGTTGCTGCCCGATTCCTTTCTCTGGTTGAGTGAGAGGGCACGTGTGGGCATGGTGCCCCGGGTAGTGACTGTGGGGTGTGGGGCAGGGCTTTTACTTCCATTCAGAGAGGACAGGAATAGAAGCATGGTTGCTGCAAAACACGCGTGATTCATGAAAACCTGCGTTTTGGGTGGTTCTACTCTTCAGAATGATCCTGTGCGGTTTTCACTGTGACTTCTTGGGCGATTTAAGCCGTGGTTTGCGTGGACAGTCTTCCCAAGGATGCGCTTGCTCCAGGTCTGGGCACCCGCTGGGGCGTTCGCAGGGGTTCCGTGTCCTCGGTGCACTAACTCCTGGGCCGGGGAGGTGGCCGGGCACCAAAAGTCTGCCTGGAAGCGAGGAGCCGCCCAGCTGTGCGGGGAAGCCTGAGCCGGGCGCTCAGGGCTCAGCCGCAGGTTGAGCCCCAGGCCTGCTGGTGCAGCCGTTTGAGGGTCTCCGTGAGCAGGCGCAGACGGGGCAGCGACCGCCAGGGAAGCTGAGGGCCACGGGAGCTGAGACAGTGGCCGGGAGGCGGCGGGGGCGGCCGGCTGAGGGCGAGGAGGTGGGCAGGCGGCAGTCCCGGGAGCGGCCGGGCCCCGCGTGGGCCGGCAAGACGTTGGGGCCTGGGCCGCTGGCAAGAGGGCACCTGCCCTGCCTGCTTCACCCACCCCGGCCCCCAGCGCAGCCTCCTTTGTCCCCTGTGGCTCAGGGGCCTCTAGGCGGCCCCGTGTCCTGCGGAGTCCGGCAGTCGGTAGCTCCGCCCCTCGTCCCGGCTCCCCTTCCGGCTCCGCCTCTATTCCCGGGCCCTCCCGGTGCTGCTCTTGGTGGGATCACTGTGCTGGGCGCAGGCAGGCGGGATGCTCCAGCCCCTCCCGGGCTGCCCGCGCACCTCGGGCCTCTCTCTCTCTCTCTCTTTCTCGTGAGCGTCCGCACGGCTGACCCGGGCCGGCCCCACGGGTGATTCGGGGTGCCTGCCCAGCGTTTGTCTGCGTGCCACGGTCTTTACCGCTGCAAGGTGGAAAAGTGGAAATCCGAAGAATGCAAACATCTTTCCAGTTTTATTTTTTAAAAATAAAAGCAATTATTTCTGCAGCCACTTGGAGCCGCCTGACGCGGAGGCCGGCTCAGCTTCCCTTGTTCTCCGCGTCTTCGCCAGAAATAGACGCTGGTGCTGCAGTCCAGGTTTCTGAAAAGCCTCAGCTCTTGCGAGGCGAGTCCACACCCCGAGCTGTGCGTTCGGGTGGTTTCAGCGTGAGCCGCTGGTGGATGTTGGGGTCAGTGCTCGGGTGTGGGCCCGGCACAGGGCATTCGACAGGAGGCCCCTTTGGTTCTGTATGTGGGAGGTGTGCTCGGAAGTCGCCCCACAGGGCTCATCTCCTGTGGTCCTGCTTCTCCTCTCGGCTCCTGCCCGCCCCACTGAGCGGGAAGGGCGGCCCCGGTCTCCTCCTCAGGGCTTCCTCTACTTAAGCCGAACGTCTGGAGGCTTGTGTGCGGCACAGGAAACCTTCCCTGGGCACCCGACACCCCACCTCCAGCGCCCAGGCCAGCCCCCTCGTGGTCGTCTGGGTTGGGGTGAGGATTAGGGTCATCTCAGCTTCTCCCCTGTGCCTTGCACTCCACTGATGAGTCTGATTTAATAGGCATCTTTGCAATGATAGCTCAGCTGGTAAAGAATCCACCTGCAATGCAGGAGACCCCAGTTCGATTCCTGGGTTGGGAAGATCCCCTGGAGAAGGGATAGGCTACCAACTCCAGTATTCTGAGGATTCCCTAGTGGCTCAGCTGGTAAAGAATCCGTCTGCAATGCGGGAGACCTGGGTTCAATCCCTGGGTACGATCCCTGTGTTGGGAAGAGCCCCTGGAGGAGGGAACAGCTACCCACTCCAGTATTCTGGGCTGGAGAATTCCCTGGACTGTACAGTCCGTGGGGTCGCAGAGTCGGACAGGACCGAGCGACTCTCACTCACTCGGCCCCAAGTCCTCACGCAGGGTCATCCTCAGCACTGGCTGAGCCCTCCTCCCAGCCCCTGATGTCTGTTCTCCCCCTGGGGCTGCGAGTGATTTAAACCCGGGAGCGGGAGAGACCCAGAGATGGGGCGCTCTTTGCTTTGCGTTTTCCCGTTCCTGCAGAGGGGCGGTGCCTGGGGGCGGGGCGAGGGCAGACGCGGATGGAAGGGTCACGGGCGCTCCCAGCCCCGCCCCCTTTCTGTTCTTCACGCTTCATCCTGCGAAGTGCTCCTAGACGCGTCGGCTTCATCACTCCTCTCGTTTCCTGTGCCACTCGATCACTTTTTATTTAACCAAAGACTGCTTTGGACATTTCATGGGCTGTTGGTTTGTAAAACCTTGTAACTCAGATGAAGTGTTTTGAAGATTTTCTGATCTTAAGGATTCTATGGGGTGCTTTGGGGGTTAGTTAACTGTATGGAAAGTATGTGCCTGGTGGTACAGGACAGCAGTGTGAGGCGCGGTGCTGGCGGCCTGTCTGTCCTCTTCCCAGAGTCCTCCCCTCCCCCCACCCCTGCCCCCGTCCCTCCCCCTCCGGTGCGCAGCAAACCCTTCAGTGAAAGAAGCAAGTTAACCTCATAGGTTCCACGGAGGCTGCGCTGGCCTGCCATGGGTCCTGGTGCGGGCAAGGGTCTTCTCAGGTCGCGTGTCCAGCTTCAGGATCTCTTGGCGTCTTTAATTGCATCTTCCTTTCAGTTCAGTTTGGTCACTTAGTTGTGTTCAACTCTTTGAGACCCCATGGACTGCAGCACGCCAGGCCTCCCTGTCCATCACCAACTCCTGGAGCTTGCTCAAACTCATGTCCATCAAGTCGGTGATGCCATCCAACCATCTCATCCTCTGTCGTCCCCTTCTCCTCCTGCCTCCAATCTTTCACAGCATCAGGGTGTTTTCCAGTGAGTCAACTCTTCCCATCAGGTGGCCAAAGTATTGGAGTTCAGCTTCAGCATCAGTCCTTCCAATGAATATTCAGGACTGATCTCCTTTAGACTTGCTTCTGTTGACTTTGCTTTCCAGGAGGCTTCTAACAAGTGCTGTGTATACAGGAAGCCCCCAAACCACGTGATGAGTAAGAGCTTTGCAAGATGGAAGCATTAATAAAGGAGCCTGTAGTAGCCTGTTAGTCGCTCAGTCGTGTCCGACTCTGTGGGACCCCATGGACTGTAGCCCCCAGGCTTCTCTGTCCACGGAATTCTCCAGGCAAGAGTACTGGCATGGGTTGCCATTTCCTTCTCCAGGGGGTCTTCCCAACCCAGGGATCGAATACCTGTCTTCTGCACTGCAGGCATATTCTTTACTGTCTGAGCTACCTCCTCAAATACGAGCTTAGTCATTGGCAGGAAAGGGTGTCATTGGGAAGTCTCCTGACAAAGACTTAGGAAGGGCTGAGAGCTGGCCTTACAAGAGCCAAATCCACAGAAATTTGATTCCTTTTTCTGGACCTAAGTACTCAGGTGTCTCTCTGGCCAGAAGTTTTCCCAGAGAATAAATATTGACTATTTGTAGCTTCCAATTGTTTCTTTATATTAATGGTATTAAGAACCACTTCAGGGGAAAGCAGCCAAGACATTTTAGGGGATAATGTGCTTTTATCCTTGCTTTCCTCGGCCCTTAATAACGAGCAGGTGCATCTCAGCTTCCAGGTCCTCCTCGGACGCTCCTGGCAGGCTCCCTTGGCCCCTGCAGGCGCCTCCTTGATACATGCATTTCTTTACATGGATTCAAGTTTCTCACCTACTTCACAGAGAAATGGGCTTCCCTGGTGGCTCAGATGGTAAAGTGTCTGCCTGTAACGCTGAAGACCCGGGTTCAATCCCTGGGTGAGGAAGATCCCCTGGAGAAGGAAATGGCAACCCACTGCAGTATCCTTGCCTGGAGAATCCCATGGACGGAGGAGCCTGGTGGGCCACGGTCCATGGGGTCGCAGAGTCGGACACGACTGAGCGACTTCACTTTACTTTAAGTTTCTCACCCACGTCGCTTCCCTTCTCTCTAAGGAGCTTCTTTCAACGTTTCTTTCAAGGCGGCTCAGCTGTTGGCAAGTTCGCTGCTTTCTCACGTCTGAGTCTTCGTTTCTGCTTTACTTCTGAAGGACGCAGAGCTGCGCGGATGGTGCGGGTGCCTTCTCTCCGGCTCACTAAATGCTTAGCTCCGTTCTCTGCTTGCTCATGTGGGGCAGGTCTCTCCTTGTGCCCCGGAAGCTGCTCTTTTCTGTCTTGGATGTTGTGTCTTGAGCTGCCGTGCGACTTTGAGGGCGCGCGCCCTGCTGGGTGCTCCCTGAGCTCCCTGGGTATGTCCCGTGGTGCGTGCACTCGGAACCTCTCCAGCCGTCCCATCTGCAGTGGCATCCTCTCCCCTTCGGAGGTGCGCCTGTGCAGCCGCCCCCAGGTCCTGGCTTGCCTCTCCTGTCTCTCTCTCTCTGCAGAGCAGCTTCAAGGCGTCCCCCTCAGCCCTGTCCCGCCCAGGCGTTCGCCATCTCCACTGCAGTGCTCCAGCTTCCAGCATTTCTTTCTGGTTCTTCTTGAGCATCTGCATTTCTCTGCTTTGCCCAGCGGTTGTTACATGCTGTCCCTTTTTCCATCAGCGACCTTAGCAAATTGATGACAGTGATTTGAAACCTGTGGCCTGGGCGTCCCAGTCTGTTCCGCCTGAGTCTCGTTCTGATCTGTGTCTTTTCAGACTGTGGTGTTTCTTTCTGTTTTGCTTTGTTTGCCATGTAATGTGCTTTGTAATTTATTTGTTGTTGTTGGAAGCCAGCTGTGCGTGCGTGCGTGCGTGCTCAGGCCTTCAGGCGTGACTGACTCTGTGCGCCCCCGTGGACTGCAGCCCGCCAGGCCCCTCTGGCTTCTCCAGGGAAGAACACCGGAGTGGGTTGCCATGCCCTCCTCCAGGGGATCTTCCCAACCCAGGGATCGAACCTGTGTCTCTTACATCCCCTGCATTGGCCACTGGGTTCTTCACCACTGGAGACGGGGCAAAATGGCCCAGGGTGCATAAGCCTTCAGCGTGCGGCCTTGGCCCCTCTGCGTGCGTGTCAGGCGGGGTGCGCTGTCCACGCAGCCGCAGCCGCCAGAGCTGAGTGTTTTCCAGTGTCTTTGTTTTGTCTCTGTTTCCTTTGGGTCTCCCTCGGGGATCCTCCTTCTCAGGGGAGTCTGAGATGCACACTGGCTTACCTGCGATTCCCTGTGATGTGGGGGGCGGGCAGCCCAGGCCCTGGCCTGAGGGTGAGTCTCGGTTTTCAGTGAGCCTGGGCTGTGCGCCCCGCTCAGCTGCTCAGTGTTTCTGTCCCTGAAGGGAGGCACGAAGGCTGCAGGGGCTGGAGTCGGGAGCACGTGGGCACACTTGGTGTCTTATCCGTGGTGCACACGTAGGATTTGCAGCGTCCTGTATATTACACGACGTGTGCGTTATCAGTGCTAGACACGTTTTACATAAGCACACGAGCTCACCCTTGAGCCGCGTGCGAATCATGGTGCCAGTGCTCCCACAGGCAAAGCTCTGCAGGTGACTGAATAGTTGCTCCATCATGTCTGCAGATCCACTTCTATGGCTGAGCCAGCCACCACCCTCTGGTATTCACTACCGAAAACCCTGCAGTTCAAGCCTGTGCTGTTCAAGGGTCAGCTGTATTTTATTAAAATATGTAAATCTGACTTCCATACAAATGTCATATACTTTTACATATACTGTATGTTGTATATAGTGTAATAATACTCTGTTAGATAATCATAACAAAGTATCATATGACTACTAATTCTTTTCAGTTCATTATATATGTTACAAAGATAAAGATATAGCTTAATTTTTATCTATTTATATGGTATCTTCTTACTGGATAGAATTTAAAAATTAATCTCATCAAGTCTATCAGTATTTTTCTCTATGACGTTTCATTTTATGTATATGCATGGATTATTATTCAGCCATAAAAATAAGGAAGCCCTGCCACTGGCAACAGTATAATGAAGTTTGAGGGTATTACGGGAAGTGAGACAGTCGGGCAGAAAAATGCTAAATACAACGACTATGTGATCAATCGCTCCTCCTCGTCATTTCCGGAAAACCAAACCTGTAGAAACAGTAGACTGCCGCTTACCAGGGTGGGTGGGGGGCAACAGGGAGACACTCGGAGGCTGAAGTTTTCAGCTGGAAGATGAGTAACTGCTGGAGACCTCGAGTCAGCCTGGTGAGCACGGCTGCAGCGTGTGTTACAGACGAGTGCGCTGACAGCAGGGCTCACGCGCTCCACCACGCACTCACGCACACACGCACGCATGCACGGTAACAGGGTGAGGTGGTCACGCACGCACGCATGGTAACAGTGTGAGGTGGCCACGCACGCACGCACGCACACACGGTAACAGGGTGAGGTGGTCATGCACGCACGCACACACGCACGCACGGTAACAGGGTGAGGTGGTCACGCACGCACGCATGGTAACAGTGTGAGGTGGCCACGCACGCACGCACGCACACACGGTAACAGGGTGAGGTGGTCATGCACGCACGCACACACGCACGCACGGTAACAGGGTGAGGTGGTCACGCACGCACGCACGGTAACTGTGAGGTGGTCACGCACACACGCACGCACGGTAACAGGGTGAGGTGGTCACGCACGCACGCACGCACGCACGGTAACAGGGTGAGGTGGTCATGCACGCACGCACACACGCACGCACGGTAACAGGGTGAGGTGGTCACGCACGCACGCACGGTAACTGTGAGGTGGTCACGCACACACGCACGCACGCACGCACGCACGGTAACTGTGAGGTGGTCACACACGCACACATGCACGGTAACTGAGGTGGTCACGCACGCACGCACAGTAACAGGGTGAGGTGGTCACGCACGCACGCACGCACAGTAACAGGGTGAGGTGGTCACGCACGCACGCACACGCACGCACGCACGCACGGTAACTGTGAGGTGGTCACGCACTCACGCACACACGGTAACAGTGTGAGGTGGTCACACACGCACGCACGGTTACAGGGTGAGGTGGTCACACACACACGCACTCATGCACGGTAACAGTGCGAGGTGGTCACGCACGCACGGTAACAGGGTGAGGTGGTCACACACACACGCACTCATGCACGGTAACAGTGCGAGGTGGTCACGCACGCACGGTAACAGGGTGAGGTGGTCACGCACGCACGCACTCATGCACGGTAACAGTGCGAGGTGGTCACGCACGCACGCACGGTAACAGTGTGAGGTGGTGGCGTGTTAATTAATCTTATTGTGGTCACCATTTCACAGTGTGATTGTATATCACATCACCACGTTGTACACCTCAAACTGAGACAATATTGCTTGTCAATTATATCTTAATAAATCTGGGAAAATAGTAAACATTCAGTTCAGTTCAGTCGCTCAGTCGTGTCCGACTCTTTGCGACCCCATGAATCGCAGCACGCCAGGCCTCCCTGTCCATCACCAACTCCGGGAGTTCACTGAGACTCACGTCCATCAAGTCAGTGATGCCATCCCGCCATCTCATCCTCTGCCGTCCCCTTCTCCTCCTGCCCCCAGTCTTTCCTGCATAATACACATTAGTTCACCTGAGAGCAGGATGCAGTTATTTCTGTCTGGTTGTTGCTGGTGTGCAGGCGCGTGGTTTTGTATTTTGACCTTGTGTCTTTCATCCTTGAAAAAGGCCTCTTAGTAGTTAAACTTGTTTGATTACAGATTCTCTTAGTGTTTTCCAGACAAACATATCATCTACAGCTAAGAATATTGGTTTTCTTCCTTTCTAATCCTACATATCTTGTTATTGTTGTTCAGTTGCTCAGTTGTGTCCAACTCTTTGACCCCATGGACTGCAGCACGCCAGGCCTCCCTGTCCATCACCAGCTCCCAGAGTTTACTCAAACTCATGTCCATCGAGTCGGTGATGCCATCCAACCATCTCATCCTCTGTCGTCCCCTTCTCTTCCTGCCTTCAATCTTTCCCAGCATCAGGGTCTTTTCCAATGAGTCGGCTCTTTGCATCAGGTGGCCAAAGTACTGGAGCTTCAACTTCAGCATCAGTCCTTCCAATGAGTATTCAAGATTGATTTCCTTTAGGATCGACTGGTTTGATCTTGTAATTCTTCTTACTTTAAGTCTTGTTGGATCCTCTGTTAAATAAAAGGACTCTGCTCACCCATCACTTTTTCAGTGTTTCGTTTTCCAAAGGAATGAGGTTTGCTGAATGATTTTTAGCCAAAAACCGTTATTGAATTAAGGAAGTTGTATTCCTAGTTTCTTAAAATTTTTAAAATTCTGAATGGATGAAATGCTTATTCTTGATCTCTGGAATGTTACTGGATCTTTCCCCTCTTTATCTCTTGGTAAAACAAATGACATCAACACACTTCCTGCTGTAGGGGCGTTTTTGCAATTCTGCGTTAGATGCTTCGGTTATGGACTTTTGTTGAATTCAGTTGCTAGTACTTTTTGAGGAGTGAGATTCACTTATTTTTCTTTCTCATGTTTTTGTTGTCCAGTTTTACTATCCAGGTGTCTCCCGACTGTGGGAAAACCCGAGTAGGACAGGGAGCAGATGGTGCTGGGGTGCCGGCCCCCCCGGGAGCCGTTCGGTGTTGTGAGGGCAGTCAGGTTCCAGTCTCCTCAGTTCAGCTTTGGAACTTGGCATTTTTTCCTGAAAATGATTCCTCTCCTTTACGTTTTCCAGTTATGTTTATTTGCATTATTTACAATGTCCTCTCGTGATTTTGAACCTCTGCTGTGTCTGCTGCCGCGTCCTTTCTTTGCTCCGGACGGTGCCCCTTTCTGCTTTCTCTCGTCTCCTGATAATCCTGACTGGGTGTCTTCTGAGTTACTATCCTGTCGGCCAGCTCTGGGTTTCTGTCAGTGTCCTCTGCTGTTCACCTTTTCATTAATTTCTACTGTCTGGGTCTCTTTCGGATGATGGCACTGTCTCAGTTTTATGGTGTTAATTGTCCTGTTTGCCTTTTCTTTTGAATCTTGCTGACATCTCCTCTTTATGGTTCATGTTCCGTGTGGCTTATAATTTTCACTGTAAACTTACCTTCGGTGTTTCCCTTCTTGGGAGAATCATCTGGGAGACCCCAAACCCCTCACTGTTGGAAACGTTCCTTCAAGTGGTTTTAAGGAGAGTGATTCCAGCTGGAGTGTTAAGTACATGAGAGTCCTACTACTGTGTGAGGATGTGCACACACTGGGGCTCTTTCCTGCCGGAGAGATTCCTGCTTCCATCCAGAGCCTGAAAACAAGGGGCCCCCAGCCCGGCGAGGGCAGGCCTTTCTGACCCATTTGTGGGCGGAGGCGGTGGTTCCGCCCTTGCCTGGCACCCCCGAGGTCATCGCCCACCTTCGTGTAGGTGTCAGGACCCACGTCTGCACCCCCCGCCTCTCAGAGCCCCGCCATCCGGCGCCTGGAGCCCCTCGTGCTGACTCAGTTGCTCCAGTGTTTGGCTGCATTTCTGGTGCTTCCGGGAGCAGGGCCACAAGTTTGGCACCATCGTGAAGGGCAGGACAGGCCCTGCTTGTCCGAGACCCTTGTGTCTTGCTGTGTGATTATTCTGGTAAATATTTAAACCACAGACACTCGAGGACTTATTTAGAAAACACACTTTGGGGTGATTGATTCGTAGAGCTCTATTTTGTGTGCTTTACGTGGATGGTAACCTCAAGCATCTGCCTGGCACTGTGTCCTCCTGGGGCCGAGCTAGCCTCCTGTTCCGTGGCCTCGTCATTTAATTGTAGGTAAGCTGGGACCTTGTGCCTGAGTTTGGGGCATGTCTAGTGCAGCTGGCGGAGAGCAGGGTGGTGGCCACACACGTGTCCTGGGCTTCCTCCGGGTCCCTCTCAGCCCAGGAGGACGTATCCTCTCAGACATCACTCCACACTCCTGCCAGGACGCTCTCAGGGGCCGCGGACCTATATCAGAGCCCCCACCACTGGCCTCTGCCCTCCCGAACCAAGGGCATCTCACGCCCCAGGAGAGGCAGTGATTACAGAAAACGGAGACACCCGCTGGCTCAGATGCTCCAGAACGAGAGCGGAGGAATCCGAGGAACCTGAAGGGTGTCTGTGGGCGGCGCCCCCAGCCCTCGGGGCGCTCTCGTCTGTGGTTTCACCGGGACAGTGCCTAGCAGGGTCGGTGTCCTGCTGCGTGGAGACAGCCCGCCCACACGTGCCAGCCCCTTCTCCCCACGGTTCATGTAGCTCCTGTTGTGTTATTTAGTGACTCCTGACCCTGCTTCCTTTCCCTTTTTAAAAAAATGTGAATAGTAACAAGCATTGCTATGTGACTCAACCATTACTATGAGGACTCAAGCACCTTTTGAAGGTGTGAGGACTCTGTTCCTACAAATAGCTTCTGCCTCCCCTTCAGTTATTTTATCTGAAGTCAGAAAAAACATCAATTTACCAATTCCTGAATGTGCATTGCTAGTCTAACTTTTCATTTAAAAAATAAAGCAGCTTTTTCACACTCATTTGTGGACAACATTTTATCTCAGAGCAATGGTATTTCATGCAAACACGCTGCTTATAGGTGAATATCTTATTATAATTAAGGACATTTCTGTGGCTTTACTGTCTGCTGTGTACCCTTGGCAAGACCCATCCTTCCTTGAAAACAAAGTATTAATAGGCCTCAGATGTCAGACATGGGAACCTCTGAGGCAGAAATCAAGAGAGCTCAGAAAGGTGCGAAAGAAGATTCATTGTGCTGGCGTTGGTGTCCGCGCCACTGAAGGATCAGGGCTCCTGTCAGATCACAGTCTTCCAGAACAGATGTTTGGCTTTGCTTCTGAATTTTAGCAAAGCCAGGCAGACAAGGGAAATATTAAAGAAAGCAGCGGTTCAGTAAGCAAGCCGTGTTGTTTTCCATTCTCCACCCACGGCTGGCTGATTAAATGCATTACCTCAGATCTTGGGCGTATATTGTGAAATACTCAATGGCATTATTTAATGTAATTCTGCTTCCAGCTTGGAATTTTTCAGGCAAGAACACTGGAGTGGGTTACCATTTCCTTCTCCAGGGGATCTTTCTGAGTCTACCCAGGGATTGAACCTGGGTCTCCTGCATTTCAGGTGGTCTTCTGCATTGCAGGCCGATTCTTTACCAGCTGAGCCACGGGGAAATCCCTGACCACCACAGGGTGGAAAGTAAAGCGAGACCCTGGAAGGGAGCAGCTGTGGGCCAGGAGGCGGCCCCGGGTGTGGGTGGGGTGGCCGCGTTGGTCCTTCCACCTCTGTGCCTTTGGTTATATTTGAAATTGGTTCCTGAAGGTGGTTTATGCACATCACGTCCTCCCAGGCATCTGACTGCTGATCTGGGGGTTGTGCCGGGCGGGCCGAGGCACCCAGCGCTCCCCGCACATGTGGTCGGAGCTCATGGCCAGCCGGGCTGTGCTGGAGGTGGGTGTCGGTGCCTCACACAGGCCGTGGGCTTGGTCCCCTTCTCTTCTCGGGCCAACTGAGCTTCGCCCCCATTATATTCCATTTTCTAAAGGACACAACTCAGGGAAATGCAGATGGAGGGGCAGGGACGGGGCTCCAGCCCCCAATCCCCACCGCCCACCAGCTCGGCCAGCCCTGCGGTTGGGGGTGTCGTGGACTCCTATGCAGGGTCTGTGATTGACTGGCTGCGTGACGACCGGACCCCTGTTGTTGGTGCTGAGCTCAGTGTCCACCTTCTCCCCCTACCCCCAGACGTGGAGGCTGCAGCTGAGAGTTCAGGCTTCCGGTCGAGGGTTGCTCTCTCTGGTGAGCAGCCTGTCCTGAAGCCCCCAGGGGCCCCGAGAGCCGCCGCGTTAGAGCAGAGGTACCGTCATCCTCGTCCCTCAGGAAATGTGGGGGTATTAGGAGCTTGTGTCTGGAAACGGGGGCATGGACCAATATCCTCCCCCCGGGCAGCTTCAGGCTTCAGGAGGGCTGGTGCTGAGAGGCACGCAAGGCTGCTTCCCCCTGTGGTCGGGGGCGGTGCTGGGGGAGGAAGGTCACAGGACCGCCTCTCTGTTGAGGGAGGCACAGAGCAGACAGGACAGGGGGCCAGGGACTTGCCCTCCTAAAGGAAGAGGGAGGGCTGTGGGCAGTCTGGAGCAGTCTGGCCTTTCCACCCAGTTGCTGGGGCACTTTGCTCCCAGTGGATGACTGGTCCGAGCCCACAGTGGGATGTTCTGATGGGGTGTTAAGACAGCTGGTTTCACGGGGTTGATGGATCTTCGACCAGGTGGGCCTTGTGTGGTCCTCACCTGCTTCAGGGTCCTTTCTCCTGCTCGGGAAGGGGGTCTGGCTCCCTCCATGCTGCTGTGTGCTGCTCCCCTTCCGTGGGTCGTGATTCCTCCCTGAGGGTGCTGGGTTAGTCCCTGATCCCTGCTGCCCACCCGTCCCTCGAAGGTGGTGACCCTGGGGCAGGACGCACAGGTCTGAGGGGAGAACAGCCCACGGGTCAGTGTTTCAAAAAAAATGCAGGGCCTTCTTCCTAAGCTTGCAGTTCAAAACTGTTTTTTTCTTCCAAAACTTTACTTGAAGCCGACCCCAATTCCTTTTAAAGTTCACATGAAAACTTAGCCACCACCTGGGAAAAGGATGTGAAACTTGTATCCTCTGCCTGGGACTGGTGTTTGAACACAGGAGCTGAGGCAGCTCACCAGAGTTAGAAGTCTGTCCCCTGAGACATGCAGTGCTGAGCGTGACGGTGTAAAACCTCCAAAGACCCAACTGTACCGCTGGGGGCAGGATCTGTGCTCCCTGTTCAGTTACTGACACTTATCTTCCTGTGTTTTCCATAAAGACTTCCTGTATTCTCTTTCTTAACATGTAGTGGTTGGGGCCACATCACTGATTTTCTTGCCATCTTGTCCTAAATTAGGAAATGTGTTGTCTGCTGGTCATTGCTGTGATTTCTTTTTCTCTCCCTTTTCCTTGGTTTCACTCAAGGCTTTTGAACTTGGTTTCCCATGATTACTGTGGCTTGAATCTCATCCAACTTCTTTCTAATACCTACTGTGTCCTAACAAGTAAATACAAGCATTTAAAACCTGAGAAGCCAAAAAGGATGTCGGCGAATTGGAGGAAATTCAGAGCAAAGCACAGAAATGATTAAGAGGTTGGAAGGTCGACTTGTGAGGAAGCTGTAGAGGAGTTGAGTGTGTCTGCCTTGGCAAAGCCGCAGCCACGGCAGCAGAAATGCCGCGGGGGGTGTTGAGTGTGATGACGCCGAGCGAGACGGCTGTTGGGGCTGCAGAGGGCGTTTAGTGATGAGAGAGAGATGTGTGGAGGGACGTCTTCTGCAAAGGTGGGCCCGGCAGAGGGGAGGGGGCATGGGGTGGGCCCGGACGTGGCGGGAAATGAAATCGGGTCGGGGGTGACGGCCTTACTGAGTGTGCCCACCAGCCCCTGCTCCTTGGGGCAGAGGAGCCCTCTGCCTTCACCTCCTGCAGAGCACACTCCTTGGCCCCCCCCCGGGCATGGCTTTTTCCTGCTCTGCCCTCGTTTCCTGTGAGGATCATTTTTGCCGTGGTCTTGGGAGCGCTGGTGAGGCGGGTTTGGTGCCCTCGGCACGCCACGCTGACATCGGGCACGCCATGCTGATGTCAGGCACGCCACGCTGACATCCCCTTAGAAGGACCCTGTGCCAGCCTCTCAGCTGCCGACCCAATACCGCGTGCAAAGACATACCCCCCCAGTCTTGGCCGCTGGACGCAGATGGAGCCCCAGGGTCTCCGCCGCTTCCCGGGTCCCTTCCCAGGCTCCCGGCAGCCTCACGTGCTACGTCGCTCTCCAGGCTTCGACCCTGGGGGTCTCCTGCCTGGAATGCGCCCCCTACTCTACCCCTCTACTCTACTCATCTCTACTCATCCCCTGAGGGAGCCCCTGCTGGTGTCGGAAGCTCAGTGTGGGCAGGGCAGGAAGGCCTCCCAGGACCCCGGGGCACGTCAGAGGTGGCTGCCGCGGGCCCCTCGCTCTGCGGCGTTGCCCCAAGGAGGAGTCAGGATGTGGGAATGGAGTCGCACTGGCCCGTAGTAGTAACAGCACGATGTCACGGGCAGGAGAGGGCAGCCCTGGACTCTCAGGGACACCACTCGGTCCACACAGCACCGAGCAAGCGTGGGGCCCAGCCCCGGCCCTCTGGGAGGAGGACTGTGGCACAGAAGTCCCCGGTCAGCACAGCGCTGGAATTCCCAGCGACCCTGGGCCATGGCCTGGACGTGAGGGTCAGGGTCCGGCCTGCACGGCATGGTCTGAGGAGGCCAAAGGGACGGTGGGAGCAGCGGAGGTTCTGCACCAGACCAGCCTGACTCCCGGAGGCTCCTCGTCCGTGGTCAGCCTCCGCCGACCCAGCCGGCGAAGGTGTTTAATGGGACTGTGGGCGGAGCCGATGAGACCCCCTTCCATCAAATATGTGTCATGCACTCCCCAGGTGGTCCGCGGAATTCGAGTCTTCCACATGCGCGGCTCTCCGGAAACTCTAGTTTCTCTGCTTATGTTATGTAAGCTCCCCATCTCATCCTTGGAATTCTTTAGAGAAAAGAGACCAAGGAAGAAAAGAAGCCTCATAAACACGATCACTCTGCCGGTGGCTCCCGCAGGCTCACTGCTCTCCGGCATCCTAACCTTCAGCCAGGCCGACCACCGGGACCCTCCCATCCCCAGAATATCTTCACCCATCTTCCTGTGCCCACTCCCAGAGGAGGGGGGCTTCAAACACTCACCGTCTCCCCGCTCCCCTTACGTATGTCCAGTCCCTTTGCTGTTTATTTACAATGCTCATTCATTTATAAATATTTGTACATGGAAAACATGGACACAAAATAAGCATTGTTACAACCACAGACTCAGTCCTGGAATCAAGAAGGCGTCCCCTGCGTCTGGAATGCATGTGACCTCTTGTGCAGGTCAGGGTGACCTTTGCCCTTGAGGTCCTTTCTGGGAACAACTCGGTGGGTGGGCACTGGCCCGAGGCCCTCTCTGAGTTTCTCCCCGCAGCTCAGTAGGATCCAGACCACTTCCATCACCCTGTTACAGGTGATCACACTCGGGTTGTAACATGTTATGCTTCCTAATTTTAGTCAAGTAATTTAACCGAATTTCTACATTTCTTATATTCTTTAAAATATTTTTTAAAAATTTTATATAACTTGATGAATTGAGGTATAGTTTATGTACAGTGTTTCAGATACAACATAGTGTTCCGCAACTTTTAAAGATTACACTCCATGTATAGTTATTATCAAATAGAGGCTGTATTCCCTGTCCTGTATGATACATCCTCATAGCTTATTTATACATAGTAGTCTGGGCCTCCCATTTCCTACTCCTGCCTGGTCCCTGCCCCTCCCACCCCCCACTGCTACCCACTAGTTTGATCTCTATGTCTGTGAGTCTGCTCTGCCTTGTTATAGTCCGTCAGTTCAGTTCAGTCGCTCAGTCGTGTCCGACTCTTTGCGACCCAATGAATCACAGCATGCCAGGCCTCCCTGTCCATCACCAGCTCCCAGAGCTTGCTCAAACTTATGTCCATTGAGTCGGTGATGCCATCCAACCATCTCATCCTCTGTCGTCCCCTTCTCCTCCTACCTTCAATCTTTCCCAGCATCAGGGTCTTTTCCAATGAGTCAGCTCTTCACATCACGTGGCCAAAGTATTGGAGTTTCAGCTTCAACATCAGTCCTTCCAATGAACACTCAGGACTGATTTCCTTTCAGATAGACTGGTTGAATCTCCTTGCAGTCCAAAGGACTCTCAAGAGTCTTCTCCAACACCACAGTTCAAAAGCATCAATTCTTTGGTGCTCAACTTTCTTTACAGTCCAACTCTCACATCCATACAGAACTATTAGAAAAACCGTAGCATTAACTAGACGGACATTGGTGGGTAAAGTAATGTCTCTGCTTTTTAATATGCTGTCTAGGTTGGTCATAGCTTTTCTTCCAAGGAGCAAGTGTCTTTTAATTTCATGGCTGCAGTCACCATCTGCAGTGATTTTGGAGCCCAAAAAAATAAAGTTTCTCACTGTTTCCCCATCTGTTTGCCACGAAGTGCTGGGACTGGATGCCATGATCTTAGTTTTTGAATGCTGAGTTTTAAGCCAACTTTTTCACTCTCCTCTTTCATTTTCATAAAGAGGCTCTGTAGTTCTTCTTCACTTTCTGCCATAAGGGTGGTGTCATCTGCATATCTGAGGTTATTGATATTTCTCCTGGCAATCTTGATTCCAGCTTGTGCATCCTCCAGCCTGGCATTTTGCATGATATACTCTGCATATAAGTTAAATAAGCAGGGTGACAATATACAGCCTTGACGTACCCCACTTTCACAATTTGCAACCAGTCTATTGTTCCATGTCGGGTTCTAACTGTTGCTTCTTGACTTGCATACAGATTTCTCAGGAGGCAGGTAAGGTGGTCTAGTATTCCCATCTCTTTAAGAATTTTCCACAGTTTGTTGTGATCCACACAGTCAAAGGCTTTGGCATAGTCAATAAAGCATAAATAGCTGCTTTTCTTGAACTCTCTTGCTTTTTCTGTGATCCAGTAGATGTTAGAAATTTGATCTCTGGTTCTTCTGCCTTTTCTAAATCCAGCTTGAACATCTGGAAATTCACAGTTCATGCAATGTTGAAGCCTGGCTTGGAGAATTTTGAGCATTACTTTGCTAGCATGTGAGATGAGTACAACTGTGTGGTAGTTTGAGCATTCTTTGGCATTGCCGTTCTTTGGGATTAGAATGAAAACTGACCTTTTCCAGTCCTGTGGCCCCTGCTGGGGTTTCCAAATTTGCTGGCATATTGAGTGCAGCACTTAAACAGCATCATCTTGTAGGACCTGAAATAACCCAGCTGGAATTCCATCACCTCCACTAGCTTTGTTCATAGTGATGCTTCCTAAGGCTCACTTGACTTAGGACTCCAGGATGTCTGGCTCTAGGTGAGTGATCACAGCATCATGGTTATCCAGGTCATTAAGATCTTTTTTGTACAGTTCTTCTGTATATTCTTTCCATCTCTTCTTAATATCTTCTGCTTCTGTTAGGTCCATACCATTTCTGTCCTTTATTGTGCCCATCTTTGCATGAAATATTCTGCTTGGTATCTCTAATTTCCTTGAAGAGATCTCTAGTCTTTCCCATTCTATTGTTTTCCTCTGTTTCTTTGCATTGATCACTGAGGAAGTCTTTCTTATCTCTCCTTGCTGTTCTTTGAAACCCTGCATTCAAATGGGTGTATCTTTCCCTTTCTCCTTTGCCTTTCACTTCTCTTCTTTTCTCAGCTATTTGTAAGGCCTCCTGAGACAACCATTTGCCTTTTTGCGTTTCTTTTTCTTGGGGATGTTCTTGACCACTGCCTCCTGTACAGTGTCACAAACCTCTGTCCATACTCCTTCAGGCACTCTGTCTATCAGATCTAATCCCTTGAATCTATTTGTTACTTCCACAGTATAATTGTAAGGGATTTTATTTAGGTCATACCTGAATGGTCTAGTGGTTTTCCCTACTTTCTTCAATTTAAGTCTGAAGTTTGCAATAAGGAGTTCATGATCTGAGCCATAGTCAGCTCCCAGTCTTGTTTTTGCTGACGGTATAGAGCTTCTCCATCTTTTGCTGTAAAGAATATAGTCAGTCTGATTTTGGTATTGACAATCTGGTGATGTCCATGTATAGAGTCTTCTCTTGTGTTGTTGGAAGAGGGTGTTTGCCATGACCAGTGTGTTCTCTTGGCAAAACTCTGTTAGCCTTTGCCCTGCTTCCTTTTGTACTCCAAGGCCAAACTTTACTCCAGGTATCTCTTGAATTTCTGTTTTTGCATTCCAATCCCCAGTGATGAAAAGGAAATCTTTTTTTGGTGTTAGTTCTAGAAGGTCTTGTAGATCATCATAGAACCATTCAACTTCAGCTTCTTTGACATTAGTGATTGGGGCATAGACTTAGATTATTGTGATATTAAATGGTTTGCCTTGGAAATGAACAGAGATCATTCTGTCATTTTTGAGATTGCACTCAAGTACTGCATTTCGGACTCTTTTGCTAACTCTGAGGGCTACTCCATTTCTTCTAAGGGATTCTTGCCCACAGTAGTGGATATAATGGTCAACTGAATTAAATTTGCCCGTTTCAGTCCATTTTAATTCACTGACTCCTAAATTTTCATTCCTAAGTGTCAGCGTTCACTCTTTTCATCTCCTGTTTGACCACTTCCGATTTACCTTGTTCCATGGACCTAACATCCCAGATTCCTATACAATATTGTTCTTTACAGCGTCGGACTTTACTTCCATCATCAGTCACATCCACAACTGGGTGTTGTTTTCACTTTGGCTCCATCTCCCACAAGTTTGTTTTATTTTTTAGATTTCATATATAAGGGATACCATATAGTGGTTGTCTTCTCTGTCTGATTTATTTCACTAAGGATTATGTTCTCCAAGTCCATCCATGTTGTTGTAAATGGCAGAATTTTATCCTTTTAATATCTGGGTAATATTCCATTCTTTATGTTGTACACACCCCACATCTTTATCCATTTATCTGTCTGTGACACTTTGGATGCTCCCGTGTCTTGGCAGTTGTAAATAATGTTGCAGTGAATGCTGGGGGGCATGTGTCTTTTCTAAGTAGTGTTTTCATTTTCTTCAGGCAGATACCCAGAAGTAGAACTGCTGAGTCATGTATTAACTGTATTTTCATTTGTTTGAGGAACCTCTGTACTGTTTTCCACAGTGGCCGAGCCAACTTCCATTCCCACCAACAGTGTAGGAGGGTTCCTTCTCCACGCTCTCTCCCACATTTGGCATTTGTAGGCTTTTTTTTTTTTTTTTTTTTCAGACTGCCATTCTGACAGGGATAAGGTTGTATCTCATTGTGGTTTTGAATTGTTTTCCTCTGAATATGTTGAACATCTTTTCATGTGCTTGTTGTTAATCTGTGTGGCTTCTTTGGAAAAATGGCTATTCAGATCGTCTGCTCATTATTTAATTGAGTTGCTTGCTATTTTGATACTAAGTTATATGATCTGTTTATATATTGGGGATATTAACCCGTTATTGGTTATCTCATTTGCAAATGTTTTCTCCCATTGAGTAGGTTGTCTTTTTGTTTTGTTAATGATTTACTTTGCTGTACAAAAGCTTCTAAGTTTAATTAGATCCCATGTGTTTATTTTTGCTTTTATTTCCTTTGCCTTAGGAGACAGATCCAAAAAATACTGCCATGATTTATGTCAAAGAGTGTTGTGCCTATTTTCTTCTGTGGTTTCATGATTTCTGGTCTCACACCTAAGTATTTAATCCATTTTGAGTTTCTTCTGCATGTGGTATTAGAAAATGTTCTAATTTCATTCTTTCACATGAAGCTATCCAGTGTTCCCAGCACCACTTGCTGAAGAGATTGTCGTTTCTCCATGGTGTATTCTTGCCTCCTTTGTCATAGATTAATTGACCATAAGTATCTGAGTTTTTTTTTTTTCTTTTTTTTTTTTTTTAGTATCTGAGTTTATTTCTGGGCTTCCTACCCTGTTGCACTGATCTGTGTGTCTGGGTTGTGCCAGTACCATGCTGCTTTGATTACTGTAGCTTTGTAGTATAGTCCGAAGTTAGGGAGCATGATGCTACCAAGTCTGTTCTTTTATCAAGGTTGCTTTGGCTATTCATGGTCTTTTGTGTTTCTATATACATTTTAGAATTTTTTGTTCTAGTTTTGTGAAAAATACTATTGGTATTTTGCTAGGGATTGCATTGAATGTGTAGATTATCTTGGGTATTATGGTCATTTTAACAGTATTAATTCTTCCAATTCATGAGCACAGCGTATCTTTCCATCTGCCTCTATTGTCTTCAGCTTCTTTCATACGTGTCTTAAAAGTTTTCTGAGTAAGATCTTTTCTACCCTTAGGTAAGTTTTTCCCCAGGTAATTTATTTTTGGGTGTGGTTGTAAATGGGATGTTTCCTTGATTTCTCTTTCTGATAGTTCATTGTTTGTGTATGGAAATGGAGCCGATTTCTGGATATTAATTTTGTATCCTGCAGCCTTACTGAATTCATTGATGAGCCCTAGTATTTTTTTTTCTTTTTTTTTGTGGCATCTTTAGAATTATCTGTGTACAGTGTCATGTTATCTGCAAACACTGACAGGTTTACAGCTTCCTTGCCAATTTGGACTTTTTGATTTGTCGGTGTTGTCTGATTGCTGTGGCTAGGACTTCCAAAACCGTTGGATGAAAGTGGTGAGAGTGGGCATCCTTGTCTTGTTCCTGATCTTAGCGGAAATGCTTGGTTTTTCATCCTTGAGTGTGATGTTAGTGATTATCTTCAATGGCCTTGATTATGTGAGATATATTCCCTTTATGCTCACATTTGGGAAAGTTTTTTTTAATCATAAATAGATGTAAATATTGAATTTTGTCAGAAGCTTTTTCTACATCTATTGAGATTATTGTATGGTTTTTATTCTTCAGTTTGTTAACATGGATCGATTTGAAGATACTGAGAAATCCTTACATTTCTAGTATAAATCCCACTTGACCATGGTGTACGATTCTTTAAATGTGTTGTTGGATTTGGTTTGCTAAGATTTTGTTGATGATATTCGCCTCTGAATTCATCATTGATATGGGCCTGTGATGTTCTTTTTTGTATATCTTTGTCTGGTTTTGATATCAGAGTGATGCTCGTCCCAGAATGAGTTTGGAAACATTCTTCCCTTCTTAATTTTGTAGAATAGTTTAAGGAGAGGCATTAACTCATCTATTGGGTAGAATTCACCTATGAAACTATCTGGTCTTGGATTTTTGTTTGTTGGGAGTTTTTTAAAATAACTGATTCCGTTTCATTACTGGTAATTTGGTCTGTTCATACTTTCTACTCTTCCTGGTTCAGTTTTGGAAGAGTCTGTGTTTCTCAGGATCTTTCCGTTTCTTCTAGGCTGTTCCTTTATTGGCAAATAGAGCTTGTAGTGGTCTCTTATGATCCTCTGTGCATCTATGGCATAGGCTGTAACTTCCGCTTTGCTATTTCTGATTTTACTATTCATTCTTCTTTTCCTGGTTCCTTTAGGTATAATGCTGTGTTGTTTATTTGAGATTTTTCTTGTATCCTGAGACCAGCTTTATCATGCTAAACTTCCCTTTTAGAATTGCTTTTACTATATCTCATAGATTTTGGATCATTATGTTTTTGTTTTCATTTGTCTCTAGGTATTTTTTATTTTCTCTATGATTTCTTCAGTGATTCATTGGTTGTTTTGTAGCACATTATTTAGTCCCTGTGTGTTTGAGTTTTTTTGAAGTTTTTTTCTTATAGTTGATTTCTAGTCTCATAGCATTGTGGTCATAAAAGATGTCAGATATGATTTTAATCTTTTTAATTTTATGGAGACTTGTTCTATGGCCTAGCATGTTATCTATCCTGGAGAAGGTTTCATATGCTGTTGAAAAGAATATGGATTTGGCCACTTTTGGATATAGTGTTCTTTATATGTCAATTAATCTCATTTGGTCTAACATGTCATTTAAAGCCTGTGGTTCCTTACTGATTTTCTGTCTGGATGGTCTGTCCTTAGATGTAAGTGGGTGATGAAGTCCCCTCCTCTTATTGAGTTACTGTCCGTTTTGCCTTATGTTAGTTAACCTTCCCTTTATGTATTTAGGTGTGCCTATGCGGGTTGCACATATGCTTACAGTTGTTATATCTTCGTGGATTGATCATTTGATCATTTTGTAGGGAACTTCTTTGTCTCTTGGAACAGCCTTTGGTTTAAAGACCATTTTGTCAGATACAAATATTGTCAACCTGGTTTTCCTTTGATTTCTATTTGCGTAGAATACCTTTCCCATCCCCTCACTTTGAGTCTCTGTGTGTCTTTAAGTTTGAAGTGGCCTCTTGTTGACAGCTTATATGCGGGCCTTGCTTTTATAGCCATTCAGCCAGTCTGTGCTTTTGGTTGGAGCATTTAGTCCATTCTCATTTAAAGTAATTGTTAATATGTTATGTTTTTATTGCCATGTTGATAATTGTTTTGGGGTGTTGTTGTAGTTCATTTTTGTTCCTTTCTTCTTCAGTTCTCTTGTGATTTGATGATGATTTTAGTACTATGTTTGGATTCCTTTCTCTTTTTGTATATATGTATCTATTACAGATTTTTGGTTTGCAGTTACCATGAGGTTTATATATAGCCAGCTATTTACATATGTGATTGTTTCAAGTTGCTACTTCTTAATTTCAAATACATTTAACAATCCTGCATTTGTGCTCCCTTCCCCTCATAATGACTGTTTGTATCATATTTTTCATCTGTTTTGTTTATCCCTTAACTACTTGTTGCAGATATAAATGATTTTGCTACTTTTGTCTTTAACCTTCCTACTAGCTTTCTGTGTGCATGATTTATTGCCTTTACTGTGTAATTGTCCTAATCAATGAGCTTTTCCTTTCATAATTATTGTATTTCCAGTTGTAACCTTTTCTTTTTCATTTAGAGAAGTCCCTTTATCATTTATTATGAAGCTGGTTTAGTGATGCTGAATATTTTAGCTTTTCCTTGTCTATAAAACTTTTACTCTCTCCATCAAATCTGAATGAGAACCTTGCCAAGTAGAGTATTGTTGATTGTAGATTTTTCCTTTTCATCATTTTAAATATATGTGCCACATGCTTCTGGTCTGCAGAGTTTCTGCTTCACAGTCAGCTGATAGTTGACTACAAGGCAGTTCCCTTGTGTGTTATTTGTTGCTTTTCTCTTGCTCCTTATTATCTTTAGTTTTTGTCATTTAAAATACAGTGTTTCATGGTGTATTCCTGTTTGGTCTAATCCTGTTTGGGACTCTGTCTGCTTCCTGGACTTGGGTGACTGTTTCCTTTCCCAGGTTAGGGAAGTTTTCCAGCTATTATGTCTTCAAATATGTTCTCAGCCCTTTTCTCTCTGTCTTTTCCTTCTGGGACCTCTATAATGTGAATATTAGTATGCATGATGTTGCCCCAAAGTCTCTTAAGTTGTCCTCATTTCTTTTCATTCTTTTTCTTTTTTTCTCTTCAGCAGCAGTGATTTCCACTGCTCTGTCTTCCAGTTCACTAAGCCCTTCTTCTAAAAACTTAGTCTGCAACCGACCCCTTCTAGCGTACTTTTCATTTCGGTTATTGTACTCTTCACCTCTGCTCTTTGTATTTTCTAACTCTTCGTTAAGAACTTCTGACTCCTCACTTTGTGTACCCATTCTTCTCCTGAGTTCCTTGATCATCTCAGGTAGGAGGCCTGTCTCCACCTCACTTAGTCCTTTTTTCTGTGTAGGCGGCAGGTTGTTTATGTTTCTGACCTTTTGTCTTCACCACCTGCTGTGAACGTCTGCGAAGCATTCCCCATCTTGACCAGATGATCAGAACCCTGCAGGAGCCCTCCAAGGCCTCCGGAGCAGTGATGGCCACACGTCACGCGGGCACCCAAGAGCCCACATTGTAGGGATGCTGGGGAGGGTGCACCATCACTTGGGCTTAAAACCACTTACCTCCTGTCTTCACAGTGGTGTTTCTGCAGTGAGAGAAAACAAAGAGAGGAAAGCAGTTTACTGAGAGGCAGTTTGTTGGCACAAATGAGTCACGTTTGTCTCCCATCTCTGTGTCAGGTTGCCTGGCCAACTGGTTGCTTGCATGTCAGTTAGAAAAGATGGTATGTTCATACATGGGGCGGACATGGCGCGTATGGGCTTCAGAGACCTTCTGTGTGAGGTCAGATTGCTGACACTTGAGTTGGAGAGACCATGGGGCTGTGTCCCTCCCGCCTTGCTTCCCCATCCATCTCCATGGCCTGCTTTTTCTTGGCTTTATTAGGAAATCATTGACAAACAACATTAAAATATATGATGGTTTGACATATGTATACCTTGTGAAACTGTTCTCCAAGTTAATTAGCACTCCCATCACCTCACACCATTGCCTCCTACACGTTTCTTGGTGAGAATGATTGCAGTCTTCTCTCTTGTTAGCCCATTTCAAGGGCATGACTCAGTGTGGTTAACCAGTCTGCACTGCATCTGCAGAACACCCAGCCACTCACTCTTGGGACGGGGCCCCGGTGACCCCTGGGAGGGCCTTCTGCAAGGACCTGGCATCCAGATGAGGAGCGAGGGCAACTGCCCACACCCTGCCCTTTTCTTGGTTCCTGGCTTGTTCCTCAATCACTGCCCATACACTGTAACATGAACTTAGGCAGAAGTGGGGCAGGTAATTTGAGAAATGAGAAAAAGCATAAATCCTTCTGAGGCACTTTAAAACCAAACCTAACCCAGATATGGCTACCCCCACAGGGCGGCTTCTCCTCAGACCTGGACTCACCATTCGAAAGCCCTGGAGCAGCGCCAGTGCGGCCAGGAGACCTCTCTGTGTCCTGGGTCTGGGTCCAGAGGTCCACCCGTCCCCAGCCTGGCTGCTGGGCGCTGACTCAGCTGGCTCCCAGGACCTTCCTTCTCCCTGACTCGAGGATGGCCTCTCTGTCTGATGTTTCTCGTTGGGAAAATCAACAGTGGATAATTATCACGACCTTTCTTCTCTAACAAGTTTAAGCCACACTTGTCAGGAGGCGCTGACGTTCATCTGCAAATGCACCTTTCTGTAATTCTGAGGCGGAAAATGCATTTCAAGAGACACCATCCCGCCCTTTGCCTTGGTGTTTGTTAACATTATTAATCTGATTTAAGTGAAAATTATCCTTTATATTGCTTCCCACATATGCACATTTTTCCCTTTAAAATTGGGAGGTTATGCCAAATGCTATGCTGTCCTTTCCTGCGAGGATGTACGGGGCTGTTTTAACACAGATTAGTCCGAGTGCAATAGCAAAGCTCTGTAGGTGGTGAAACTCACTTATCATTTGTATGATTAGTTTCACCTTGTAGCTGTGTCTCCGAAAATGCAATTAACAGTTTCATATTCAGCTTAGCCAGCTTTTATTTCTGCTGCGTGCTGTGCAACATTTGCATCATAAAAAAAACTAATTGGTAAACACAGTCTTGCCAGCTTCTCTGCAATCCACCCAATTCTCTTCACGTTAATTGGCTCAGCTTCAACACACACTGGATGGAATTTCAAAGGCTGCTGCAGATGAGAGAGCTCGGCGAGCACTTGTGTTTCACAGAACCGACTCCAAGGAGACTGGGGGAAAGTATTTTAAATTAATGCCGAATACAGGCAACTCTTGTCCAGCCGTTGCTATGGAAACCATTTTGTCTGCTAATCTGATGGGGGTGTGTGTGTTTACTGGGATTGGTCCCCAATGACCTTCAGAGAGGAAGTGGGCTCCGAGGGCCCCCTTCCCTTGGCCGCTGAGGGGGGACCCTGGACCCCTGTGTGTCTCTCAGAGGCGTCCTCTCTGCCCCAGCTCAGCCCGAGAGTGCACGGCCAGTCTGCCCGTGACCCCAGGTCGCAGCGCTGCAGTGGAGACACGTCCATCCACATGGAGACGCAGCTCCCTGGACAGCACCGTCGCCCGCTGTCCCCTCCTCTCCACGTCCCTCCTGCGAGCTTTCGCGGCACCATTTGGCACCGTAGAGATATGCTTGTGTTTTCTTTCTCGCAGAGAAATGCTGATGGTTGGCCAGAATGGGCCAGGTCTTGAAAGCAGTTCTCAGTCCTCGAATGGGGGCCGGCCTGCAGGACGTGTGCTGTGTCTTCCGCGGAGCTTCACAGAGCCTGAGCGGCTGTGGCGAACGTCCACTCAGGGTCATTCCCTGCAGCCCCAAGGCATTCAGCAGTGCCTGGTGATGGGAGAATCCGCTGGCCTTAAAGTTAGACTCTTCTCTGCTGTCCTGCCCTCCTTCCCGCCCCATCCCTCCCCGTGGCTCCTCCCCCTCCCGCCTCGTAGACCCTAGACTCTGTGCTGCTCTGTCTTAATTGCCAGGATCTAAGGAATAGATGCTTTCCCTGACGGTTTACCATGAGGACCGTCAGACAATTGTAATAGATTTATTTGTTGTCTGCTTTGAATTCATATAAATAGCTTTTTTGCTTCATTGCAGAAAAAAAGGAAGAAAGACCCCATATATTCAGCTTCCTTTGAAAGTGGATTCTGACATGTAGATGGGGGGTGGGGGTGGGGGGTGGCAGAAGCGGATGCTGTCCCTGCTGTGGGCAGGTGAGAGTGGAAGGAAGTGTTAGATGGGGTCACAGTGCCAGGGTGGAGAACCAGGAAGGATCCAGACCGAGCACACGGGGTCTCCAGCATCCATGCTCCCCATCAGCAGTCGAAGGTCATGCCCCACCCCGTCTCTTCCAGAGATGTGGCTCATGCTACAGGCCTGTCCTCTCTCTTGTTTGTCACAACTTTTCTAAAATACTGAGTGCTTCTTTATTAATAGACTAGGAATTCACTCATTTTAGTGTTTTAGGTTACAAACCAAATAAGCAAATGAGGACAAATGGAGAAAAGGTAACTGAAGCTGTTGTGGTTGAGAGAAGCTCGAAGATAGACAGGCCAGTCACTGGATCCAACACAAAGACAGATGGGGCCAGGCTGGTACCGGGCCCTGCTTGTACAGACAGTTCAGCTATGTGCCGGGCTCCCTGGGCATTTGGAGCTAGAATATTTTTTTTTTGCTCTGTCCAAACCTCCAATTTCAGCTACCTACTTTTCTCTGTGGAATTTGCAAGATAAAAGGGAAGGAAAAAAGAATAGAAGGGGGAAAATCTGAAAAGTTTTATTATATTAAATATCAGGAAATGAAAGTAAGTTTTTTAATTTAAAAAAGAGTTTTCATGAAAAACAGTAGCCTTAGCTTATTTTTTTCAGAACAAAGGGAAAGATAGATGAATATCATAGAAGTATACAATGGATGATGGATGGATAGATGGAGGATGGGTGAATGGATGAGTGGGTGGGTGGATGGGTTGATGAATGGATAGATGATGGATGGATGGGTGGTGGATGGTGGATGGATGGTGGATGAGTGGATGGGTGGTGCATGGATGGATGATGGATGGATGGATGGTGGATGGATGATGAATGGATGGTGGATGGGTGGATGGATGATGGATGGATGGGTGAGTGGATGGATGGGTGAGTGGATGGATGGGTGGGTGAGTGGGTGGATGGATGGATTGATGAATAGATAGATGATGGATGGATGATGGGTGGATGGATGGATGATGGATGGATGGTGGATGGGTGGATGGACAATGGGTGGATGGGTGAGTGGGTGGATGGATGGATTGATGAATGGATAGATGATGGGTGGATGGGTAGGTTGATGGATAAGTGATGAATGGATGGATGCTGGATGGATGGTACATGGGCGGATGGATGAAGGATGGATAGATGGAAGAATGGATGAGTGAATGGATGGTAGGTGTATAGATGAATGGATGGAAGATGGCGGATGGAAGGAGAGAATTTAACAGGGGCTAATCCCCCTAGAAACTGTGCCTAATGGATTGGTAGCTTGGCAACTTGCCTAATCTACTAAGGAGCTGCCTGGCTGAGAGAGAGGGCACTGGGCTGTGATTCTGAAGTGGAATTCAGGGAAGACGTTTTCTTCTAGAAGCATGCTGTTAGGGTGATGGGAATCTTAGTGAGCTGGAGCATGAGTGGTAATGTGAATTTTCCTCTTTGGTTACCTTTTTGGCAACCCCATGCATTTCCTCCCGTCCAGCAGAGCAGCTCTCCATCAAGCGAGGACAGACCAGGTCTCCATTGTGAGCATTGTGGGCTGAACGTGCAGGTGGCTGTGAGCAGTGTGCCCTCCAGACGAGCGTTTCCTTCACATCATTGCAGGCGGGCCACTTGACTAAGTCCTGCCCAGTAGGTATCAGCCAGAGTGTTCTGCACACCTTCTCTGTTCCTCCCTCATTTCCTCTATCTCATTCCCGCTTCCAGAGTATAGATGTGATGGCCGGAACTGCTGCCACATCATGGGCCATGAGGTGACTTGGGAGTTGAGGCTGCACATCTGAGAGCAAGAGAGGGGAAGGAGGACTCATGAGGCAAGTCCCGGTCTTAGCCCTGAATTGCCAAGTTCCCAGTTTACATGAGAGACAAATCTGCTGTATTGCTCTCTGGGCCGTCCCTGTCACATGCAGCCAAAGTCAACAACAGCAGACACTGATACACATGGAACCCCACCCACCCCACCCCACGCTGATAGCTTGATCCACCTTTAAAAATCTCCCTTCTGCTCGTTGTGAATTCTGGTTTTTCTTCCATGGAGATTTGTTATCCTTCACTTCAGAATTTTTCCACTCTGGTTTACCAAACACCATACGGTTTCTTCTTTGAAATGTTGCTGCCTAAACTCTGCGGCTTGCTTACGTCTGCTTCACCATGACTCACTTTACGTCCTCTGGATATGACACTCAGTCCAGGCCTTTCTCTCCTCTCCCGTCACTCATCCACTCACACCAGGCAGATATTTTCAGACGTCCTCTCAGTAAACAGTGTGTATCAAGCACTATGAAAAATACACAGACAGATGGGCTGTGGGCCCTGCCCTCTGGGCTCCTACAACCTGTTAGGGAAGATTCTAAAGGAAACAGATATCTAATAATTATATGATAACTTCTACAAAGCAGAAATGAGAGTGGCTTTCATAACAACCTTGAAGGCACCCACATGCAGTAAAAGGCTTCTATTCTATGTCCTAGGTCGAGTCTGAAGTTCTTGCCAAGTTATGAAATGGTTATTTTGATATCTTATTGTTATAGTTTTCTGAAAAGAATGAAAGAAAGGAGGAAAATGAAAGGGAAAAGAGTTCTACACCATGACTGGACTGAGGAAGAGCTGGAAAAGGTGCCTTGTTATAAAATATTAATAATTACCTATGAGCAACTGAGCCAACTAGACTTAAAATCTAATAATATTATTCTTTCACTTAGTGTTGTGTGCTCCAAGTCCATCTGCCACAAATGGCAGAATTTCTTTCTTTTTAAAGGCTGAATAATACTCCACTGTATATGCAGACGTAATTTCTTTATCCGTTCATCCATTGACATACAGTTAAGTAGTCTCCACATCTTAGCTATTATGAATAACGCTGTGATGAGCCGGGGCGGAGGGGTGCAGAAGTCCCCTACAGATGTGACTGTGTTTCCTTAGGACTTTGGCCTGGAAGGAGAATTGCTGGCACTTCCGTTTTTAATTGTCTGAGGAACCTTCGCACTGTTCTCCCCAGGGCTGCTCTGACTTACATTTCTTTCACTGGTGCACAGCAGTTGCTTTCTCTCCACGTCCTTCTCACAATAAAACAAAAAATAAGATTATTCTTGCTCTCTTGTTAAAAAGTAAGACCTGTCTTGCACACGTCGTCTTTCAGCTTGTTTAGCGTGTCGTCTCTGCGGGGCACTGGTCAGCTCGCACCGCTAGTCCCTGACCCCCCTTGTGTCATGGTCACTAGTCTGTACCCCAGTGTCTGCAAACAGCAGAACGGACAGCATACAAGGCTGGGCTCCTGCTTTGATCTTGTTTTGTATTCTATTTTTATTGAATATAGCTGGCTTGCAATGTTAGTCTCTGGTACATAGTAGAGTGATTCAGTTGTGCATGTATATATTCTTTATCATCTCCTCCTCCATTGCGGCTTAGTACAGAGTACTAAATATCGTCCCCTGTGCCCTGGAGTAGGGCCCTGTTGCTCTCTGTGTATAGTCCCAGTTGCTCCCTCCCCACCCCCAGCCCCCTTTGGTGCCATAAGTTTGTTTTCTGTGTCTGTGAGCCTGTTTCTGTTTTATGTAATAAGTTCACTAATGTCAAAGTTTAGATTGCACATATAAATATCCTATGATATTTGGCTTTCTCCGTCTGGCTTACTTCACTTAGTATAATTTCTAGATCCAGCTGTTTCTGTCAGTGGCATTTCCATTCTTTTTTATGGCTGAGTAGTAGCCCCACTGTGTAAATGCATCGCATCTTCTCTATCTGTTCATGTGTCCATGGCCATGAAGGTTGTGTCCAGTTCCTGGCTATTGTGAACAGCGCTGCAATGAACATAGGAGTACATGTATCTTTTCAGATTACAGTTTTCTCTGGATATATGCCCAGGAGTGGGATTGCTGGATCATATGAGAATTCTATTTTTAGCTTTTTAAGAAACCTCCATATGATTCTTCATATTGATTGCACCAGTTTACATTCCCACCAATAGTACTGGAAGGTTCTCCTTTCTCCACACTCTCTTCAGCATCTGGTATTTACAGATTTTTTGATAATGGCCATTCTGACCCATGTGAAATTGTAGTTTTGATTTGCTTTCTCTACTAATTAGCACCCCTTCATGGATCACAGCTTTGTCATAGCAAAAGGACTCGTGTAACTCAGTGAAGCTATGAACCATGCCGTGCAGGGTTACCCAAGACAGATGGGCCATAGTGAAGAGTTCTTACAAAATACTGTCCACTGGAGGAGGGAATAGCAAACCACTCCAGTATTGCCGTGAGAACCCCAAGAACAGTATGAAAAGGCAAAAAGATATGCCACCGGAAGATGAGCCCCCAAGTCGGGAGGTGTCCAGTGCGCTCCTGGGGAGAGCAGAGAGCAATTATTGGTAGCTCCAGGAAGAGAGCAGCCGGGCCGAAGTGGGAGTGCCAGTCAGTTGTCGATGTTTCTCATGGTGAAAGTAAAGTCTGATGCCGTAACGAACAACACTGCATAGGAACCTAGAACGTTAGGTCCATGAATCAAGGGAAATTGGATGTGGTTAAGCAGGAGATGGAAAGACTGAACATCAGCATCTTAGGAATCAGTGGACTCAGATGGACGGGAATGGGTGAATTTAATTCAGATGGCCATTATATCTACTACCTGGGCAAGAATCCCTTAGAGGAAATAGAGCAGCCCTCACAGTCAACAAAAGAGTCTGAAATGCAGTTGCTGTTGGTCAGTCACTAAGTTCGGTCTCACTCTTTGCGACTCTGTGGACTGCAGCGTGCCAGGCTTCCCTGTCCTTCACCATCTCCTGGAATTTGCTGAAACTCAGTTCTTGGGTGCACTCTCATAAATGACAACGATCTCAGTTTGTTTCCCAGGCAAACCACTCACCATCACAGTAATCCAAGCCTGTGCCGCAACCACTGATGTCAAACAAGCTGAAGTTGCTCAGTTCTATGAAGACCTACAAGACCTTCTAGAACTAACACCCAAAAAAGATGTCCTTTTCATCATAGAGGGTTGGAATGCAAAAGTAGGAAGTCAAGAGATACCCAGAATAACAGGCAAGCTTGGCCTTGGAGTACAAAAGAAGCAAGGCAAAGGCTAACAGAGTTTTGTCAAGAGAATGCACTGCTCATGGCAAACACCCTTTTCCAGCAACACAAGAGATGACTGTACACATGGACATCACCAGATGGTCAATACTGAAAGCAGATTGGTTGTGTTCTTTGCAGCCAAAGATGGAGAAGTTCTGTACAGTTTGCAAGAACAAGACCTGTAGCTAACTGTGGCTCGGATCATGAGCTCCTTATTGAAAATTCAGGCTTAAATTGAAGGAAGTAGGGAAAACCACTAAGCCATTCAGGTCTGACCTAAATCAAATCCCTTATGATTATACAGTGGAGGTGACAAATAGATTCAAGGAATTAGATCTGATAGGCACAGTGCCTGAAGAACTATGGACAGAAATTCATAACATTGCGCATGAGGCACTGACCAAAACCATCCCAAAGAAAAAGAAATGCAGGGAGGCAAGATGGCTGCCTGAGGAGGCCTTACAAACAGCTGAGAAAAGAAGAGAAGCAAAAGGAGAAAGGGAAAGGAAACCCTGACAATGCAGAGTTCCGAAGCATAGCAAGGAGAGATGGGAACGCCTCCTTCAGTGAACAATGCAAAGAAGTAGAGGAAAACAATAGAATGGGAAAGACTGGAGATCTCAAGAAAGATTGGCAAGATCAAGGGAACATTTCATGCAGAGATGGGCATGATAAAGGACAGAAATGGTAAGGACCTAACAGAAGCAGAAGAGATTAAGAAGAGGTGGCAAGACATGGATGGGCCTAGGGAGTATCAGACTGAGTGAAGTAAGTCAGAGAAGGTAAAATATTGTATGACATCCCTAATACATGGACTCTACAAATAAATGATACAATTGAACTTACTTGCAAAATAGAAAGGACATAACAGACTTAGAAAACAAACATATGGTTGCCAGGGGGAAGGGACAGTGAGGGAGTTTGGGAAGGTCATCTACAAACTACTATATTTACACTGGATAACCACAAGGACCCAATGTACAGCACATGGAACTCGCTCAGTGTAGTGTGCCGGCCTTGATGGGAGTGGGGCTTGGGGGGATGGACACATGTGTGGCTGACTCCCTTCACTGTTCATCTGAAATGACCGCAGCATTGGTAATTGGTTATATCCAATACAAAGTAAGACGCTTAAAGTTTAAAGAAAAGAAGAGGTGACAAGGATACACAGAAGAGCTATACAAAAAAGGTCTTAATGGCCCAGATAACTACAGTGGTGTGGTCACTCACCTAGAGACAGACATCCTGGAGTGTGAAGTCAAGTGGGCCTTAATGCAAAAGTAGGAAGTCAAGAAACACCTGGAGTAACAGGCAAATTTGGCCTTGGAATATGGAATGAAGCAGGGCAAAGGCTAATAGAGTTTTGCCAAGAGAACACATTGGTCATAACAAACACCCCTTCCAACAACACAAGAGAAGACTCTACACATGGACATCACCAGATGGTCAACGTCAAAATCAGATTGATTATATTCTTTGCAGCCAAAGATGGAGAAGCTCTATACAGTCAACAAAAACAAGACTGGGAGCTGACTGTGGCTCAGATCATAAACTCCTTATTGCCAAATTCAGACTTAAATTAAAGAAAGTAGGGAAAACCACTAGACCATTCAGGTGTGACCTAAATAAAATCCCTTATGATTATACAGTGGAAGTGAGAAATAGATTTAAGGGCCTAGATCTGATAGAGTGCCTGATGAACTATGGACTGAGGTTCGTGACATTGTCCAGGAGACAGGGATCAAGACCATCACCATGGAAAAGAAATGCAAAAAAGCAAAATGGCTGTCTGGGGAGGCCTTACAAATAGCTGTGAAAAGAAGAGAAGTGAAAAGAAAGGAGAAAAGGAAAGATATAAGCATCTGAATGCAGAGTTCCAAAGAATAGCAAGAAGAGATAAGAAAGCCTTTCTCAGCGATCAATGCAAAGAAATAGAGGAAAACAACAGAATGGGAAAGACTAGAGATCTCTTCAAGAAAATTAGAGATACCAAGGGAACATTTCATGCAAAGATGGGCTCAATAAAGGACAGAAATGGTATGGACCTAACAGAAGCAGCAGATATTAAGAAGAGGTGGCAAGAATACACAGAAGAATTGTACAAAAAAGATCTTCACAACCAAGATAATCATGATGGTGTGATCACTCACCTAGAGCCAGACATCCTGGAATGTGAAGTCAAGTGGGCCTTAGAAAGCATCACTACGAACAAAGCTAGTGGAGGTGATGGCATTCCAATTGAGCTATTTCAAATCCTGAAAGATGATGCTGTGAAAGTGCTGCACTCAATATGCCAGCACATTTGGAAAACTCAGCAGTGGCCACAGGACTGGAAAAGGTCAGTTTTCATTCTGATCCCAAAGAAAGGCAATGCCAAAGAATGCTCAAACTACCGCACAATTGCACTCATCTCACATTCTAGTAAAGTAATGCTCAAAATTCTCCAAGCCAGGCTTCAGCAATACATGAACTGTGAACTTCTAGATGTTCAATTGATAAAGCTGGTTTTAGAAAAGGCAGAGGAACCAGAGATCAAATTGCCAACATCAGCTGGATCATCAAAAAAATAAGAGAGTTCAAGAAAAGCAGCTATTTCTGCTTTATTGACTACACCAAAGCCTTTGACTGTGTGGATCACAATAAACTGTGGAAAATTCTGAAAGAGATGGGAATACCAGACCACCTGACCTGCCTCTTGAGAAACCTATATGCAGGTCAGGAAGCTACAGTTAGAACTGGACATGGAACAACAGCCTGGTTCCAAATAGGAAAAGGAGTACATCAAGGCTGTATATTGTCACCCTGCTTATTTAACTTCTATACAGAATACATCATGATAGACGCTAGGCTAGAAGCACAAGCTGGAATCAAGATTGCCGGGAGAAATATCAATAACCTCAGATGTGTAGATGACTCCACCCTTATGGCAGAAAGTGAAGAGGAACTAAAGAGCCTCTTGATGAAAGTGAAAGTGGAGAGTGAAAAAGTTGGCTTAAAGCTCAACATTCAGAAAACTAAGATCATGGCATCCGGTCCCATCACTTCATGGGAAATAGATGGGGAAACAGTGGAGACACTGTCAGACTTTATTTTTCTGGGCTCCAAAATCACTGCAGATGGTGACTGCAGCCATGAAATTAAAAGACGCTTACTCCTTGGAAGGAAAGTTATGACCAACGTAGACAGCATATTGAAAAGCAGAGACATTACTTTGCCAGCAAAGGTCCGTCTAGTCAAGGCTATGGTTTTTCCTGTGGTCATGTATGGATGTGAGAGTTGGACTGTGAAGAAAGCTGAGCGCCGAAGAATTGATGCTTTTGAACTGTGGTGTTGGAGAAGACTCTTGAGAGTCCCTTGGACTGCAAGGAGATCCAACCAGTCCATTCTGAAGGAGATCAGCCCTGGGATTTCTTTGGAAGGAATGATGCTAAAGCTGAAACTCCAGTATTTTGGCCACCTCATGCGAAGAGTTGACTCATTGGAAAAGACTCTGATGCTGGGAGGGATTGGGGGCAGGAGGAGAAGGGGACGACAGAGGATGAGATGGTTGGATGGCATCACCGACTGGATGGACGTGAATTTGAGTGAACTCCAGGAGTTGGTGATGGACAGGGAGGCCTGGCGTGCTGCGATTCATGGGGTCGCAAAGAGTCGGACACAACTGAGTGACTGAACTGAACTGAACTGAACTAGGAAGCATTAGTACGAACTGTGCTAGTGGGAGTGACAGAATTCCAGCTGAGCTGTTTCACATCCTAAAAGATGATGCTGTTAAAGTGCTGCATTCAGTGTGCCGGCAAATTTGGAAAACTCAGCAGTGGCCACAGACTGGAAAAGGTCAGTTTTTATTTCAACCCCAAATAAGGGAAATACCCAAGAATGTTCAAACTACTGTACAATTATGCTCATTTCACATGCAAGCAAGGCAATGCTCAAAATCCTTCAGTCTCAGCTTCAGCAGTATATGAACTGAGAATTTCCAGAGGAACCAGAGGTCAAATTGCCAACTTTCTTTGGATCGTGGAGAAAGCAAAGGAATTCCAGAAAAACATCTGCTTCTGCTTCATTGACTATGCTAAAGCCTTTGACTCTGTGGATTACAACAAACTGGAAAATTCGTAAAGAGATGAGAATACCAGACCACCTTACCTGTCTCCTGAGAAACCTGTATGCAGGTGAAGCAACAGAACTGAATATGGAACAACTGACTGCTTCAAAATTGGGAAAGGAGTACAACAAGGCTGTATATTGTCACCCTGCTTATTTAATTTCTGTGCAGACCACCCTAATGGCAGAAGGTAAAGAGGAACTAAAGAGCCTCTTGATGAAAGTGAAACAGCAGAGTGAAAAAGCTGCCTTAAATCTCAACATTGAGAAAACGAAGATCATGGCATCTGGTCCCATCACTTCATGGGAAATAGATGGGGAAACAGTGGAAACAGTGTCAGACTTTGTTTTGGGGGGCTCCAAAGTCACTGCAGATGGTGACTGCAGCCATGAAGTTAAAAGACGCTTACTCCTTGGAAGGAAGGTTATGACCAACCTAGACAATGTATTAATAAGCAGAGACATCACTTTGCTGACAAAGGTACACACAGTCAAAGCTATGGTTTTTTCATTAGTCATGTACGGATGTGAGAGTTGGACTATAAAGAAGGCTGAGTGCTGAAGAATTGATGCTATCAAACTATGAGGCTGGAGAAGACTCTTAAGAGTCCCTTGGACTTCAAGGAGATCAAACCAGTCAGTCCTAAAGGAAATCAACCCTGAATGGTAACTCAGCTGGTAAAGAATCTGCCTGTAATTCAGAATACCCCGGTTTCATTCCTGAGTTGGGAGGATCCCCTGGAGAAGGGATAGGCTACCTACTCCAGTATTCTTGGGCTTCCCTGGTGGCTCAGATGATAAAGAAACCACCTGCAATGCAGGAAACCTGGGTTCCATCCCTGGGTTGGAAAGATGCCCTGGAGGAGGGCATGGCAACCCACTCCAGTGTTCCTGCCAAGAGAATCCCCATGGACAGAGGATCCTGGCAGGCTACCGTTTATGGGGTCGTAGAGAGTCAGACACGACTGAGCAAGTAAGGACAGCACATTCACTGGAAGGAC
Organism: Bubalus bubalis; assembly: GCF_019923935.1. NCBI lineage: Eukaryota > Metazoa > Chordata > Mammalia > Artiodactyla > Bovidae > Bubalus > Bubalus bubalis. The sequence continues at coordinate 118,494,885 of NC_059164.1, read as the reverse complement.
TGAAGCTGAAGCTCCAACACTTTGGCCACCTGATGTGAGGAGCTGACTTACTGGAAAAGACCCTGATGCTGAGAAAGAATGAAGGCAGGAGGAGAAGGGGACGACAGAGAATGAGATGGTTGGATGGCTTCACCAGCTCAATGGACGTGAGTTTGAGCACACTCTGGGAGATAGTGGAGGACAGAAGCCTGGCAGTCCACCGGGGTCACAAAGAGTCAGACACGTCTTAGCGACTGAGCAGTAACGACAATAATTAGTGATGTTGAGCATCTTTACTTGTGTCTGTTGGCCATCTGTTTGACTTCTTTGGAGAAACATCTCTTTAGGTCTTCTGCCCATTTTTTAAATTGGGTTGTTTGTTTCATTGCTACTGACGTGCATATCCTGTTTGTATATTTTGGAAATTAAGCCCTTGTTGGGCACATCATTTGCAAATATTTTCTGCTAGTCTGTGAGTGGACTGCTGGTTTTGTTTCTGGTTTCCTTCGCTGTGCAGAAGCTTATAAGTTTGATCGGGTGCCCCTTGTTTATCTTTGCTTTTATTTCTGTTGCCTTGATAAACTGACCTAAGAAAATGCTGGTACAGTTTCTGTCAGAGAATGTTTGCCTACGTTCTCGTCTAGGAGTTTCCTAGTGTCCTGTCTTCTAGTTAAACACTTAGGCCATTTTGAGTTTATCCCTGCAGATGGCGTGAGGCAGTGTTCTAACTTCATTAGTTTACGTGCAGCCATCTGGTTTTCCCAGAACCATTTGCTGAAGAGACTGTTTTTTCTCTGTTGTATATTCTTGTCTCCTTTGTTGAGGATTAATTGGCCATCGATGTGTGGGTGCATTTCTAGGCTCTCTGTTCTGTTTCATTGATCCATATGTCTGTTTTTGTGCCAATACTGGGCTGTTTTGATCACTGTAGCTTTGTAATGTTGTCTGAAGTCTGGGATGGTTATGCCTCTAGCTTTGTTCTTTTCCTTCAGGATTGCTTTGGCAGTTCTGAGTCTTTTGTGGTTGCATATAAATTTTAGGATTATTTGTTCTATTGGTGAAAAATGTCATGGGTAATTTGATAGTTGTTTGTTTTTTGATATTATTTAGTTGCCAAGTCATATCTCTCTTGTGACCTCATGGACTGTAGCCCCCCAGGCTCCTCTGTCCATGGAATTCTCCAGGCAAAAGACTGGAGTGGGTTGCCATTTCTTTCTCCAGGGGAATCTTCCCAACTTAGAGATTGAATCCACATCTGCTGCGTTGGCAGGCGGGTTCTTTACCCCTGAGCCACCAGGGAAGCCCTGTATGATGGGATAACCCTAAATCTGTATATTGCTTTAGTAGTATGGCCATTTTGACAGTATTAATTCTTCTAATCTAAGAGCATGGGATATTTTTCCATTCTTTGAAACATCTTCAATTTCCTTTATCAGTGTTTTATATTTCTCAGCATATAAGTCCTTACCTCTTTGGCCAGGTTTATTCCTAAGTATTTTGTTATTTTTTTGATGCAGTTTTAAAAGGGATTGTTGTTCTACTTTCCCTTTGTTATATTTCTTTGTTAGTATAAAGAAATGCAGCCGATTTCTGCATGTTAGTCTTGTGTCCTGCTACCTTACAGAATTCATTTATTAGTTCTAATAGTGTTTGTGTGCAATCTTTAAGGTTCTGTATATATAGTATCATGTTGTCTACATATAATGACAATTTTACCTCTTCTCTTCCCATTTGGATAGTGTTTATTTCTTTTTCTTACCTGATTGCTGTGGCTAGGATTTCCAATAGCATGGTGAATAGAAATGGGCATCCTTGTCTTGTTTCAGATTTTAGTGACAAGGCTTTCAGCTTTTCACTATTACATATTATATTGGCTGTAGGTTTGTCATAAATAGCTTTTATTTTGTTGAACTCTGTTTCTTTTATACCCACTTTGGTAAGTGTTTTTATCATGAATGGACGTTGAATTTTATCAAATGCTTTCTTCTGCGTTTATTGAAGTGATCGTGTGACTTCAGTCTTCTCTTTTGTTCATGTGGTGTGCCGCATTGATTGATTTGCGTACACTGAACCATCCTTGTGACTGTGGAACGAATCCAACTTGATCATGGCCTGTGATCTTTTATTGGATTTGGTTGGCTGATATTTTGTTGAGAACTTTGCATCTATATTCATCAAAGATATTGGCCCGTAATTTTCTTTATTGGTAGTGTCTTTGTCTGATTTTGGTATCAGCATGATGGTAGCTTTATTGAACGACTTTGGAAGTGATCCTTCCTCTTCAGTCTCTTGGAAGAGTCTGAAAAGGGTCTGTATGAATTCTTTGTATGTTTTGTAGAATTCATCTGTGAAGCCATCTCGTCCTGGACGTCTATGTTCAGAGAGTTGTTGTTGTTTTCCTTTAGTTGTAGGTTGCGTTTCACTTCTAGTGACCAGTCTGTTCAAAGTATCTATTTTTTTCTTGATTCAGCTTTGGTGGGCTATATGTTTCTAGAAACTTTTATATTTCTTCTAGGTTGTCCAGTTTGTTGGCATATAATTGTCCATAGTATTTCTTTTTTTTTTTTTTTTTTTTTTGGTATTTCTGCAGTACAAGTGTGATTTCTCCTCTTTTAGTTATTATTTTATTTATTTTGCTGATCTCCCTTTGCTTCTTAGGGAGCCTGGCCAGAAGTTTGTCGATTTTGTTTACCTTCTCAATGAGCTAGCTTTTGGTTTTATTGATTTTTACTTTTGTTTCTTAATCTCTGTTTTATTTATTTCATCTCTGGTCTTTATTATTTCCTTTCTTCTACTGACTTTAGCTTTTGTTCTTTTTTCTGCTAATTCTTTTAGGCGTTAGGTTAGGTTGTTTACTTCGGATTTTTCTTATTTGTTTGAAGAAGACCTGTATTCCTATGAACTTCCCTCTAAAAACTGCTTTTGCTAATCCTGCAGATTCTGTATGCCTTTGTTTGTTTTGTATTCTTATTTTATTTCTCTGGCCCACATCTTCTTGTGAACCCAAGCACATAATGTGTGCTCAGCCTGGTCTGTAGTTCTGTGTTACCAGATGCTGTTACTCGGGTTGTGATGACTGGTGTTCAGGGCTCTTGTGAGCACGTGCTCCCTCTTCCGGCTGAATGGAGGCTTTGAACTGGGGTGGAACCAAACATGAGTGCACCCGTGATTGAGGGTGATGGCACTTTTAGAACCATTCCAGTAAAGGGTTTCAAAAACGAAGGTAACAGAGAAGAGCTTCTACCAGCTCTTAATGCTAATTGGGAGATGGAGACTATGGTGCTGTTCTTTTAAACCCCATCTGTAGGCCTCCCAAGGAAGCAGAGGCCACTGTGAGACTCATTTTCAGTGTCACAGAGGCCCATTCTGTCTTCTTTAGCAATGGCATGCAGACAGGATCTTGTGTTGGTGAAGACACTGTGGAGATCCCAGGATGAACATTTTCAGTCATTTTCAAAGACGACTTGACTGTCACATACCATGAGCCCATCTGTGTTCATAAATCAGTGAACTTCTAAAATCTTCTGTGTGTAGAGGTGAGTTTTATTCAAAGCAGAAAGATGCTATTAAAGTGGGGATGGGCCTTCCCTTCGGCAGCCAAATGGGACCATTGGAGTGGGGGCAGCAACCTCCTGTCCCACAGCATCTCAGGCCTTGGGTGTGACCGAAAGCCCTGTGCTGATATGTGAAATGAGGCCTCTGGTCGTCAAGCCTGAGTGTCTATTCATTCTGCCAACCTCAAGGCATCAGAGAAATAAGCAATCCTTTTACAAAAGACTTTAATTTAAAGCCTCTCAAATGGGCTCTTATGTATATATGTTTAAGTTACCCTGGAAATACATTTTTTTGGAATAACTTTTACCTACTTTATGCTAAATGAATTTATGCTAAATGAATGAGATGCTACTGTACCATCTCTAAAACTGAACTTTTCTCTGAAAATGAAAGTTGCTCAGTGTGTCTGACTCTTTGCGACCCCATGACTATAAAGTCCATGGAATTGTCAAGGCCTGAATACTGGAGTGGGTAGCCTTTCCCTCTTCCAGGAGGTCTTCCCAACCCAGAGAGTGAACCCAGATCTCCTGCATTGCAGGCGGATTGTTTACCAGCTGAGCCACCAGGGAAGCCCAAGAATACTGGAGTGGTTAGCCTATCCCTTCTCCAGGGGATCTTCCCATCCCAGGAATAGATCGGGGTCTTCCGCATCGCAGGTGGATTCTTTACCAGCCGAGCCACCAGCTAGAACTTTTCTCTAGTTGTCAGTATTTGCAAGACTCTTCCATTGCTTGTTAACTGCATGCATGGAGTCAGTGTGGAATGGAACTGGTTTCATTCCCCACTGTAAGCACTGATCTTGGGGTTCTTACTTTTTCAAGTCCAGAAGAGATGTGTGTGTGCCTGGCTGGACCTGCAGATGATGCCGCTGAGGCGGCCCTGTCAGCAGCTCTGGGTTTCTGTCACTGCTGGATCGGTGGGTTCCAGACAAGGCTTGGTGACCTTTCTCTCCTCTGCATTTTCTAGAAGAAATCAACAGAGACAACTATAATAACCTTTCCATGCTCATTACCATAAGCTGTAGTGCCCTTAAGAAGAGGCCTGGCACTCACAGCGGCCTGGATGCTGGCCGCCTCTCCTCGCCTCTCAAGCAGGCCATCCTACAGCTTCCAGGCAGAAGGGGAATTCATTGTCGCACATCTTGTTTACGAGGCTATTAGCATTTCTGCAGCATGTCTTACGCTCCTAGAGGCTCTAAAATCATCATCGTGGGTATCTCTATTGTGTGAAAAATGGAAATAAGCATTTTAGACATAAAATTTGGTGAAGTGGATGTAACAGTTCTCAAGCCATTCTTTGAAAATGAACTCAGAGTCAGAGTGAAATTTACATTTATTTGCTTGAAGGACATGGTTTATAAAACCTCCAGGAATAATATATTGTCACAAATTTTTAAAAATGGAAACAAAATTTAGGGAGCGCAGAAAGCAAGGGGATAAACATTCTCACACACGCATGTCGTGTTACACAGTCCTGAAATTAAACTGTCGGCAGATGATACGATTTGTCCGATTCTATTACCTCAGAGAAATATAACGTAAACAAGCAGCAAAACCGTAGTAAAGAAACAGGCTCGATTTTTAATCCCTTCCTGTGTGAAAGGTGAGGCATCGATGACAGCGGAGGGACGCGTCCGGCCCATTAGGAGCACCTTGGTTAACGTGACATTTGCCGGTACAAGCAGCGGCCCTGTGGTGGAGGCTGAGGCGGGTCAGTGAGGGGTGGGATGGAGGTCTCTTGGTTGCGATCAGAGCTTGTCTCAAGGGCATGAGAGTTCTCCTGGGGCGGGATGGGGCGAGTGGACGTATCCAGGAGACACACAGAGGTGGCTGAAACCCTGTGTGCTTTTCTCAGGCTGACATCACATTGGTCTCTTTCAGGTGATAATATTCATTCTTTTCCCCAAACCTGGACACTGGAAGCATTAACAGAGCGATTGTGTGCCTTTTCCACATCTCCGGGGCACAAAGCATTTTACGTGAGGAGCTAAAACACAGCTTCTACTTGGACCAGTTTATTTTAGCTCAGTATAAATTTTCCAGAACTCGGGGAAATGAGAAACATCAAATGGGGAACAAGGTGCTGACAAGTTGGCCATAATGCATGACAGTAGGTAGCAAATGAGTTTTGCAGTTTTCAAAATTGTAAATGAAGTTTCTGATTAAGTCAGCAGCAGTGATGAAATTAATAGATACACTTGAAGTAATTAGACAAGCAGGCTATTCTTTAAACAGGAGAGAACATGGGAAACTTTATTCCATTTTGTCAGGGACCTCAGACACTGGGGGAGGGAAGGGCTAATGAGCCCAGAGGGGAGCCCGCTGCCTCCTGCGAGGGTTCCGAGCCATGGTTGGCCACAAAGACCGAGGAGCCTGTGCTGTGCTGGTCAGCTTCCCGACGGAGCCCACAGTCCCAAGAGGGCGGCCCGCTGGTCCCCAGGCACCTTCAGGCTGCTGCCTCCATCCATGACCAGTGAAGGGAGTGTGTGGCCTGGCCCCACACCTGGGTGGAGCAGCGCCGCGGCCCAGTGTCTGTTGGAGGCCTTCTGGGCCCTGACCCAGCCAGCGCTGTCCCTCCCCACCCCTTCCTCTCGCTCCCTGCAGGCTGGACCCCACGGCCCAGAGGTGTTTCTGTGAACGACCACCAGGCCTTGAGCGCCTGGCCCTCTGCTCCTCAACAGGCCGTGTGCTCCTGGAGGGGCTGGGTGAGGAGATCCCCTTCCTACATCCTCCTCGGCTGTGCGCTTGGTCTAGGCCTCACGTGCTCTGTGGGGATTTCAGGGGCTCTTCGTCCATCCTTAAGCTTTCTGGGTGCCGTCTGCTGTGCGAAGCATCAGGGCCCAGAGTGGTCATCCAGCGAGAGGCTGCAGCATCCAGCATTGTCCTCCTCACCACCTAACACAGCTTCTTAACCAGGCACACAGGTCCTGGTGCCCTCCCCCTCCCCAGGGACTGAGTCCTGCACCTTCTGTCCTCAACTGAGCTAGCACTGAGGACAGCTGAGTGAGTGAGTGACTGAATGAATAAGTGAATGGGTGAGTGAATGAGTGACCAGGTTAGTGAATGAGTAAGTCAATGAGTGAATGCATGCATGAGTGAGTATGAATGAATGCATGAATGAATGAGTGAATGAGTGAGTGAGTGATGAGTGAGTCAGCAAGTGAGAGTGAGTGAGTAATGAGTGAGTGAGTGACTGAGTGAACGGTGACAGCACCCGCAGGGGGCTTGCAGGAGCCGGGCGCCGCATCCCTGAATGGGGCCTCCCCATGGTCAGTGCTGGCCACTCCTGCTTGGGTGGCCAGCAGCCCAGCCAGTTTGCAGGCTGTCTCTCACACGGGCGTGTGAGAAGGCCGAGGCTCCCACCTCACCCCGAGGTGCTGGGGGGCCGCCGCGTGTACTCTGTGGCTGCTGATCTTACTCCGAGAGAAACGGCATCGGATGTTTCTTGGTGTCAGTCTCACAGCCCATGTCTTTACTTATAAGCCCCGTCCTGGTCGTGGAGATAGTCTGTCTCGTTTACGGTGCTCCTCTGTTTTCTGACTCTGAGGGGCAGGGCATTTGTGTCCGGACTGTCTCAGAAATGTTGCCTTAACCCAGTGGTCTCCTTCAGACAGATCTGGTCCTGGGTGAGACGCTGCAGTGAACACGACAGACCAGCTCTCTAGACACGTGAACAGTCTTACCGTGTTTTAAGCAGCTGTGCACCTTTAGAATCGCTTGAGAATTGCACCACGGAAGTGGCTGGACTCCCGCTCGCGCTCTCACAGCTCGTACCCCACCGGTTACAACACTGCCTACGTGTCTGCACGTCCAGCCCCCAGTAGGCGTGGGGGTCTGCCCTGCCACCCTCTGCCCCTAGGAAAAGCCCTGGCTTCGCTGCCAGGATTCCAAATTCTGGCTCTGGTTGTGGCGAGAGCTGAGGCAAGTCCTGTAGATGTCTGAGCTTCGCACGCATCACTGGCCGAGCGCAGACCCCCTCCCAGCCCACCCCTGCCATCGCCCCCATGGCGGTGGAGGCCCCGGGCACCTGCTGCTCCAGAGTCTCTGCTGCGGCTCCTCTGCGCTTGGTGGCCTTGAAGTCATTGAGAAACCAGGGAGCCAGCACTTGACGTGGACCCAGGTCCATTTGGGAGACAAGCTGTAAAGATGGCTTGCTGTTTATCTGAAGGAGGACGAAGATGGACAGACAGACTAAACCCCAAAGGCCGGAGCAACGTCGACTCGGGCGGATGGAGACCCCTGCCAGCAGTTGGAGCCTGGGAGATCCGACCCGCAGAGCCGGTGCGGCCATTCTAAGACAACCCCGAGGTCCTTTCCCGTCCTGAAGAGGAGCACGAATGGACTGCGGGGCCCAACAGGGAAAATGGAGGCGACGCGCGTGAGGAGCCCGGCCTCCAAGCGGACACGCCTGCGGTGCTCAGTGTGTGCGTCACGCGCACTCCCTCCCACCTTCCCCGCTGTCCACCCCAGTCGTCTAACCGTGCCTGCGTCTCATCGCCCCACCGCCTGCACAGCCGAGCTTCCCGCTGACCGGGGGCGTCCCGGGCGCTGTCCTGGAGAACTTCTGGTGGGTGGCACCCCAGTGGATGCCTCTCGCCACAGGTTGCCCGAGGCACTGGCCCTGTGGGTGGTCGAGTCAAGGGACTGAATTTTTACTTTACATTTAAATAGCCACCTGGGGGTTGTTGCTCCCGATCTGAATAGGACAGGCCCCGCATCTCTGGCCCCATGGGCTCAGTTTGATAGAGTGCAGTGTTTGGAGCCAAGACCGTGGACAGAAAGCGTTAGAGCTTCACTGTCCACCACCCTGCAGCCACGGGCCCGTCGACTTCACTGTCTCCTCTCCCCATCCTGCTGAAGGGGTGAGGGGAGGAGGGGGCCCCGCACCAGGCCCCGTGCGGTGTGGACGTCACGGCAGGCGCTTCAGGCACAGCCTGCACCCAGGCAGTGAGTGGCCCGCAGGGCCCAGCGTGGACTCGCCAGGACCTCCTTGTCTCCAATGTTGTTGTCACTGTCCGGACGTCTGATGGTGAAGCCTGCGTGTCTTCCGAGGTCCAAAGGGAAAACCCTCATCTCAGAACTGGAAGCAGATCCCCAGCTCCTAAGAGGCCATTTTCCCGGAGGTTTCACCCAAGAAGAAGACGGGTTTTCTGAATGTTGGGATCCTTTTTGGCAGATTCATCACCAGGCTCTCCATCAGATGAACAAATGATGAATCAAAACAGAAGCTGAAGTAGCCACTCCCCAGCCCCCACAGGTCATTCATCACCCCGAGCAGCACAGACTCGGATCGTTTCCATCAGAACCCCTCATCCACTCGTGGGAGTGGAGCCTCAAAGATGCTGGGTCCTCGGGGTCGGGGCACATCGTAGAAGCAGGTCAATGACTTTTGAGAGAAAAGATGTAATCATTTTTCTCTCCCAGTGGCCCCTACTTTAATAATGTTGTCCGGTCAGTCCCTGTTGGGCACCCAGGTGACCCCTGCCCTCAGCAGCGCTCAGCTTCACCTGAGACCAAGGACGAAGCCTCTGGTGGAAACGCCGGCTGCCTAGCTTGGGGATGGAAGCTGAGCGCCCTGCCTCCCCATGTGCAAGGCAGAGCACCAAGCCGTGTGACTGCTCTGCGAGCTGGAGCCCCGGCTCCCTCAGATAAGGAGCCCACGGCGTGCCCTGACCAACCAGAGCCGTGTGAGTGCCGTGCAGGCTCTGACACCTTCGCTTCATCGGAGCATCTGCTCAGGCTGGGAAGCTGGTTGGAGTTCGTGACCAGCCCCCAGCGCACCAGCACCCAGGCTGGCCCGGGATCACGGGGATTCCAGGCTGGGCTATGGGAAGCTGTGACGTGGAGGAGGGAGCCCACGGGCCTGCCAGTCCCTCCTTTGGCAGGGGAGACAAGGGCCTCTCATGCCCACTCACCACCACCCTCACCCCACTGACTGGCTGGCCCTCCTTCCAGCCTTCCTTGAGGGGGGCCCCAGCTCCAGACAGCTCCTGACCACCCGTCTCCCCTCTAAATAGCAGCTGCCTGGGGCGAGGGGGAAGTCTGCCCCCTCTGGTCACTAATTATTGAGACACGATGGTCAAGAGGGAGAGGCAGACACGTGGACGCTTCCCAGGGCTGCCGGCCGATCCTCGTAGTGAGGACAAAAGCCGTGACTGCTGAGGCCGGTCCCTGAGACGCTGGGGCTGAGAAGACCACGTCAGGGCCCTCACGCAGACTGCAGGTCCCTGTGGAGAGGCTGAGGTTCTTGTTTGGGGCTGGACGCTCCACTGACAGGCTTTCCCCTTGAATCTGATGGAAGTGACCGAGGCTGACAGCCAGGCAGAGCCGCTCGCCCAGAAGAGGGGCTGGAAGGCGTGGATGTTTGGAACCACCCCCACCCCCCAAGCTGTGAGACTGTGTTTTGTGAGGAAAGAGCCTGGTCTGGACCACGGAGGTCCCTCCTCAGAGCGGGAGGAGCCGCAGGGGCCTCCACTGGCCCTTGGGCCTGAGCTGCCGGACCATTCAGGGTAGCAGGGTGAGCCCCAGGGAGCGGGCTGAGTCGAGGGGCAGGTTCCTCCCAGGGACACGGGGGCCAGTGGGGCATCGAGGCTGCCGCAGGCACTGGGGACCTGGCATGGAGCCCGAGGGCGTGGCGGGCACTGGAAGGTCAGGCCTCTCCTGTGGTTCTGTCTGGGGTTCAGCATGGCCAGGGAATGGGAGGACCCAGGCACAATGAGGTCACACATCTGTGCACACACAACAGTATATGCGTCAGGAATAGGGGACCCTCACCAAAGCCATCCGATGGGGTGGTTACTAATCCTAACCATAAATGGGAGACTTTGACTCTGGGCCCCCAGGGTTGAGCAGGCAGAACCCTTCGTCAGGAGTGGAGCCCTGTGCAGGGCGGACCCAAAGCCCGCAGTCAGGGTCAGATCATGCTTCTGGACTCCTGAAACTTTGGAGTCCTTGCCCTATGGGGGTCATGATTCCAGGCCGTTGGGTGTGTTTAATAAGTGCTAGTTGAGTTGAGATGGACAATTATCACTTTGCAGACTTGTGCCTTTATCTTCCAGATGCGGCCGGACTGGCCAAATAGTCTCCGAGTGACAGGCAGGCCCCAGGACAGTCAGACGGGAATGAAACGGGACCGAAACCGCAGAGCATGACTAGGCGTTTCGAAGTGGGGAGCCTGACCTTTGGGGTTCGTGACCACTGTGTGCAGAGAGGCTGGGCCGGCTCCCGTGCCCCGATCCCCCTCCTGGGCCTGGATGCTGTCTTCTGGTGGCTTGTTTATGTTTCGTCAGTTTTAAGGACAGAGATCTTGGAAAACGCCATGATTCTTACTGAAGTAAATGAAAAGGAAAAACTGGGGAGGATGTCACTGCCCGCAGTGACGCCGGCTGTGTGTCTCCTCAGGCCCCGCCTCCCAGGACTCCCTGGGGTCTCTCAGGCCCCGCCTCCCAGGACTCCCTGGGGTCTCCTCAGGCCCCGCCTCCCAGGACTCCCTGGGGTCTCTCAGGCCCCGCCTCCCAGGACTCCCTGGGGTCTCCTCAGGCCCCGCCTCCCAGGACGCCCTCGGGTCTCTCAGGCCCCGCCTCCCAGGACGCCCTGTGGGGGGGTCTCAGGCCCCGCCTCCCAGGACTCCAGGGGTCTCTCAGGCCCCGCCTCCCAGGACTCCCTGGGGTCTCTCAGGCCCCGCCTCCCAGGACTCCCTGGGGTCTCCTCAGGCCCCGCCTCCCAGGACTCCCTGGGGTCTCTCAGGCCCCGCCTCCCAGGACTCCCTGGGGTCTCTCAGGCCCCGCCCCCAGGGCGCCCTCGGGTCTCTCAGGCCCCGCCTCCCAGGACTCCCTGGGGTCTCTCAGGCCCCGCCTCCCAGGACTCCAGGGGTCTCTCAGGCCCCGCCTCCCAGGACTCCCTGGGGTCTCTCAGGCCCCGCCTCCCAGGACTCCCTGGGGTCTCCTCAGGCCCCGCCTCCCAGGACTCCCTGGGGTCTCTCAGGCCCCGCCTCCCAGGACTCCCTGGGGTCTCCTCAGGCCCCGCCTCCCAGGACGCCCTCGGGTCTCTCAGGCCCCGCCTCCCAGGACTCCCTGGGGTCTCTCAGGCCCCGCCTCCCAGGACTCCCTGGGGTCTCTCAGGCCCCGCCTCCCAGGACTCCCTGGGGTCTCCTCAGGCCCCGCCTCCCAGGACTCCCTGGGGTCTCCTCAGGCCCCGCCTCCCAGGACTCCAGGGGTCTCTCAGGCCCCGCCTCCCAGGACTCCCTGGGGTCTCTCAGGCCCCGCCTCCCAGGACTCCCTGGGGTCTCTCAGGCCCCGCCCCCATGATTCCCTGGGGTCTCCCCAGGCCCCGCCCCCAGGCTCTCTGGGGTCTCCCTGGCCCCTCTCTCAGGACGCCCTGGCCCCGCCCGCTCGTGTGTGCGGGTTGGGTTGGGAAGGGAGGCTATTCTTGGCTGGGAGCGGTGGTCCTCTAGGCGGGCAGGTGATTGAAATGGCATCTGCCGTCTTTGTTGAGCGTTTCCGGAGCCTGGAGGTTTCCTGCTGCGCTGTCTCTTTAGCAGTCCCCAGTCCTGGGTGGGTACAACATGGAAATTACTTTTCTGAAAGGAAAGGAAAATTGACACCCGCAGTGAGCATGTCAGCTCTGCCAGAGCATCGGGCCGGGCTTGTGGGTCTGGTGGCTGCTCAGATGCTAATATTTTTTAATGTCAAGTCGTACCACCTAGAAAAAAATCTATTTTCCTCTACGTCCTTGGACTTAACCTGGACTGCTGCACTGATATGGGAAACCTGCTCTTCAGAGAAATCTGAATCTATTTAAGTGTGATGGAAAATCTTGCGAGCCGCCTGTAATATGTTCTGGGAAAATGAGTGCGCTGGCCGTCGGAAAGTGGTCCCTGTGATAACGCGGCCCATTGGAAGCACATGGCGACGATCAATGATCGGGGTCAGAGCCGAGAGCAGGGGGAGGAGGGGCCGAGAGTCAGCCCCGCGGCCCGTGGGAGGGCACCCTGCCCTCCTGGGCGCTGCGGCTCCTCCACCGGGAGCTGCAGACTCCTTGTCTGTTTATCTCCTTCAAGGAGTCTGTGTGGCAGATACAGGGCTTTCCAGTGCTTCCTAAGTGAAGACGTCCCGGGGTCGTTTTATTTGGTGTTCATTCCTAACACTTAGGTGTTTGCAGTGATGAATCCTAGACTCTGGAGACACCTGCACGATTGTTTGGAAACCATAGGGCACTGATCAGCTGTGATCCCGGGGTCCCCAGGCTCCTGGTGTGGCTTGGCCTCTATCTCGCCTCAGGCCTGAGCCCGGCTGGGATGAGAGCTGAGCCTGCCTCCACAGGTGTCTTCCAGGGTCGAGTCTGGCTTTTATTTTAGCTTCTCTGTGTTATTTAATGTGTGTGGAGAACCTCACACTGTGAACCACGACTTCACCAGGACTGAGTGGACACGGGGCTGTGAGGTTCTGCTGGTGGACCCGGATCCTGCCTCTGCTGGACAGCTCAGCATCCCACCCAAACTGCCCCTGCAACTCCTGCCTTCACACCCCACATGGGCCAGCATTCAGGATCAGCTCCAGACCCTGCTTACTCCTTAGCACAGCCCGCCCTCTTCTTGTTGAAAGAGGGTCCTCCCCCAGTACTTTACTTTTTTTTTAATGTAACATAACACTGTTTTATTTTCAATGTTCTCATCTTTAGAACTGCTTTCTTGCAGCAGTGTTGCTGGTTTTCATTAACAACAGTGGTATGCACTTTTCCTATAGTACTAATTTATTCAATTAAAAAGAGAAGACCTCGTGCACACGGTAGCTCAGGGGGTGGGTGAGAGGCCTGAGGAGCAGGGTCCACAGGTTTATTTTGTTTATTCTAAACACCCACCTGGAGCCTCCTGTGTGCCCGGTCAGGGTGCCGTGACCACAGGCAACTCTGTGGGCTTCAGTCTCTGCGTTCACAGAATGAAGGGATTGGATGCGCGGGCCGCTTAGGCCTTTATCTGCTCCAGAGTCCCATGATTTTAAAGACTCTAAAGCTAGCGATGTTCCAGTTCTGCCCGAGGCCTCGTGGTAGAAACTGCAAGCTGCTCAACAGGTGATAACGAGTCAAATGGTTCAGCCTCCCCAGCGCAGTGGCTCCTGGCTGTGGATGAGGTCATCTCATGGCTCCTCATGTGCTCGTCTCCCATGCAGGTGCGCTCACCCCTCCTGTCGGTGCTGGAGACCGTGGTCACATTTCCGGGAGGGGCCTCATCCACGGGGGCTCAGGAGTCGCCCTCCCTGAGGGACCTGGTGGGATGGCTGGCTGGCTCTTCTGCTCCCAGTATCTGAGCTCAGGGCTTGTTACTTACACGTCTCCCAGGACTTTGCTCAGGAGGGAAGCTGGCTTGCAACACGTAGAAGACACACTTGCTGTGTCCCACACAGAAGGAATAATTAAAAAGAGCAGAAGAATGGAGCCTTCGAGACCACAGTGATGGATCTGAGGGTGGTTGAGTCTTCAATACTATACATATTCCTCTCCGGCCAAGGCCTTCCATAGCATCACAGCATTTCTTGTCTCTAATCACTAGTGCTATATGTCAGTATCTTTTATTTCTTTCCCATTTTGAGTGACACAGTGTGATATGTCTAATGACAACTAGAACAAATTCTGGTAATGAGGTCACCTTGGACCTGTATGACTGTCTGACTGCTGTTTTCCATAGAAATTATTTGTGAAAGCACCCCACGTGCTCAGAATAACTTCCTCTACATAAGTGTGGGTGTCGACAGGCAGATACGGTAAAACTCGCAAGATACAAATGGCTTGCTTTGGCCTCTCCAGTTTAGAGTGTAAATTGGTCTGTAATGAGACAGCTTCTGCTTTCATCGAAAGGAAAGAGTGATTGGTTGTGATTAAGTTATTTAGTGTCCTTTAGACACAGGCTTCTTATGCAGGATGTACTGAGTGGTTTAAATGTCAATTGGGCCCAGAACATCTTATTAATTTTTTAAGAGGGAGTTTTTAGTGAGCACATGCCATGCTTCCAGAATTCTGGCAAGAACTGTAGTCGCGATGGGGGTCTGGTGGGGACAGAAGGAGGCCGTGGAGACCTGGGGAGAGGGGCAGGACTTGGGGAGGGAGGGGGGTGTGAGCAGAGGGTGCTGTGGGCCAGAAGCAAGCAGGACACAGGGCTGGGGGATGGACACTGTGAGGAGCCACGGCAGGTCCCAAGGGCTCGAGCTGGGCAGGTGGAGTGTGCCTGGGGCCGGGCGTTGCCCCGGCAGATGTGAGTGTGGTACTTGCCACACTGTGCGGCAGGTATGTGGGATGCGTGACACCACTCGAGGGTGGGGGGACCGGCCTGTAGAGGGGCTGCTCGGAGGCCAGAGTCACGGAGAAGCTGTCAGGAGGACCCCGCTGCTCCCTCCCCCACCTGGACGCCGCATGCAAGGTGACGAGGGAGCGTGGGCTGTGCACGAACGCTGCTGCTGACGCCGGCTCCACGGCTCCCTTTGTGCTGGGCCACGCAGGAGCCTGTAAACCAGCTGAGTTCTAATCCCGAGGGCCAGGCAGCACCTGCTGAGCTCCCGACCGCTCTCACAACCCGGGACACGTCTCATCCTCACCGTGTAAATAGCCCGTCAGCGCCCAGGGCCACACGGAGGTGATCAGGGCAGCAGTCAGCCAGGTCTGTCTGCAGACACTCACAAACATGGGCATCTCGCCCCTGCACACACATGTGTGCAGCACGGACACACGTATGCCCACCATGGACACATGCACATGCACACACGTGCACACACCGGCTGCTGTCCCTGCTGGACGCAGGCCCACCGGGGACCGTGAGGCCGTGGCTGGAGGGCCTGTGCGCGGCGGAAGGTGGCGCGTGCATGAACGGGCACATCCTTTGAAATCACGCTTCAGTCTCCCTGTGTCAGGTTCGTGAGCACACCGCTTGCTCTCCAGTCTCCTGAGTGTGACTCGCGGGTCTGGGTGAGGCGGCAGTTTGCATTTCTAACTGATCCCAGGTGATGCCTGTTGGGAGGCTATGCTTGGATTACCTCTGCTTTAAGAAACCTGTGAAGAACCGCTTCACTTGATCAGGGAGCTTGAGGTCTTCAGATCGTAACTGTGCCATTCCGAAAGTGTTGTCCATTAATCAGCTTGGTCTCGGGCCACTTGTAACACCCAAGGCGGTTCTGGAGCAAGCCCTGCTGATGCAACAGACATAGGTGCTGAGAAGTTACGAGCCAGAAGGACTTTAGAACATTGGATCATTAAGTCACTTGGTGTACTGATTTTGTTTAATTTTAAAACTGAATTATTAAAAAATAAAGAAATAGAAGGACTTCCTGGTTAAGTAAAAGGGAAAAACTCCTTTTAACACAGAAAATTATTATTTTTAGAAAAAATTATTGTTTTTTTAAAATCTTCTCCTTTATCCATGATTGGAGTCAGATTTCTTTCTGTGTTAAAGTTTGCAAGCTGAGTTTATTCCAGTGAGTTGCGTCTGTGCTGGAGTAGAGTTCCACCACCCACTTTCCACCAGCACAGGGCAGCCTCGGAGGCGCCCTGCCACACCTCTGTCTGCAGGGCCTCCTTGGAATCTCTGCAGGAATCTCCTTGGAATCCTCTTGCAGGACGTGAGGTCACTCCTTGGGTAAAGTCTGTTTATCCAGTGGATGTTGGTGTGTGTTTTCTGAGTGTTCCTGATCAATACATTTTGCCTGAGGACTGTGCCGTGGGGAGGCTGGGGGTCAGGGGCATGCGTGGGGGCCTGGGATTAAGTGCCTCTCCATGACCCCGAGGATGTTAGCATATCTTTTCCCGCCTCTTGAGCCAGCTCTAGTCGTTCGAACATCTTCATCTGTGTTATTTGTACAGACTCAGCAGAGAACGCCTTCACTCTCCCTTTTCAACCCCAAAGCCCAGGGTAGAAGTTACTGTTTTTAAAACACCTTCTATTTTATCTATGACTGGAGTCAGAACTTTGCGTGTTTAAATGTCTTAGCTGATGTGTTGACCTCAGGAGGGCAGATGCTGGCTGGTCGTGTCACTGCCTTGCTCTCAGCTCCTCCGTAGAAGGGAACCTCCCCAACTCCTGGGGCCACCGCGGGCTCAGTGCTGACCCTGCGTGGGACCGAAGATCTGCTAAGCCGGATGGTTCTGGCTCAGAGTTGCTTGGGAGTCGAGCTGTGCCTGAGGGCTTGACTAGGGCCACTTCTGAAGTGACCCCTTCACACACCTGTCGGCTGAAGGCCTCAGTTCCTCACTGCACAACCCTCTCAGAGGCATGTCCATGGCAGAGCGCTGGCTGCCCCCGGGCAAGTGATCCCGGGCGTAGACAGCCAGCAGGAAGCCACAGCACCTTGGAGACCGAGTCTTGTCCATTTTATTCTATTCGCTGGACAGGGATTTTTAGATCCAGGTCACATTCCACAAGAGGGGAGTTTGGCTTCTCCTCTTGAAGGGTGCAGCATTGAGCAGTTTGTGGACATCATAGAAACACCACACATACTGATAATAAATCAAGGAACTAAAAATGTAGTGCTCCTCTGCAGCCAGTTACCTGGGATAAGATGCTGGCTTTTCTGTGTGGTGAGCGAGTAACCTTAGACAAGCTTCCTCAGTTTCTCCATCTACAGAACAGTTAAAATAGCACCTCCTTCACAGGATTCTGATGAGTGAAATATGATGTGAACACTTAAGGTAATGACTAGTACATAGCAAACACTCCGCAGGACAGCGTTGCTACTGACATCGTCATCACCACCATCACCACGGTCCCATCAGCGTCGCCCCCACCACCACCACCCCATAACCACCATCACCCCATAATCACCACCACCCCATAACCACCACCCCATAACCACCACCACCCCATAACCACCACCACCCCATAATCACCACCACCCCATAACCACCACCCCATAACCACCACCCCATAATCACCACCACCCCATAACCACCACCACCCCATAACCACCACCCCATAATCACCACCACCCCATAACCACCACCACCCCATAACCACCACCCCATAACCACCACCCCATAATCACCACCACCCCATAACCACCACCACCCCATAACCACCACCACCCCATAATCACCATCACCCCATAATCACCACCACCCCATAACCACCACCACCCCATAACCACCACCACCCCATAATCACCATCACCCCATAATCACCACCACCCCATAACCACCACCCCATAACCACCACCCCATAACCACCACCACCCCATAATCACCACCACCCCATAACCACCACCACCCCATAATCACCATCACCCCATAATCACCATCACCCCATAATCACCACCACCCCATAACCACCACCCCATAATCACCACCACCCCATAACCACCACCACCCCATAATCACCACCACCCCATAATCACCACCACCCCATAACCACCACCCCATAACCACCACCACCCCATAACCACCACCACCCCATAATCACCACCACCCCATAATCACCACCACCCCATAATCACCACCACCCCCACCACCACCAGCATCAACAGTACTATATCCTTTGTTATCACTGCTTCAGCCACAGTCATGCAAAGAGTGTTTTCTCTGATGTTTAAAATTCTAGAGTGGTGGTTTTTCCGGAGAAAACCATGGAATAAGGATAGTATTTTTTAAACTATACTATATAGTTAACATGTCTTTCTATTGGGAATTTTTTCCCTGCTAAATTAAATAATGGACATCCCTGGTGGCTCAGATGGTAAAGCGTCTGTCTACAAGGTGGGAGACCTGAGTTCAATCCCTGGGTTGGGAAGATCCAGCCCTTCATTCTTTGAGTATTTCAAATATTTAATTTTTTTCCTTTTTCTTTGTTATCCATTCAACACACACTCATTAACCATGTTCTGTGTACGGAGTCCTCTGGTAGATTCTGAGTGTGCAAAGAGAAATGGTTTCTTCTGCCCAGGTGCTCCCATAAACACAAAAGCCGGGCAGTGGGCTGCTCTAGGGGGTCGGGGCAGGGTGGCCCCAGGCACACGTGGTCCATTTTCTGGCTGTAGCAGCGTCCTGGCTGAGTAAGCTTGGGGAAGCCACTGTGCCTCCCCAACGACCAGGCCCCTTGCCTGTAACAGAGCCGCAGCTTCCAACTTCACAGGGCACTCGTGAAGATCGGGCCGTGGCCCAGGGCGCAGGGTCAGGCCCGTGCTGGGCTCTGTCCATGGTGGCCAGGCAGCAGGGGCCTGAAGGAAGCACGCCGGCATCCCCGAGGATGAAACGCTGCCTCACGCCCCGAGAGAAGCAGGAGGGAAGGACAGGAGGGCACATCTGAAGAAAGGCTCAAACCGTGCCTGGTTCCGGAGGGGATCTGGGGAGGCTGAAGAACCCTCTCTGGCCCGGTAAAGTGTCAGTCCTTGAAAATACGGACGATGTGGTCAGTGCTCAGCCTCAAGACGTTTAGCTCTGGTTTCTGTCTTCCTGGCTTTGTGACTTTGAGGGGTTGGTTCAAGTTGCCAAAATTGATACCTTTCTGTTAGTCCCACAAACGCTATCATGGTGGGCCCCAAGGGACAGCTGCCTGGCCGGAAACTCAGACGTGCTGGCGCGCGGAGCCTTCTCGGGAGCGTGGTCAGCAGTCCCCACAGGCCTGACTCCTCTTTCCTTGTGGAGGGGGGTTGGCGGATTCTGATCTGCATTGACTGGGGGGAGAGGCTTGGCCCTGAAAAGCAGGACCAAGCAAACGCGATGAGTGTGACGAGTCACTGTATCGTGCACCCCTGACACGGACTGACCCTGCCAGCCTGTCCCAGCTGAGCTGTTTGAGGAGCAGGAGGGAGAGGCGTGGAGCCCCTGGCAGGGAGCCCCCGGGGCAGCCCACCCGTCCCATCATCCTCAACAGTGCGAGCAGTGAAGACTCACCCGACCATCACCACCTCTGTTTAAAAATCTGTCTGGAACTGAACCTGTGGGTGACCACTCGGGCCTCCCCTCGCCTGAGTTGCCCTGCCGGCCCCCTCCTCACCACAGCTGCATCAGTGCTTCCGTGGATGGCTGTTTCTGCTGCCCCGTGGCCACCGTGCCCCGCGAGATGCCCCACACCTGTCTGCCCCTCCCCTCCGCCCTCTCGTGCCCCCCAGGGCCCCGAGCCAGGTCACTGATGGCTCAGCCGCAGAGCCCCTCAGCTGGCCTGTCCTGGTTCCTGCGTCTCAAGCACACCTGCTCATCAGCACTCTTACTCATCTCAGAACCATGTCACCATCAGAAATAATCTTGTTCCGTTATTGGTCTGCTCCCTGGCGGCCGGAGATGCCGCTGGTGGGGAGGTCTGTGCCACCTGCCGCAGGGTCCACGCTGGGACCCAGCACCCAGAGCAGCTCCTCCCTCCTGGGCTGTGCTTAATCCATGCGGCTGCGTTAATTAGTTCACTGATTAATTAGACGCCAGGGCTGCTGCCTCTGGTTCACGTCCGGGAGTCCATTTCATTTTCCGTAACCACTGACAGTTTTGATTGAAACTGTTACTGTTACTCATCACATTTACCTCTGAAATTTGGTGAAATCTGTAACCGTTTATGGCGTGTCAGTGACCTTTGTCAATGACCTCTAATATGGGTCAACTCACTTTTCTTATCTGAAATCTGGTTCTGGTGATTCTGGGGCTTCAACAAAGGCATTTATGTGTCTAGTGACTTTGCGAAACGCTCCCACCACCACACAACATAACTAGGTAAAGTGGGCGTAGATGCCTCGAAAACAAAATATTCAGAGCTATTATGAATTACGTCTGAGACCCGCTGTCTCAGTTATCTGGTTTAAGGGTATTTAGTTCCACTGAACACACATTTATGACGGGCTTGAGTCACATTTGGGCTTCCCAGGTGGCGCTCGTGTAAAGAACCCGCCTGACGCGTTCAGGGTTTCTCCCAGATGGTCTGGAAGACGAGGAGGAGGAAGCTGCCTGGGGACGGGGCTCCTCGGGCTCTGTCCGAGGTGACCATGCATGGCAGACAGAGCCAGGAGAGGGCAGGGTTTGTAGCGTCGCCAGGAGGGGGGCCCCAGCACTGGACACAGACTCCCGGCCAGGACTCTCAGAGATCTGGGAGGAGGGGGAAGCCGATGGGGAGGTCAGAGTGCGGCGGCGGCCTGAGTGTGGAGACGCAGGGGAGGGAGGAGACGGCGGGCTCAGGGACTGGAGGCCTCCGCCGGGGCGGGGCGAGGCGGGGGCAAGGGTGTGCGGGAAAGCGCGGGCACGCGCTGGCCTGCGGCTTTGTCCGCAGGCTCTGGGCTCAGCCTCGAAGAGCTGAGGCATGCTTGGCTTGTCCCCGGCGCCTCCGAGCGTACCTGTCGGCACTAGAAAGACAGCCACGTGAACCCGCAGGGAGAGTGGGAGATGGGCTGACTTCTTGTGAGGGCGGAGGTGTCCGTCTGTGGAACCCTCCCTTAACCACACCTTTGCACCCGGCCTCGGCCCGTGTGCGCCCCTCCCACCACCCCGACGGCCCATCACGGCGGAGAACGCGGTGTTCCCGCATGCGGAGGCTGCACTTTACCCCCTGGAAATTGAAAACTTAACCTTAAGTGGCAAAGAAGGTTTTTTTTCTGTACCTCGATCTAAGTTTGCGTGTAAATCTCTGCCTTCCCATATGTCATGCACGTATACTGTGTCTCTTTGCAAATCAGACTCTTGTATTTGACTGGAGTATTTAATGCACATTTTAAAACCGCATCTGTGCCTCGTAGGCAGTTAAAACGTTGAGAGTCCAGGAAGAGATGTTTCCGTCTGCAGCCCCCGCCCCCTGGGAGTTCGGTCCAGCGGTCAGTGTGGCTGCGGTGGTGAAGGCTGGGGAAGGGCTGTGCTTCTTTGCTCCCCGATTTCCTTCTCCACCGGCTCAGGATCTGCGTCTCAATCAGCGTGAGCAGGCAGCGCTCGCTCTGGAGGCACGGCGACACTGACTACCGCTCCGGTTAATTGACGTGGGGTGGCGGGGACGTGCGGGAGTGCCTGCGAGCTTCCATTTGCACCAGACGAGTCTGCTGTGATTAATGTTATCGTAGGAAATATCAAAGGAATTAATAATGATTAGGCCATTACTTCCAAGTGGTGCTGGAAACTCAGAGATCTTTACTCATTACCACAAGAGCTTTCGGAAGATCCACCAGCTCAGTGTCCTCACTGAGCGCCCTGAGTTCGAGTGGAACCAGCCCCCAGCCCTGCCCGCCAGCATTCGCTGTTCCTTGTTCTTCCAGAAGTATTCAAATTTGAGGTCGTGATGGGTCAGAAGAAGGACTTGAAGTGTTTTGAAGGGTTAATGCTTCAAAATTCACTTATTCATTTCCAAACATATTAAGGACCAATACAAGCCTTTACTGCGCACGAGGCGAGGCCCCGCGTTGGGTATTCGGGGGGAGGCAGGATTGAACGTGACGTGGCCCCTTTTCTTGGGGACCAGGGAGGAAACACCGCACACACGGATGAGGGAGGACTGCGAGGTGCAGAGGCCGAGACGGATGCACCCGGGGAGGGGCCACAGCGACCCGCAGGAGGGGGCTGGGGTGAGCCGTGGGAGGGGGCCAGGGTGACCCGCGGGAGGGGGCTGGGTGACCCCTGGGGGGGCCAGGGTGACCCCTGGGGAGGGGGGCCAGGGTGACCCGCGGGAGGGGGCCGGGTGACCCCCGGGGGGGACCAGGGCGACCCCCGGGGCCATCTCCAGGGCCTCCAGGACAGAAGAAACTCCTTAGGACCCCAGGTGGAGGGGTCACCAGGCGGAGGAGCCCGGGGGCCTGCAGTCTGGTGCCTTCGGACAGGAGAACTGGGTGAGGCCTGGGAAGGCCCTGGCACAGCAGAGCAGCCGGGACGGACAGGGGGTCCTGCTCTGTGGAGGCGGCGGGGCCGCCACGGGCACCGAGCCGCAGGCCCTGTGAGTCGGGGTGGAATCCGCAGGGCGAGTGCTGGGGGCATTGCGCGGTGCCCCACCATGCAGCACCCCCCAGCCAGGCTCCAAAGGGGTGTGCCAGGGCCATAGGGCTGCTGTCCCAGGCCGGCCTGGGGCACGAGCAGCATCTGAACCTGCTGGGCGGGCTGGGGCAGGGCAGCCTGGCCCTGGCCTGGGTGACAAGGCGCTGCCCGGGAACTGGGGGGCCACAGGCCAATGTGACTCCACCCACTTGCTGGCCCAGCCCTCCCGGCGCTTGGCCCTCCTCCTCCTCCTCCTGACATCACGGCCTTGGACAGGACTGGAGACGGGACCAGGTGCCCTTCTCGTCTGGGTGGTTGGGTGGGACGCTGGCCCGACGGTCCGGAGCTGGCCTGACGTGTGTCCCTGTAATGCTGTTCCCGAGTATGGTCAGCCCTCAGAGGTAGAGGGCGGAGGCGGTGAGCGCACTGGAGCCTTCCACTTGGAGACTGGATCCCCACTGAGCGTTCCTGCATTGCTGTGCCACCTGGGCCCCGCCCGCCCCGGCCTCCTGCCCGTGTCCTCCTCCTTAGCCTCTCCTGTGTCCCTTCCAGGCCCGCTCCCTCCGGCCCCCGCCCCTCCCGGGGCCGCAGTCACTGCCCTCCAGAACTGGTCCTCCAGCCCCTCGCTGCCTTCGAGCTCTGGGCCGTTTGTGACCCGTTCCCTTGGGGCCTTCTTGCTGTCTGCTCCACCAGCCTGGACCCAGACCACCTGGGGGCCGCTCCTGAACCCACCCCACCCCTCCCGTCGGCGCCCAGGATTCAGCCCACATTCTCAAAGCTTCCTTCCAGGCCTCGCCTCTATTCATACTCCCTCGTTTCCATGGTGATCACCGGGTCCCTGGGGTCCCTCTGATGAAGCCGTGGTCCCGTCCGCCCTGCTCAGGTAGGCCTTCCTGCTGAGACTCCGCTTTGGCCCCAAACAGGCCCAGGCTGCAGAGTGGGACCTGGCAGGGTTGGGGGGGGGGCGGGTGCAGCCCCCACGCACCTCTTCTTGAGGGAGGGGGGAGACTCGTCATTTAGCCTGGATTAAAAGATTAAACAAGAGCAGATTTAAAAGGGAAATTACTGTGTGACTTGTGGGAGCGGGTGGCCTCTTGCTCTTCTCTGCAGCTTCCTCAAGCCCGGGAGGGCAGCCGTCTGCACAGGGCAGCCCCGCGGGGTGTGGGGGCAGGGGTGCAGGGGTGCCCCCACCACTGGCTGCAGCCCTGGGGTGTGACGGGCGTGCGCTGGGGGCCCTCCTCCCACTTCACATGCTCCTTCTTCACGGCAGGCGTGGAAGCAAAATGAGTAAGGTCACATCAGAAATTCCCTTTCACAAACAAAGCAATGCCTGGCTACACCCCGCGGCCCAGGTCCTCCGTACGCAGAGCTGAGAGCCTGCTGCAGGGCCTGGGCCAGCCTCCATCCTCCAGGAAAGGAGAAACGGAGGTGGAGAAAGTTGACCCCGTTTTCTGAGCATGGGATGCCTCCCAGGGCGCTGATTGCCTAACCCCCAAATCACGGTCAGCTTGGACAAGCCCTGGCTCGCGGCCCGGGGACACCCCCAGAAATGCAATGAGCTGGCCCCCACCCCAGCCCCCCGTGCAGCCGCCCTCCTGCTCATAGACCCCAGAAGCCCCAGGGAGCCACGTGTTTTCTCAGGGCCCTCCTGGCAGCAAGCGCCCTGAACTGCTGTGAGTTCCGTGCTGACCATGGCCCCCAGCTGGGTTCTTTCCGCTGCAGAACAGTGGGTGCCAGCCTTTGGGGTGTGGCCGGCCCCCGGCCACCCGCCCGGCCTGATCGTGGGCGGAACCATGCATCTCAGGACCCTCTGAGTCCCAGACAGTGTCAGGGGCTGTTGGGATGAGGGCTGGGCCTGGAATGCCAGCCTCTCATGGCTAATTTGAGATGAATAGTGAGTGAGGGGCTTCCTGGGGGCTCTGATGATAAAGAATCTGCTTGCAGTGCAGGAGACTGAGGTCTGATCCCTGGGTCAGGAAGATCCCCTGGAGAAGGGAGAGGTGCTTGGGGAACCACGGACAGTCAGGCAGCTGCTGTCCATCCACCCTCAACGGCACCAAATGGCCCAGCCGGCAGCTCAGGCCCTGGCCCCAGGCATCCGAGAGCCCCCCTTAGCTCCCGGGCCCCACCCTCCTCCCCCTCAATCTCACTCCGCAGCTCTGAGTCTTCTGGTGCCCTGGTGGCTCCTGTTTGTGGGAAATTGAAGAAGAGGCAAGTCTGAAGGTCAGTGCTTCCGTGGAGAAGGCAGCGTGCGTGCTTTCCCATTTATGTTAACCTTTATCTTTCCAGAGGATTCACCCCAAGATGAACCTGTCTTCCCCACAGGAGGCCGCCCGGTGCTCTTCTCTGCTTCTGTCCCCCTCCTTTCTGCTTGCTTCCTCTCTGCACCCAGCAGCTTTGAGGCCGTAACTGACGCAATACGTGGCGGGTGCCCGCCTGGACCATCTGCTCAGCTGGGAGCAGCCAGCACCCTGCCCCCGTCCACCTCCGGTGCCTCGGCACCCCTGCCCAGTGTCCAGTTCCAGCCACTCCTCTGCCCTGTAAGGGTGTAAGCGACAGGAGTGACTCAGACACCACTGCGGTTCAGTCCCGAGAAAGCGTTGCCCCTGCCCCGTCCTGGGGTGGCTGTCATGCCCCCTGTGGCCCTGAAGGTGCACGGCACGTTTGGTGATCATGCGGGAGAGAGCGCAGGCTCCTGGGGGTCGTCACCCCCGTGGGGCCGTGTGAGCCTAACCCCGTACTGTCTCACACCTGGAGCAGCCGCTGTCCACGCGGGAGCAAGCACCATGTCCGGTGGCAGGCCACCAGGGGCTGCTGGGGTTGGGCAGCTGAAGGGGGTGGGACAGGGGTCTCGAGGAGGAAAGGGCTGTGGAGTCCAGCCAGCCTGGTGACCGAGTCTCAGGCTGGTGGGAACAGAAGCAGGTTCCCATGGGGAGGGCGGTCAGCTCTGGACTTGGAGGGTGGGAGATGTCCCCAACGCCTTTGGTAACCATAAGTTTGCTTTCTATATCTGTGAGCCTGTTTTTATTTTGTAAGTAAGTTCATCTGTATCTTTTCCTTCAGATTTCACATGTAAGAGGTATCATAATGATATCTGTCTGTGTCTGCCTGACTTCCTCCACCTAGTATGATGATCTCTAGGTCCACCCATGCTCCTGCACATGGCATCACTTCATCCCTTTTCAGGGCTGAGTAATACTCCACTGCATGTACTTGCCACAGCTGTATCCATTCATCTATTGGTAGACATGCACATTGCTTCCATGTCTTGGCTATTGTGAATAGTGCCACAGTGAAGATAGGGGTGGGTGTATTTCTTCAAATTAGAGCTGTCTCTGGATGTATGCTGAGGAGAGGGATTGCGGGATCATATGGTAGTTCTGTTTGCAGTATTTTAAGGAGCTCCCATACATTCTCTATGGTGGCTGCACCAACCTACCTTCCCACTAACAGCGCGGGAGGTTCCCTCTCCTCCACACCCTCTACCTTCCCACTAACAGCGCGGGAGGTTCCCTCTCCTCCACACCCTCTACCTTCCCACTAACAGCGCGGGAGGTTCCCTCTCCTCCACACCCTCTCCAGCATTTATTATTTGTTGACTTTTTAAAACACGATGGCCATTCTCCCTGATGTGAAGTGACGCCTCCTTATGTTTTTTTACTGCATTTCTCTGATAATGAGTGATGTTAAACGTCTTTTCATGTGTTGATGTTGATGTTGATGTTTTCATGTGAACATCTATTGGCCATCTGTGTGCTTTCTTTGGAGAAGTGTCTCTTTAGGTCTTCTGCGCCCTGCCCTTTTTTCTGGATTGGGTTGTTTTTTTGTTGTTGTTGTTGGTTTGTCTTTCAGTTGTATGAGCTGTTTGTATATTTTAGCTGTTAACCTCTTGTTGGTCACATTTTTTGCAAATATTTTCTCCCAGTCTAGAGGTCATCTTTCCATTTTGTTTATGGTTTCCTTTGCTGTGCAAAATCTTATCAGTGATTACGTCCCATTTGTTTATTTTTTACTTTTATTTCGACCACTTTGGGAGACTGACCTATGAAGACACTGGTACAGTTAATGTCAAAGAACGTTTTGCCCATGTTCTCTTTGAGGAGTTCTATGGTGTCGTGCCTCATGTTTAGGTCTTTAAACCAGTCTGAGTTTGTTCTCCTGTCTGGTGTCAGGGAGTGTTCTAACTTCGTGAACTTACATGCGCTGTCCAGCTGGGGAAGATTGTTTAAATGCTGACGTCCAGACCCCAGACTCGTGAATCAGCTGCAGGCAGTGGGGCCCAACATCTGCACCCAGATTTCCCATGAGATCCCCTGTGCACACAGGCCAGAGCCCGGGCTGGTCTGTGTCCTCACAGAATGAGGGTGTAGAGGACACTGGCTCTGGGTCCAGGGTAGGGGGTACCCAGCACAGCACTTGGTGCTGCCCGCCCAGTGCTGGGGGCAAGGTGAGGGAAGGCCAGGCGAGGGTGGATTGCCCACAAACAACGGTTCCCTGACTGCACCTTACACACGCAGAGCAAAATTTATTGAGAATAGTCCTCAGAAAAGTATATATTGTTTGAACTTAACCAGGACAAACAGCATATAAATAGGATTCAGTCAGAAATCACATGTCATCGATGTAGCCGTCCCCGCTATCAAGTTGGAAAGGTACACGGAGTCCCCGAGTGACTAGTATTGGTGCCCATCTGTCCTCTTCGTGGACTTTCTCTGCTGGTGCTGAGTGAGCTCAGCTGTCAAAGGCTTCAGTTGTGAGAGTGAGAACTTGATCAAAGATCAGGCACTGGGACTTGCGCCCCAGGACGGAGCTGTTCACAGGCGAGGTTGTGAGGAGATTCTTTATGTTTGTGGAGCACATTCCCAGAGAAAATGTGAAGTAATTAAATCCAAGCTAATGGGCTATTTAGCA